>NW_022103915.1:29799964-29814592 GCF_000313985.2 Echinops telfairi
CTTATTTACCCTCCGTGTGACCGTTTAATCAAATCAATAACGAATAGCATTCAGAAGTCTAAGATTAAAGTTACTCTAGCATGACAGCAGGGGAGGTCTGGGGACAGTGGGGAACTAACAGTAAAGAGTACAAGAAGGAAGAACAGACTAAAACTGTGATGATGCGGGCACAACTCTTTTTAGAGGGTGAAACCACTGGATTGGATGACAGATGAATTCTATGTCAATACAACGGTTTGTTTATTGTTCAGACTGTATAAACACCAAGCTAGGCAAGAAGGGAGAGGAAGGAGTTTCTTTGTTCCCCACAACACGACCCAGAGCTCAATCCTTAATGAGCAGGCGTGACCCCGTCCCTTGGACATTTTGGTTTTGTTTCTTGCGTCCAGGGGTCAGTGAACGGGCCTTGCCATTATCAGCCTCTGGGACCAAAAACCACAACCTCTAGAATGGGACCCTGGTCCAGCTGTCGCCAGCAGCCTCGTCAGTGTTTACAAAATGCTCATCTGCCCTGCCATCCAATACAGCCTTCTGGGGATGCTGTGCCAGAGATTGCAAAAAAAAAAAAAAAAAAGTGATGATTGTCAAAGGTCAACGTGCATAAGAGGTTTCACTCTTAGGAAAGTGAAAGTTCTGAGCGTGATGGAATCTGAGTGGAAGAGGCCTCAAAGGCCATTGGCTCCATCACCCATGTGGAGCCTGAGAGTCCCCACACTATGTCTCTGGGTGGTCTCACCCATTACGGAGCCGCTCTCACTGGGGGACGACCTACAGGCTCCTTTGTTGGGCATCTCTAGGCACTGAAGCCTTCTCTTTACATGATAGGTGATGGAAGCAACATATCCGGAGATAACTGTGCAACGGAAAGGCAGGGGATCTTAGAAGTGAATCCAGAGAGCTCTTCTAAGTGGGACAGCCCCTGCCTGGGTGTGAGGATGCCATGCCTTGGCCAATGCGTCAACAGGGAACACATGACTTAAGAGGTAAAGGGCATAGAAAGGTCTAAGGAACTCCTGGTACAATTCTAGAAAAGACTATATATATATATAGGCAATTCTGTAGGCTTTAGAATTCGAGAACCCTGTATGTGAACTCTGGCTCTGCCACTCACTTAGAAGCTGTGTGACCATGAGCAAGTTTCCTAATCTCTCTGGATTTCAGCTTCCTCCTATAGTCAGTGAGGCTAATTATGAGACCTACCTCACCTGGGTGTGGAAGGAATCAAATAAAACCAGGTGTGCAAAGTCCTTCCAAACCCAAACTCAGCACCAGAGACAGGGGAACTGTTCACTGGGCTTCCAAGGCTGTCCTCTCTCCAGACACACTGCTCCACCTTCTTCCCTCAGAGGAGATGCTGGGCTCAGGCCACTGACCCTTGAGTTAGTAGCTGAGCCCTTTAGCCACGGAGCCACCATCACTCCTCTCCCAAGGCACTTGCCCCTCACTGTGATCGCTGGGAAGAAACACATAGGATGTCAGCCGACAGACAATGTGTGCTGGTAGCCAACTGGGATTCCACGAGAACAAGGCCTGCCTAGTCCTTCTCGTTTCTTCTTTAAATACGGTTCTGAGCATGTGAGACCCTTGCTGAGTCTTGGTTTCCATCAAACTTTAACCAATGGATTAAATGGTGCCATGCGGGCCAGAAATCACTACAGCTGGGTGGATCTGTAACTGCCTGAACGAAGAGTACAATTAATGGATTGGTGTACACCCGGAGAACAAGCACGCTTCATGGAATGTCATGAGGCTGGTCTTTGTCCTTCTGGGTCCAACATTCCTAAAGGGTTTGTAAGGAGACGGAGAATGAGACAGGCCGGCAAGGCACGTCATGAAAGATGTGTATCTATCTTGTCAAACAATGGGGGAAAAAAATGGAAACAAGGGAGTCCACCTTACATGACGAGGCAAGATCGGTTCAAGAGTGCTCAAGGAGATGGACTGACACAGGAGCTGACACAATGGGCTCGTGTGTTTGCTTGTACACACAATCCTGAGGAGCTGGAACTGACTGGATGCACCCAACAAGAACCACGTGTGGAACGACTCAGCCATCTGTGTGTGCCGGTGTCCAAGAACAGCCACTGGAGGACCCAGGCCAGGCCAGCCACGACCGAGGAACGAAAGTGGAAGAGACACGTAACCCCCCGTTCAAGGACTTCACAATCTAGTAGGGAGACAGACGTGGGAAATGGGTTATTTTGTTTGTTTGTACAATTAGTGCTACGGTGAACAAGGAGTGGAAAGAAGATATCTGCTTTCCAGAGGTGGAGCTGAACGGAGACAGGTCAGCCCAGTAGATGTTGACCAGACAGCCCAGAATGGGAGGAATTGGCTTTCAAGGTGGAATTTAGACCACGTGCAAAAAACCCTGAGGCAAAGCGCTGGCTCTCTGGTCCACTTCACATGACAACTCTACATGCACATTTAGGATTGGAAAGGGGAAGACACAGAGACAAAGCAGGCCTCTGAGACCTCGTGGGGCATCTCACCTGAGTTACCAGTTCAAGTGCACTCCTGGACACGTCGGCCCCTTACCGTAGGTGATGAGAAGTAGCACAAAGTTGAGGTTTTTGAAGAGCCGGACGATGGAGCTTAAGTATGTCGCGTCAGGGGTTGACAAGGCATAGCTCAGGGACTGGGCCCTGCTGGGGGGATATTTAGGCTTCTCCTTGAATACTGAAAGAAGAGAAACAGAGGAATCATTGAAAAGGCCCACGGCCCTGTCGCAGCCAGGCTGACACACAGAGCAGGCGCAAAGACTCCCCAAGGCAAGGTCAGCACGCCTCCCTCCGAGCGGCTCCACAGTCTATTGCTCCATCGTGGCCAATGGGAAGTTGAACTCACTGGCTATCCCAGGTCGTGGCCAAGGGACAAGGAGCTCCATAAACCTCAGCAAAGAACAGAGCACCGAGCTCTAAAGAAAAAAGAAAAATGTAAAAACACAGCAGCAGCACCTGGCTGGACAAGAAGCCCAAGGTAGCACCATGGGATGAATGAGCCCAGTTCGTGGCTTGGGACCAGATCTGCTCCAAACGGGACAGAACCACACTGCCCGGGCTCAGCGCAGAGCCCGGCAAACAGGAACTCACAGAGAGTCCCGGAGTCAGTGAGAGGGATTCCCTTTCCGAGGAAAATCTCGGGGTCCACCTCCAGTTTCTCAGTGTGTGCCCCAGGCGCCTGCCTTAGGAAGAGAACGGAAGGTATGTGGTGTGTGTTTCTGATCAGGAAGGGCCGGGCACAACAGAAGGAACATCAATCCCTTTCCAGTCTACCTCCGGTATAATTGCTGTGATCACTGTCACTCGGCGCCCTGCGTGGCAAATCCGTCTAAACAACTGCTGGATGACATTGGTGTTGTGAGTGACCATCAAGTGGAGACCTCATGGATAACCAGAGGAAAGGTTATCTTGATCCTGCGATCATTGGTCCCTCAACTCAATCCACGCAAGCATCATATGGCCCTTTCTCCTGCCCTCTCCCCTCCCCATACATGAGAATATTTCTACAAGGACAGTAGGGAAAGTTCTGGAAAGGAGATGTACTCTCTCCTGGAAGATCACAGGGGGCTCTTCATCCAGAAATCTCCTTAGCCTTGATTTCAGAATCCTGATTCTTCCCCTCCAGAAGCTGTTCTAGGGCATCCCCTCACCCACCCACCCCCACCTTCTCATCCTTCCTTTTGCCGGTTCACCTCCCCTTCCACCTGAGAAAGCAAGGAAGACAAGAGGACCTGTACAGCAGCAGGTGGCTTATGGCTTTGGGGACGACAAACCAGAATTCCGATAAGATTTTCCACTCTTGCCTTCCTAAGCTACTATCTCTGCTTGATGATTTGGAGATATAGGACAGATGCCATGTAGCCTGAATCTCCGGTTTTCAATCACAAAGAACTAAGCAGGGGTCCTCAAACTTTTTAAACAGCGGGCCAGTTCACTGTCCCTCAGACCGTTGGAGGGCCAGACGCTAGTTTTAAAAAAAACTATGAACAAATTCCTATGCACACTGCACATATCTTAGTTTGAAGTAAAAATACAAACAGGGCAAAAATACCCAGTGGGCTGGATAAGTGTCCTCGGCGGGCCGCATGTGGCCTGCGGGCCATAGTTTGAAGACCCCTGAACCAGGGCTTTCTCTGCTACGAATACTTTTTTTTTTTTTAATGTGGACGCACATTATCATTTGAAACTTGAATTCTGGTTAAGCCACAGTGAAAAGCAAAAATGTCACTTTGGGGACGAAGGTCTGCTGACCCCAGCCGTGGTACTCTGCTAACCCCAGCCGTGGTACTCTGCTGACCCCAGCCGTGGTACTCTGCTGACCCCAGCCGTGGTACTCTGCTGACCCCAACCATGGTACTCTGCTGACACCAGCCGTGGTACTCCCCAGGCTGGTGGATGAAGACGACACTGGTGCCTTCAGATGATGGCGTTAGTGAAAAATATCGCATATGCCACGGTGGAAGGGATTTTAACATTAGGGTGCCTTGCTGTGGAACACAGTCTGTCACTTCCTCAAAAAACTGGGAGCAGAAGTGCTAGGATGACCCAACAGTTCCCACTTGATGTAGACCCGAAAGAAATAAACGCCGCAGGATGAAGAAATGCATGCACGCCCATATTCCTGGCAACCCTACTGACAATCGCAAAGAGACGGAAGTAAACCAAAGGCCCATCCGTGGAAGATGGATACATAACTGTTGGGACCTACACACAATGGAATCATGGTGAAGCCGGGAGACACGACAGGGGTGGATCTGGAGCGCTTCCTGCTCATAGCATTAGTCAGTCACACAAAAGGACAAATCTTATATGAGATCACGGTCCTTATTCTTATTTTTAATCAAGAAAAGGCTTTCCCACTCAAAAAGACAGTTTCATGATTACCAAGGCAGGAGGAGAAGAGAGGGCAGGGCAGGTGACAGATGGGCGTTTCTTGGGTGACAATAATATGCAACAAGATGGGCAAGAAAGGTTTGATAAGTTGTAAATATGAAATTTTACAACTTATATTTTATACATTTTTCTCACCTCTTCGTAAGAAAAAGTTTAAAACCACTGGAGAGGCTGCTTTTCTGAGAGATGCTGACTCGGGTTTAGGCGCGACGTTTTCTTAAATCCTTTAAGACTGTGTTATGGGGCTTGCTTTTCCTCTTAGCAACAGTTCATCTGTGCGCAGTCCTAAGAAGGCTGTCGAGGAGACTCTTGTTTTGTGTTTTCCCCCCTGAAACTGTAACTAACCTTTAGAAGCAGCTTGTGTAGATTCAGATCATTATATTTAAGTGAGCACCCTCACTGAGACTCGAAACTTCATCAACAGAAAATGAATGAATACATTCTGTTCCTCAGATTCTACAGGTCTTCCAATCAAGGCTCTCTGATCTTGCAACGGTCTTAGCAGGACGTCGATTTTTCTAGGTTTTCTAATAGTTGAGCCCATACTGCTTGCTCTCTCGTAAGCTGTCATGAGGCGACCGATGTCAAACGTCCACCATGTGAACCCCGGAGGAGGGAGTTAAACAAAGCACCGGCGGACCATTGTACCACTGGATTGTGGCGCAGCGGCTGAGTGCTCGGCTGACTAACCAGAAGGGCAGCGGTTGGAACCCATCAGCCTCCCAGGAGAGAAAGATGTGGCAGTTTGCTTCCTTAAAGATAGACAGCCTTGGAAGCCCTATTTGAAAACAACAATAACCAAAAAAACCAGACTCGCTGCCATCACACTGATGCCGTCTCCAAGTGGGCTGTGCAGGAGAGTAGACTGCATTGCTAGTTGGGGTCGCCAAGCCTATACATCTTGACAGGTGCTGACAGCCTCGTGTTTCCGCCAGCGAGTGGCTGGTGGGGCTGAACCACCACCACTGCTTAGCTGACTAAACCAGGTCTCCTGGAAGCCCTTCGCAGCAGTTCTGCTCTGTTTTTAAGGTTGTTATGAGCCAGGACAGACTCAGTGCACCAAGTTTGATTTGGGCTCTCTCAATCTAGCGCGGAAGCAGCTTGTGGCCACTTTGTGACCCCCCCTCTCTGCATCCAATCACCACAGCCCATCTGTGCTTTGTAAACCAATCACAGAAAACGCCCTCCTTCCTGATAGCCTACCTCAACTACTTCACCAAACACCAATCAGAATATTGTAACCTACGTTCCTGGTTTGACCTTAGTATTATGGCTGTGCAACTCCGATACTGTGAAGCACCTGACTGATTCCTCTCTGCCTGGTGTTGCCCCCATGCATGGAACTGCGTTGTCCTCAATACAGCTCTCTGCCTTTTCCCTGTGAGGAGACTCAGGGATTCTACTCTTTGACAGCATGGACTGCCAAAAGAGTGGGCAAATCTGTCTTGGAAGAAGCCTAGCCAAAATGTACTTTGGAAGCAAGGATGGGGAGACTTTGTCTCATTTACTTTGCACATGTGATCAGTGGGGAGCAGTCGCTGAGAAGGACATCTAGCATGGTAACGTAGGGGCCAGTGAAAGAGAGACCAAGATGGGCACAGAGGCTTCGCTCACGGGCTCAAATGCAGCAACAGTTGCGGGAGGGTGCAGGCGTGGGTGATGCTCGGTTCTGTTGCAAGAGTCAGAACCCGCTCGACTCTGATCGACACCAGAAAGTAAAGTGGCCGGATACTGTTATCCACAAGCTTCTCACCACCCTGGGAACAGCAATGCCTCGCCCCAAGGCATTCTGCCATCTTTGAAAAGCCACTAGGTAGCCATTCCCAACTCTAGACTCCAGAGAGGAAATGACATGGGGCCGGTGGCTGGATGTGCTGATCATGGCAGAGCCATTTGGTTCTGAAGGAGAGGTCAGCAGGCAAAAAAAAAAACTTTTACAACGTGAGGTGGAGCTTCAAACGTGAGGGGGGAAACTGGTTAACCTTTGGACAGGTGACTAACTGCAAATGACAACCTCTGCCTCGCTGTTTCTTAATTGATCACAGTCCATCTAACATCGCCCAGATGCAAAAAGAAAGTGTTAGGAAGTGCCGTATCTCGTGATGAAATGCACATATATCAACTAGTATCAGTAACCCGGAGGTGGGGGTTGGGATGGAGTTGCACGGGTTACATTAATGGGGGTTCGTTTTTGTTGTATCTTCTCGATTTTCCATACGAGCATCTATGACGCTTGAAAAAAATCATGGTTCAAATATCACAAAAATGTCCTGCTCCAACCCTTTGGAATTGCACAATTCAGTGATGTTAATCCTAGTTGCCAGGCTGTACAATGACTACCACGGTCCAGTTGCAAAAGTATATATATATCATCAGCCTAAACAGAAACCAGTACCTTTGAAGTGACAGCTGCCTGCCCTCCCTGTAGGGCTGGTTCTGTCCCATTCCTTGAGTGTAAATGACAACTCCGTCTAGTTTTATATGTGAAGCGTATTTCCCCACAATGCCTTGAACCACCCTGGCAGCCTTAAAGCCAACGCCCAACAGCTGTTTTGCTGTCCCCTCTCATAAGGGACAGAACTCACGAAGCCTGAGCAGTCTTCTATTGGGAAGAGACTAGGAAGGGGACAAAAACAATTAATTTTTTAAAGAATTCTTAATCCTCTTAATCTAAAGCTGAAACAGAACAGCAGGCAGATGAAGCCCAAGCACCTGCTCGCTGGCAATCGGTGACACTTTTGTCTCTGGGCATTTCCTGCATGCCATAGCTCACATGCACGAGTGTCTCAGCAGTTGACCTTTTGAAGTCAGCCCTACTTTGCTCAGCCTAATCTTTTCAAGGTTCATCGTGCCGGGTATCAGATGACCATCTCTCTTTATGGTTGGCTAGCATTCCATTTGGCTTCTTCATTCTCCTGCTGATGAGCACTCGGGTGGTTTCCACCATTGAGCTTCTGTCAATAATGCTGCAGTGGACATTGATGATCATAAAAAGTATTAAAATGCAGTCTCAAAGTATTCTCAGGAGGTTCTGACATGGTTAGTGTGTGTGGACAATTTCTGTTTGTTTGTGTTTTAAGTGTTTAGAGTAGGGCATTAGACAAGCCTGGGGTTGAATCCAATCTCTGCCCCTAGCTAGCTATGTAATCTTGAGTAACCTAACCTCCCTTCAGCCTGATATTCCTCACTGTTAAAAGGACGGTAACAGTCTCCGCAGCTTGCGGGGATGCTGAGTTGAAAGGCGGTTGGGCTTGCTTAGCACACAGAGTGTTTGGGTATCTTTAGGGCTCACAGTGGTTTCATCAAGAGACTCAGCGGTCTACCCATTAACTCAGGTGAGAGGGATTTAGGCAACAGGTCAAATACGAGTTAATCTTCGCCATCCTCACGATGAAGGAGCCCTGGCAGGATAGGGGTGACAGATTGGGCTGTGACACAGAAGATCCCCAGTTTAAAACCATCCGCCATGCCGAGGAAGAAAGACTGGGCTTGACTCCCACAAACAGTGACAGTCTCAGAAACCCACAGGGGCAGCTCTACCCTGTCCTATTCGGTCACGAGGAGTTGACATTGACTGCAGGGCAGTGAGGTTTGGTTTTTTTTTTTTATCCACACAATGGTTCTCCCATTTGAGCCCACTGTTGCAGCCACTGTGTCAATCCATCTTGCCAAGAGCCTTCCTCTTTTTCACGGCCCCTCCACGTTACCAAGCATGAAGTCCTTCTCCAGGGACTGGTCTCTCCTAGCAACACGTCCAAAGGACGTGAGACGAATGAAGCCTTGCCACCCTGGCCTCTAAGGAGCACCCTGGCTGTGCTTCTTCTAAGAGAATGCATCGTCGTCTTCAAAGTAACATCCTTGCTTTTCAAAATGGACTCATGTCAATTAGTCCGGCTTAACAATTTGAACACCATTACATACCCAACCTCTCATTTCTGTGAACTCTCAAGGCATTCTGGGGCCATGCTTAACAAATGTCCCACCCGAGGCACCTCCCCACGCCAGTCCATTCATGACCTTACCAATGAAGACCAGGATGAGAAGCACTGTGGCCACGCCTCCTATTATGTAGAACATAATGCTGATGTGGTAAGCAAGCTTGTCCAGGTCTTCAATGTTGGGTACCAAAATTGGAGGGACCAAGAACCCGATGGCAATTCCAAGCTGTAGAAGAACAGAGACCATCAGAATTACCAGTAGCCAAGAGAGGACAACATAATTTTAAGGGGACTCCTAATAAAAAGCATCCTCCCAAAATTCAAGTCCTTGGGACCCAAACAGGGGCTGTTTTCTCCCCTCTAGACAACAAGAGAAGTCTTTCTTTTGATTGGCAACTCAATTCACACATATTCCTGTCCTAACTACCAATGCCTATTAGGAAAAAAAAAATACATTCAAGGATCTCAAAGCCAAATCCAAACGCACACAAAGAGACAATCCCATCTTCGTCACCACTGGGAACACCAGGCCACTCCAGGTCATGTTGGGTCCCCACGGTGCACTGGAGATGGGGAACCGAAGTCCAACAGACTCCTGGAGAGGTGCTGTGGAGTCCAGCTAGCGAGGTGCTTCCAGACAGAGCCCACTCACAGGACAAACCGCAGCAACTTCTCCAGCCACACAGCAGCAGTGGCCCTGGCTCACAGAGCAGGAAGCTGAGGTCCGGGTCACTGGGCGGGGTCCTCCAGGGCCCCATTGGTGAAGGTGAAGGAAGTTAAGGAAATCAGCCAAGACTGTACACTTCTTTCCTTCCCCAAAGGAAAGTTCACACCCCGAGACCCTGGTCCAGGACAACAGAATCCCCAGGAGTGCTTTGTCTTGAGAAGTAAATCCTTCCAGTTGGTCTTTTCCCAAATGCTTGCCCCCCACGCTGGTCCTGCCTTACAGGCCTGGTCCTACCCTGCTTGCCTGATCCCTCCGCTGTCTGTCCCTCCACCATGGAATGCTAAGCCGCAGTGAGCGGTTTCACCCCCACCTGCCGGGGTGTGAATGGATGATGGGTGGCTTCCAGGGTAGAAGCCTTCTCCAGCCTCCTGAATGGAGTCTTGCGATGGAGGGACCTACAGAAATCCCAGCTGGAACGTAAGGTGTAAAATGTCCCAGGCACCTTTCAGATGGAGGGAATTGGCTTTGGAGGGACTTTCCCACCTGCCGTGCAAAACCAAAGCATGGGGATTAGACTGTGAAGTTCTGGTTCTGGAGCTTTGGCTTCTTCCTCCTCCAAAGACATATTTCCTCCCCCTGCTTCTGGAGCGCAGTGTTGGGTGAGAATGCGTGGCTCATCCCCCAGTGCCTAGTTTCATGGTCTGTACCATAGCGTTGTTGTCCTTAGAGGCCGTCCAGTCAGCCCTGATTCGCAGTGGCCTCATGCACACTGGATCTGACCATTGTGGTCCACGGGTTGGATCTCTAGAAGTGATCACCAGGCTTTTCTTCCTAGTCTATCTTAGTCTGGAGGCTCTCCTGCCTCATAGCAACACATAGGCCTCCACTGGCAACAAGTGGTGGCTGTGCATTGAGCCTGGCTCTCTCACATAGAAGGTGAGCATTCTACCTCTGAACCCACACGGTCCTTCGTTCCGTAGTAGGTACTCAGTAATGTTGGCTGGCTGGATGGCTGGATGGATGGCTGTGAAAAATTTTGTCTGCACAAACTGGGATTATCCACAGGTCTGCCCTTCAGAGTCTAGGTTCTTCTGACAAATCATATTATCCCCACCATGGTAGAAAGTGTGTATAGGAGAACATGGAGACAGCAGGATGCCCTATTATTTCTTGGGATCTACTGTGTATGGGGCATCTAATTTACCTTTTTTATTTAAAAAAAAAACCTTTACGACAAGGGGGAAGATCATGTTCAGCACCTGGCCAGAGGTCACAGAGCGAGCCAACTCCAGGACTGCCGAAGAGTGTCCCTCTCCAGGACGGAAAGCCAAAGAACCACACTCACTGCTACTGAGTCCATTCTGACTCAGCACCCCTACAGGACAGGGTATAAACTGTCCCTGCGAGTTTCTGAGACTGTAGTTCTAAGGGAGTGGAAAGCCTCATCTTTCTCCCACAGAGCGACTGGTGGTTTAGAACTGCTGACCTTGAGGTTAGCAGGCCTACATGGAACCACTGTGCCACCAAGGTTCCAGGAAGGAAGTCCAATTCCTTCAGCCTGCCATCCTTGACCTTCTTCAACCTAGTTTCATATTGCCTTTCTCGTTCCATCTCTTCCTACCTCTCCCCCAAATCTGTGCCCTGCATGCCAGCCACATCGGACTATTTACTACTTCAACCTTCTCACCATCTGCTCCTTCCTTTATCCATGCAGGGTCCCTGCTTGGAAAGCTTTCTCTTTTTTAATCTTTTGTTACCAAGTTAAAGTTTTGTTACCAAGTTGCCCTTGGTGATCCTAGGAGGGCAGGATCTCCTTGTCATAAACATCTCTAATCCCTGGATTTTCAGCTGTTTTTTATTTCTGTGGGAAACAGAACTGAGAAGAGAGTGCAGGAGGACAAACTCTCAACATTCAGACATTAAGGAGTCTGGGAGGCCAAGGCTCCCGTGGAGGAAACCTTCACGTTCATGGGCTAGAGATGTGTCCCACTCATATTCTCCTAAGTAAAAGTTATTCCCCATGGTGTCTCCCCATAATGTCAAATCAAAGGTGCGGTTTGCAAACACATGGTCAATGACCATCCACTTGGAGGTCAACTGCTTGAAGGTTATCTGCCTGAAGGTCATCAGCCATCAAGAGCAGGGGTCCTCAAACTATGGCCCGCGGGCCACATGCAGCCCGCCAAGGACATTTATCCAGCCTGCGGGTGTTTTTGCCCTGTTTGTTTTTTTACTTCAAAATAAGACATGTGCAGTGTGCACAGGAATTTGTTCATAGTTCTTTTTTAAACTATAGTCCGGCCCTCCAACGGGTCTGAGGGACAATGAAGTGGCCCCCTGTTTTAAAAGTTTGAAGACCCCTGATCTAGAGCAATCAGACCCTATTGTCTGTCTCTGTTCCACCCTGAGTAGGACCCATTCCCTTCTGGTAAGGATAATGGATGGTTCCCCTGAAGAGGAGCTCAGAGACATCTAAGGTCAAGCCGACTCAGGGATGACCAAGGTTGGGCTGCCCTTTTGACTCTAGAGCCCGCCCATCTTGTTACCTATATGCTTTCCTGCCACGTATGTGCCCCTAGTGCCTCCTCTTCCTATTGTGCGTACACCCCTAGTTCACCCACCCATCACACGGATGCCTAGTGTACAGCCCCTTCCTGTTACATATGTGCTTACCATGGCCTGCATGGCCGAGAGTGTACAAGCTATGAGAGCACATTATGCATCTCTCCATGTGGACCTGGCTCATGAAGCCACACTGCGAAGGTGAGCACTTCTTTATCTTGTCTGATGTCTCTTTAATTTACCGCCTCAGTTGCACAGCCAGCCCTTGGACCCATTCGATTGTGGGGGCTGGTACCCCACATATTTCTTTCCTTTTTAAAAACACTTTCTATGTCGTCTAATACACACACACACACACACACACACACACACACATACACCCATAAGGAGGCTTCAACAAATTTGTAGAAAAATGGAATTAGAAGAGAATGCAATCAAAGAAAAGGAAACAATCCTAAGAGCAGCACTGGGGAAAAAAGAGCAACTGCATATACGGGCCCACCGAGAAGGGCATGTTCAGACTTTTCCATTGAAACCGGGCAGACACTGGATTGATAGTCAACATTTTTAAAGAAAACAAACAAACTGCCAACCAAGACCCATATCCAGTAAGGTTATCCCTTAATGAGGAGAGAAATGAACTCATTTTCAGAGAAGAGAAAATGATAGGAGTTTGTGAAAACAAGACCACTCTTATAAAATTTCGAAAGAAGCTCTCTGGGCAGAGTCAACGACAGCAACCTAAACTGACATGCAAAAGGCCTTACGGACAGCGCATCCTGCTTGCGGAAGACCCACAGCGAAACAACTACACGAGCCGAAAGAAGGCGTCACCGAGGACGCGGCTGCAATGCAGACAACAGCAGAAACAAAAAAGGAATGAAACCAGACCCATACCTCACACCATGTACAAAAACGAGACTGAAATATAAACCCTCGAGCCGTGGTTCTCAACCTTCCTCATGCCACGACCCTTTCACACAGTTCCTCATGTGGTGGTGAACCCCCCAACCATAAAATCATTTTTGTTGCTACTTCATGACTGTCATTTTGCTACTGCTATGAATCAGGTGACCCCTGTGAAAGGGTTGTTCAACCCCCAAAGGGGTCGAGACCCACAGGTTGAGAACCGCTGCCCTGGAGCCATAAAGACCATCGAAAAGAGAGACAAACCTAAGGTCAAGACACTCAAGACAGAAACATGATAGACGCCCGCACCGTAGATGACAACTAGAGGCCGTGAGTTTCCTAAAATGTGGCATTTGTGCACATGCAACAGCTTCATCAAAAGAATTAAAAAGAGAACCCACAGACTGGGGAAAAATAATTAGCAGTAATATATCAGATTACTTTCAAAAACCGATGGAAAACTATACCCCCTTAATAAACAAATCATCCAATAAAAAGTGGACGTGAGACATGAATACAGTTTACTAAAAATGACATCCAGGAGGCCAACAATCACACGAAGAAATGTTTGCGTTTGTTATCAGTAAGAGAAATAGAAATTAAAACAATAATGAGCCTCACACCAACAGTCACACCGAAAGTCTTAGTAAAATTGTTTTTAAAAACCAGAAAGTCATAAATGGAGCATGTGGAGAGGCTGAGACGCTCATCCGTTGCTGGTGGGCTTGTAGAGCTGTACGACCCCCAGGGAACCGCTGTGGCACCTCCGTAGACAGACGCAAATCCCTGATGATCCTGCAATCGCTCTGCTTGGTATAAAGTCTAAAGAAACATAGACTAAAACACAGATAGGTACGCACCTATAATTATGGCAGTGATTCTACAATAGCAAAAACATGGAAACCATAACAAACCCTGGCTATAGAGCATTGGCTCTCAACGTTGGGGTCCAACGACCCTTTCACAGGGCTCACCGAAGACCATCGGAAGGAACCTAGACACCGCTCCTCTATCTGTCCCCTCAGATGCAGATATGCCCACCTACGAGTACCCAGTGTGAAGACTATTACCCATGCTACACCATGCTTCAAGATGAAATTTCATCTATTTGTAATTAGAAATAAATAGTTCACAATATATAATTACATATTGTTTTTGTGATGAATCACTATGCTTTAATGACGTTCCATTTGTAACAATGAAACTACATCCTGCAGATCAGATATTTACATGAAGATTCATAACAGTAGCAAAATGACAGTTATGAAGTAGCAATGAAAATAATTTCATGGTTGGGGGTCACCACAACATGAGGAACTGTATTAAAGGGTCACAGCATTAGGAAGGTTGAGAACCACTGTGTGGTAGTCACCTAATCTGGTGTCGATGTAAGGATTAAGAGCGTTGGGGTGGAGTCTAGGCTGTCAATCTGGAGCTAGCCAATGAGACTTCTGTGTGGGCATGGCCTTCTCCTGAGAATTCTGGGAAATCTGATACTTCTCTCTCTCTCTCTCTCTGCTACTCCCTGGGAGACATTGTAGAAGACAAGCCTCATGGATGCAACCAGACCTCGGAAGCCACAGAGAGGCCGCTGCCAGCACTGAGATGCTTACAACGCCACTGGACCCAAAGACTTTCTACCCACTGGCTTATGATC
>NW_022103915.1:29816181-29822772 GCF_000313985.2 Echinops telfairi
GGGCCTGGAACACAAAGAGCTCACGCGTGCTGGCTCGAGTCAGTGTTGAATGAATGACATACAGTTAACTGACATGTTAGGAAGAGATCGCGTCCAGTCCAGATCCGTCTCCATCTGGTAAGCCCAGAGCCAAGGAAAGAGGTGGTTGGAGAGGTAAATCTAGACAAAGTGGCCATAAAGTATGCTATTTAACAAAACAAGTTAGAGGTCCTTTTAAAATCAAAGCTTGTCGCAGGTACACTCGGGCTCCATCTACATTTCCACAACACCAGGTTCTCCGAAAGCTGATCCGCCTGGAAGAGCCAAGCACACGGGATGATGCCACTCCAACCAGCGGTGTTCTCCCCTCGTGGGACAACTAGGACATGATGTGCACACATCTACATGCTTCAACCAGCGGTGTTCTCCCCTCGTGGGACAACTAGTGCATGATGTGCACACATCTACATGCACGCCACTTCCTGGGAACAAAGAGGACATGAAGAGCTCGCCGCTGAGTCCCAAAGACCAGAGAACCCCCAACGCAGAGCAAACAAAGCCCCCGCCACGGGACAAATAGGCAGCTTCGGGAACCACCGAGAAAAGCTGAAGTTGTCCGTCTCACTTGGACCTGCCAACCCACGTGCATGGAAGCAGCTGCCAAGGAATCAAACGACAATCAAACGACATGCCTCCCTGGGCAACCCTGTGGCTAAAGATCTCCTTAAGGTGTTAAAGAGCACGGAGGTCACTCTGGAGACGCAAGTGTGCTTGATGCACCGCATGGAGTTTCCGGTCGCCTCGTGTGCCTGGGAGAGCTGGGTGGCCACTGAGGAGGAGCATCACTGCCGCCTTTGAGTTCCGCTCTTGACAAGGAGTAGTGACTACACCACGGCCTGTCTTGGAAGGAAGAACAAGAACCGCCAGATATTTTCTCCTTACAGGTGAGGATATTGAGACTTCACTCCGTGCACTTTGGACAGGTGGTCAGGAGGGACCAGTCTCTGGAGAAGGACATCAGGCTTGGTAAAGTAGAGGGCCATCAAATGAGAGGAAGACTTTCAAGGAGATGGACGGACGTAGTCACTGCCACAATGGGCTTCACACACAGCAACGATCGTGGAATGGTGCAAGACGGGGCAGTGTTTCATTCGTCACACATATGGGTGGCAATGGGTCGGCAAGAACGCAGTGGCACCACGCAACAACAAACAACAACATAGACACATGAGCAAAGGTCTTATACAAAAATGAATCTGAAGATAAGGGTCATAGGATGTGGCCACTGAGAGCAAAGACAATGTCTTCATCTGGGGTCTTAAAGACTTGAAGACAAACAAGTGGTCATCCAGCTGAGAAGCAACAAAGTCCACATGGAAGAAGCACACCAGCTTCTTGAGGTGTCGACGGGATCAGGTATCCGGCATCAAAGACCCAGAACAAAATCTTATCTCATTTTGATTGTGGGGGTTATGGCGTGGAGACCCAATGCCCATCTGTAGACAATTGGATATCCCCTTACAGAAGGGTCACAAGGAAGAGATGAACCAGTCAGGGTGCAGTATAGCACTGATGAAAGATACAACTTTCCTCTAGTTCTTTAATGTTACCCCCTCACCCCGCCCCGTCATGACCCTAATTCTACCTTACAAATCTGGCTAGACCAGAGCATGTACACCGGTACAGATAAGAGCTGGAAACAGGGAATTCAGGACAGATAAACCCCTCAGGACCAGCAATGAGAGTAGCGATTCCAGGAGGGGAAGAAGAAGGTGGGGGGAGAAAGGGGGAACCGATCACAATGATCTACATATAACCCCTCCCTGGGGGAGGGACAACAGAAAAGTGGGTGAAGGGAGACATCAGTCAGTGTAAAACATGAAAAAACAATAATAATTTATAAATTATCAAGGGTTCATGAGGGAGGGAGGGTAGAGGAGGGAGAGGAAAAAATGAGGAGCTGATACCAAGGGCTCAAGTAGAAAGAAAATGTTTTGAAAATGATGGCAATAAATGTACAAATGTGCTTGACATATGGATGGATAAATGGATTGTGATAAGAGCTGTATGAGCCAATAAAATGATTTTTAAAAAAAGACAAATGTCTTAGTTACCTTAGGCCCCCATCACAGACACCCATCCTCCCTGCATCCTGCCACATTTGCATGTCGAATGGAATGATAACCACCAACAGAGAGGTTAGGATTTACAAGACACGCTTTTTTTCAGGGGGATACAATTCCATTCACAAACAAAAGCATGAGGAAATGCTGCTATCTGGAGGGTCCTCGGACTGCAGGTGAAAACTGCAGGTGCCACCATGTCCTAAAGCAACACAGGACACCTTGTTCCCATTCCCGCCATGCGCAGCTGCAACAATGGGCTCCCACGTACCCATGATGATGAAGGTGCAGGGGGGCCAGGCACGTGCTGTGCTTACGGGCACCAGGAGTGGAAGCCGAGGAGATGGTAACTTGACAACAACAGTTTCCATCCGTGGAAAAGCATGACCAGACACTCCTGGCCTATCAGAGCCATGCTCCACGATGGCTAGACAGCTCGCCGGTGTGGCTAGCACTGTCCCTAGCTAGGGGCCACTACGAAAGCTCCATCTCCCCAGACCACATGCACACGGGGAAGGATGTGCTGTAAAGTAATTTCAGCGTTCACTGCCTAGTCCCCACACACTGGTGTGGGGAAACACCACAAAACCAAAAGCCAAACTCACTGCCCCCAAGTCGTTTGTCTCACGGTGACCCTGTAGGGCAGGGCAGACCTGTGCCTGGGGGTTCCCGAGACTGTTGCCCGTGATGGGGGTAGAAAGCCCACTCTTTCTCCCAAGAAGCTGCTGATGGATTCGAATGGAGGATCTCGCCAATGCCTCACCACGGTGCCACCGAACACCACATCTCACTGGCACCCCGTCCATGCTGGCACCCTCTTTCTCTCAAACACACAAAGGTGGTGCGACCGAGGCAACGCTGCACATTCTAGGGCTCCAAATGGGAATCCTGCTGGTGTAGTGGCCCCTCGTTGGGCTGCAATGGGGACGGGTCGGCAGTCTGAAAGCCCCAGCTGGTTTCAGACCCCCAAGGAAGAAAGACGGGGCTTCCTACTCCCATAAACAGTTAGAGTCTCGGAAACTCACGGGGCAGTTCTATTCCGTCCTATGTGGTCTGCTTTGAGCGGACATCGACCCATTGGCAGTGAGTTTGGGTTTGGGTTTGGTGTTCTAAATACCCTGCTTCCCACCCACCACCCACCACCCCACCTATCTCAGTGAGCTTCATTCGCGTATTCATTTGCACTTGCTAATGAGTAACGACATTGGTAGGTACTACGGAGTCACGTGCAACTCACGGCCACTCAACAGGACAGAGCCAAAAATCCCTCACAGTGTTTCCAGGGTGGCATTCTTGACAGAGACAGCTGTCACATTTCCCTCTGTGGAGCATCTGGGAGTTCAGCCACCAGCAGCCAAGTGGCTTAACCATGACCGCACCAACCCAAAGCCACTGCCATCGGGTCAGTTCCCACTCATGGTGATCCTATGTAGAGAGGCTGTCAATCTTTCTGGGAGCAGACAGCCTTTCCGGGAGCAGATACCAGAGAAGCAGCTGGTGGCTTTGACTCACCAACCCCTCGGGTAGCAGCCCATCACTTACCCAATGGCACCACCAGAACCCCTTAATGACTAACTAGCCCGGGGAAAATAGCGTGTAGACAGCAGCTCCCGTGTCTGAAAGGCAGGACCAGGTGAGAGTGGGAGTCCTGGGGTTGTGTCAACAGCTGTCAACGGAAAGATTAAGAGGCTTGAGATGACCCGGAGGTACCTCAGGAGAAAGGCCTGGCGATCTATTCCGCACAACCAGCCACTGAGCACCCTGGAGAGCACCGTTCTACCCTGGTTCCCAAGAGTCAGTCCATTCGACAGCACCTGGGGCGGTCAGAGTGAAGGCACTCGCAAGGACAACTAGGGAGAAGCGCTGCCCAAGGAAGAAGCCGAGACCGAGGAGGCCGCTGCGGCACCAAAACCATGAAGAGATGAGAACCCAGGGCTTGAGTTTCACCATGAGAACGAGCCCCCTGCCTACCCAGGAAGACCCCAGGAGCTCCCAAGAGAGGGCCCTGGTCAGCACTCTCAGGGACAGCAGCCTGCCTCTAGTTGTGAAATCCCCCAAGCTGACCACTGGACTTCTTTTGTAAAGGTCAACCCATGATTCAGGAAGTAGCAAGGCTTCCTTCTGGAACAAAAGCAAGCCTGCTGACTTGGCAACGGGATGGGGTGGGGTGGGGGAAGTCACTTATCAAAGGGGTTTATGGGTGGGGGTGGGGGAAGTCACTTATCAAAGGGGGTTATGGATTTACAAAGCTAAGCTTACGTCTCTAAGAGCTTGGGAAACAGTCACAGCTGGCCCCTGCCACGCTTCCTTAGAGGGCCCCTTCCCAACCGTGGGATTTGTCTACACATCTGTGATTGCTGGTGGCAGGCACTGAGCAACACTCCTCGGTGCCCCTTGGGGGAAGAAGAGGTTAAGGAAATGCAGGAGAGCGCAGCTACTGACAGTAGGATTGACTATAATCCCACAGGAGCCCTGGTGGCCTAGTGGTTATGCGCTGGCCTGATACCTGCATGGTCAGCAAGTTCAAAACCAGGAGCCCTCCTTGGGAGGGTGGGGCTTCCTACTCCTGGAAAGAGTGACAGTCTTGACAACCCAGAGGGAGCAGTTCTAGCCTGTCCTACGGGGTCACTATAAGTCAGCAGTGACTTGACAGCAGTGAGTTTGTGTTTTGTTTGTTTGTTTCCATTGAATCCCTCACAGCAGCATCCTTCCCTCTGTTTGTTTTGTAGAGAGGAAAAAACGTCTGTAATTTGCCTAAAGTCAATCCGCTCCGAATGGAGATTCAAACCCAGGGTCATCTGAGACTGAACCCCTTGATGAACCATGTAAACGTCCAGCGAGGGTGAATTCCCACTCGAACAAACAAACAAAAACCCAAAACAAAACCAAGAACGCACCGACTCAAGTCCCTTCTGACTCACAGCAACGCTTAGGATGAGGAGAACTACCCGGGGAGGTTTCCGAGACTCAATCTTTGTGGATGGAGTAGAAAGCCTTCTTCATCTTTCTCCCGAGGAGTGGCTGGTGGTTTCAAACTGCTGCCCTCGCAGCTAGCAGCCCAATATGCACTCTAACGTGCCCCCAGGAGTCCAGTTAAATGCCCACAAGAGGTGAAAATTAGTCTCCAGATGCCCCAATTCTGTCATTCAAATGCCACCCACCGCCATGTCTACCTTGGAGGAAGCAATGGTGAGAAGTGTTCCCGGCCATCACACGCACCCACTGCCATCAAATCACTTCCGGCTCATAATGGCCATGCCGTAGTCTGGTTTATTTAGCCCTTAGTCATTCTCTAAGGATTTCTTTTTTAACTTTCTATTGGGAATTGGGGGAAGTTCACAGAGCAGATTATCATTCACCATTTCATCATAATCTGGCTCAACTTACCGACTGCCAACCCTCCGGGTACCATCAGTTATTCCTCTTCCCCGGTGTTTCTGGTTTCATGCCTCCTCCCTTCCTACGCCTCTGAACTCTGTCCTTGGATAAATGCTGCCCTGTGATCCGAAATAATGGATTGTTCTAAGGCGGAGGTGAGCGAGAGATTGCTAAGCTCCAGATCTCAGAGGTAAACGACTTAGTCGTGACGGCTCCTCCAGTCTCTAGCCAACCAGTACCTTGCTTTCTGTCTCCGCACTCTGAGTTCTCTGGCACATCGCTCTTCCCTCCATGCAGGATCTTCTCATTCCATGGGATTTCCTGACCTCATGCCATGCTCACTTCTGGGTTCTTTTCTTTTGTTCCTTTGTTTTTCCAGGGAGGTGTTGTCTGGCCACCTAGACTGTCAGCACTTGGAGGGCAGGGACTTTGATGACCACTTCTTTATACCGCCACCCTTACTGCCCCCGGCTCGCACAAGGTCAAGAACTGAAACAGTGCTTGAGAAGAAGGTTCGGAATGAAAAGACAACCCTTAGGACTCTGTGCCCAACCTAACTAAGGATTTCTAGATTCTTTGACAACAAACCACGGGGACACAATCACAATTTTCTGTAGCGTAAGAACGAACGACCAAAAGAAAGAGACAGTGGTGGAGGCGGAATGAGGGAAGCCCGCACATGGAAGGCTCCCTGGAATCGGTCATGGAGGCCACCGAGATGTGGTCTCACCTCCCACCCTGAAGTCAGGTGACGAAAGGGGCAGGAGGTAGCAGATTCAAGACGAAGAACTGGGCCTAGCACTGTAACTTACCTGATACACCTTGATGGGCTGTAAAAGTAACTATGTCTTTGTGGGTGCGGACTGCACCTTATGGTGAAAGGGCCGAGGTACCCTGGTGGTAAGTAGATCGTGTGTGTGTGTGTGTGTGTGTGTGTGTGTTGGGGGAGGAGTAGAGCTCTACAGTTTTACCCAGGGATCCTCAAACTTTTTAAACAGGGGGCCAGTTCACTGTCCCTCAAACCTGTTGAAAGGCCGGACTATAGTTTTAAAAAAACAATGAACAAATTCCTATGCATACTGCACATATCTTTTTTGAAGTAAAAAAAAAA
>NW_022103915.1:29822872-29827383 GCF_000313985.2 Echinops telfairi
AAAAAAAAAAGGTCAAAAACACCCGGTGACCTGCATAAATGTCCTCGGCAGGCCTCATGTGGCCCATGGGCCTTGGTTTGAGGACCCCTGATTTTACCAATGAAACGCTGACAATAAAGTGGTTTGCTTCTTTATTTTTGGCTTTTAGATGAGACCTGAGCCCTGATATTTGTACCTGCCTCAGCTCAGGAGCCTCTCTTTTTATGGGTTGGGCGTTTTCCTAGAAATTGTCCATGCAGTGACATCTGCAAAGGGTGCATCTAGGTCTGTCTTGAGAGCGGAGGTAAAGACCCCTCAGCCACCCCTTTCACGAGAGCTGAGACCAACGCTGGCATCCACAAGAAAAGACCTCTCTGTGCTGAAGGTGAGCGACCACAGGCTGGCAGAACTTCCCCAAAGACTCAGCGGAGAAAGGGCAAACACCAGTGAGGGGCTTTGGGCCCATCAGGCCTGCAAGAGAACATAGACTGCAAGCCTTCCTTTCTGCAAAGGTGGTAACCAGAGACTGTCAGACCTGAATAAGGCAATGGGCACTGCCCATTCAGATGCCCTGGAATTTCCCACCACCTTTAATCCAGACACAAGGGCACACAGCAACCAACCAACCAACCAGCACAGTCTCTCGTCCTTTGTGTTTTCTGTGTTCAACTTTACAGCTCCCTGCCATTTGACAGAGAGTGCAAAATCAGCCCAAGAGAAGATACATGCATGCCTTGTAGCATAGCATGGTGCAGTGCGTGATAGTTACATAATCTCCTGTCAACTTGATAGAATGAAGGGGTTGAGTCTAGCCTGATGATGCTTCCTTGTGGACATGGCCTTCTCATGAGGACTCTGGGAACTTCCTCGCTTCCTCCCTGGAGGCAGGATGCACTCTCTCCCTGCTTTGTGCCTTCCTGTTGACAAGCCACATGGAGCCACACTGATGGCAGTGCCCTGGAGATGCGTCTACTGCCATTGGATCCACAAGACTTTTCACCCATCAGCCTGTGATCTCCCCTGCATTCCATATCATTGTGTCTACATGACATTGCAAGTATCTACATGAGTCTGAAGAGGTACATATGGAGTAGTATTGTACATATGGGCTAATAACGGACATATGGACTTGATCTGGACTGGGTTGCGATGTCTTCTTAATATGCAATTTCTCTTTGATACAAAGCTCTTCCAAATATAGATATAGATATATAGATATAGATATGAATGCCCTGGGTGTTTCTCTAGTCAACCTGGACAAATACAGTGTAACATGCTGTCATTCCACCAATTAGTTCATGCAACAGGAAATAAGCATTTCTGATCCTCCTGAGGTTTCTAAGTCTTCTTAGACATTTTTTTGGTAACAGCCCTCCTATTCTGAGTGTTGCTTGCAAAACTCTGACACAAGCAAATGACTCAAGACAGGCCCTCTGAGAGTTGTTGCTCAATGGTCTGCCAAGAGTAAGATTCCATTTCCTCTTACCCGGGTGTCCATGTCCCCAAATAGAGTGAGTTCCACCAAGCTTTTTCCTGAGAGGTCAAAGTTATCAATTAGCTAATACCCTGCCTCATGACCGCAGAGGAAAATCTGGAGAAAGAGAGAAAAAGAAGTAAACTCAATCTTCCACCACGAGTCTCACATGTCTCCCACAGGTATCTGGTAGGCCCACTGGAGGAGGAGACGTCCAGAGGCAACAGGACTCAGTGATGCATTACAGCAGACACGGAGGGTGGATGACCAGGGGGCTGGGAGGGTTCTTTGCAAGAGTTGTTTGCAAAATATGGCCCAAGGTGGGGGCATTCGAGTACACGTGATTAGATTCTTGTTTCCCATTAGGTATGTTCTACATAAAAGTTACTATTTTAACCATTCTGAAGTATACAGTTAGTGGCACGAAGTTTCTTCACACTGCTGCACAACCAACACCATGACCCAGGTCAAGACCCTAGCGTTTTGTGGCATAGCAGGAGAATACGAGCCCAAGACCTGAGGTGCCCTCTTCCACAAGACAGCCGGGGGCCTCTTCTCTAAAGGAAGGTAGAGGGACTCTAGAAAGTCACTAGGCCGAGAAGAACACGGGACCTCTTCACAAGGGCCTTCACGAGGACCCGTGAGTGTTGATCATCCTTACTTGCCGAGGGGGTGTGGGGGGCCTTGGAGGCAAAGTGAGAAGATCAAGACCACCAGGGCCATAAAAGACAACTTCTCATTCCAGGACCCTACCTCCTGGTGGTGGTGCTGGCTGCCACCGAGTCAGCACCAGACTTTGGCGCTTCCCTGCACTGCAGAGCCAGACACTGCCAGGTCCTACTGCGTCCTCATGATTGAGAGACTGGGACCCTGCCAGAGGGTTTGCACTGGCTGACTTTTGGAAGCAGATGGCCAGCCCTTTGTGTACCCTAGTCTCTCTTGGTCCGCAAGCTCTGCTGAGCCGCGGTCCACGTCACAGCAACATGCGCGTCCGCTAGCAGGTGGGCGATGCCTACCCACGAGGGGGCCTGTCCAGGAAGCCTGTCTTCACAAATGCATTGTTGTGGCATTGGTCCCAATTCATCGTGGCCCTGCAGGGCAGAGTAGAACAGACTCCATAGGACTGCCAAGGCTATACTTGTTACAGAAGCAGGCGGCCACATCTTTCTCCCACAGAGGGGCTGGTATTAAACGGCTGACCTTGGGACGGAACAGCTGAGTGCTTAACCGCAGCGCCACTAGGGCTCCTTGAGTCTCCCGCAGTGGAGGAGGTTTAGATCAGTTCTGTGCAGGTGTCCCCACCCACCGCTTCCTGCGCTGAGAATGCATCCTAAGCACGCACAGCCCTAAAAGCTGTGTCTCATTGGCAGAAGACCCTTGTGAACTTCTTGGGATTAAAAGGACCCAGAATTCTGGGCGCTCCAAGGGGCAAAATCAACAAGTGCCTCTTCCTGGCATGACTGACGACAGAGGAAGCCTCGGAGCCCAGAGGCTTGGAGGGACGCTCAGCATGACAGCCAGAAGGACCGGGGCTTGTTCTGAACAAAGAGCCGGCTGTAAAGGTAAAAATATGAGCTCTATAAATGGTGGGTGTGACCACAGCCCAAGGTTGCTCTTCCTGAGGCAGATGGGACGTGATACGTGGACAGGGAAGCCCCTCCACACCCTGCTGAGGGCCAAGTCCACAGTTGTTGCTTTTTTTCCTCTTCTCTCTTTCTGCCTTTAAGTTCAAGAAAGGGCACCTCTTGGAAAATAAACATGTGCATCGCCTCTCACGGTTTTCAAAGCACCTGCACCCCCAGCCTATTCTCCGAGCCTCCGAACCCCCAGTGAGATCAAGAGCAGGCTCCCCAGGGTGCAACTGAGGTGCCGAGGCCTGTCCACAGCGCCTGTTTCCTCCACCACATCAGCGTTTCAGCCACGTGCTGAAGGTACAGAGTTGCTAAGGGGTGAGGCCAGCCCTTCCCAGCCCTCGGCTGGCTTGTCCCTCTGGGCCGGCCTGCGCTGGAGCAGCCTGTCCCGGGAAGACTGGTCTGGTGGTCATGGCAGCGGGCCTTACTAGATAGCTTCAGACTGTGTTACCCTCCGAGCTCCTCATAAAATGGACAGCATATTGACCTTTGCATCTTTTGTCAATTTTCTTCCTGGACAGAGAGTCTAAGGGCATCCCAGGGAAAGGATAGAAAGTAGGGGTCTTCAAGAGTCCCTAAGCAATCCGCCAGCCAGTGGTCTACGCCCCAACAACACACCGAGTCTTGAGAGACCCAAAGATTAGCAGAGATGCCACCGTGTGTCACCAAGAAGGCCTGAGTGAGGGATTGCTGGGATGCCCGCCCCCAAACCACACAGCAGGCTGGTGGCGGAGAACCTCTCCTGGTGGCCAGGTCAGTGATGCCCTGGGAACAGTGCTGAAGGGGCTCCACATCACTGCTCTTGGGTTTGAGGCCAGGGTTGCAGCCAGCGCGTCCGTCCATCTGGCGGAGGGCCTTCCTCTTTCCCGCCGCCCCTCTCCTTGATCAAGGTTGCTGCCCATCTCCAGGGACTGGTCTCTTCCGATAACATGCTCAGCGTGTGAGAGAGAAGTCATCTTTGCTTCTGGTAGGTATTTTGGTCGTACCTCTCCCAAGACAGAATTGTTTGTCCTTGCAACTGCCCATGGCACTTTCAAAATTCGTCATCTGCCCCACAGTGCAAATGTGCGGCTTCCTCTTCGGTCCTTATGACCCAGGGTCCACCTTCCAAAGATAGTCTACCTTCCCAAACAAAGCCCTTGATGGCAGAGCAAGAGAAACCGCTCAGCACAAACCAGAACTCCCGTAGTCACCCACCCTTCCACCAAATTATTTGGAGGCCCAGCTGGGTGCAAGCCCACAAGCATAAGAGGTGATTGAAACTACCTTGGCTTGGGTCAGGCCCACCTTTGTGCTCCTCAAAGTTACATCCTTGATTTTCTTTTTATTTTTTTTTTTTGACACTTTGTATTTTTGTGTTTTTTTTTAACATTTTATTAGGGGTTCATACAACTGTTATCGCAATCTATACACACATCAATTGTGTA
>NW_022103915.1:29827978-29830103 GCF_000313985.2 Echinops telfairi
TTTTTTTAAAAAGAGTTAGTCTTTGGAAACTTACAGGGGCAGTTCTACCCTGTCCTACAGGGTTGGCGTGAACTGTCATCCATTGAGTTTGGGTTGGAACAAAGAAGGACGCGCTGGTCATTAGGTCAGAAAGCAGAAGAGTCTGGGCAGGGCAGGGGGACCTGCAGGCTGCTCTCCCATTCTGGAAGCTCATCAGAGGCAGAGACCCTCCATCCTGCAGAATGCAGGGAAAGGGGACCCTGTCGGTTAAGTTTAGGAGTGGTGCTGGCAGGATCCGGGAGAGAGAAAATAAAGCCGTCAGCACCAGCTTCATCGCCGGACGGTTCGCCCAGCCCTTGCGGGGCTCCAGCACTCGTCCTGCAAGTCCCCAGAGCACGTTTGATGTTGGAGTGGGTGGGCTGAAGGCAAGGGAAAGGACATCCTGTTAGCAGTCTTGCTGGAGAAAGATCAAGAGCCAACTTAGAAAACAGCTGTGTCCACTTGATAAGCCTGGGCGCCCATTTCCTTCCAAAGAGTATGAGGCTGGGGGGGGTGGGGGGTGGGGTGGTTAGGGGGGTCACCACTGGTGCCTGGAAGGGAGACAGCCAGTATCTGGGGATGTGGTCTTCACAGACCACAGTTCTCATCATCACACTGAGGAAAACACTTCCACCAGGACTGGCATGGCTTTGCGTCTGAGGTGCTCTGTAGAGGGCCAAGTTCCCACCAGGTCCTGTAAGAGACTTCTGGGAAGGACCCATCACTACCTCTTCACCTTACTCCCTGATCACCTCACTCAAAATTGGCACCATCACCTGAGCAGGCACACCCTAGCAGGCTACACATCAAAGCAGCTGCTTGTGTGTTCCCCAGGGACCCCACAGGGGGCCTGAGGATACATAATGGCCAAAAAGATTAGTAACCCAGTCCTTACTGTGACCATGGCTGGCAAGCTATTAAATGATCACCACTGGAAATGCCTGGAACCCACCTTCCAAAGATTAGCTGCCCTCCCAAACCAAGCCCTCGAAGGCCAAGCAAGAGAAACTGCTAAGCGTAAGTCACCCATCCTTCCACGGAAAGATCCTGAGTCCCCGCTGGGTGCCAGGCATGGCCTGGGACGCTGTGAGCAGTCTTTACATTGCCAATGTCACAAGGCCCCAGTTGCCAAAGGGGATTGATCTTTATCTAGAAGACTGCTGGCTCTGGGGCCCAGCCTGACTCACCAGCAGAGACTAGACAGGTGATCTGTTCAAATTCCCCATTTATGACCTAGAAGAACAATCCATCACGGAAAAGTCCAGAGAAGAGGTGCCGTGAAGGAAGAAGAGCTGGACGCTGGGATGGAAACCTAGCCGAGAAGGAGCTTTGCAGAGTGGAGGTTGGGGGGCGGGGAAGCGATTGTGCCTTCAGTACATGGAGGGAGGGTTGATCCTTTCTCCCAGTTGGCCAGTTGCCTTGAGTAGCTTCCAATTCACGATGACCTTAGTCACTCGGGGCGGGGAGCGGGGAGGTCCCCATAGGGGTTTGAATGGCTGGGTGCTTTATCTTTTTCTGGAACTGGATCACTGGGTCTGGTGGTTAGCAGCCAAGTGTGCTAACTGCTTGGTTCCAGGCCTATTCATAGGCTGGTTCTCCGTGGGTGTCACCTGTCTCAAAGTCGACGTGCACAGCAAATGGCCTTGTGCCCAGTGAGCTGCCTGTGGCACCAGAGAGGTCCCAGTCACTTCAGCTCTTACGGGCATCGGAGGTAAAAGGGGAGAGCAAGCAATGCCCAGGCTGTTACAGCTTCTGCCCATCACCCTTCTGCGGTCTGGGCGAAGAGGTCTCCTGCATGCGCTCGCCTCCTCTCTGGAGAAGGACTCGGATGAGAGCCAAAGCAAACGCTGTTCCATCAAGGGGTTCCGTGACACCCTGTCCCCAAATTTAATCCAACACAGGTACACAAACAGAAATGACTTTCCGTCTCTCGGTTCCCACGGCAGACCAGGTGCCACTGCCTCCAGTGCTACCCGGGGCTCCCTGTCCACCGGCGGGAAGAGAGCTACATCTTTACACTGTATGGGGGGTGAGAGCCGAGCTAATTTTTTTTTTCTTTTCTTTGCACAACACCAACACAGAAGGAGTAGCTATGGTGTTTACGTGA
>NW_022103915.1:29830203-29848574 GCF_000313985.2 Echinops telfairi
TCCCCAGATGGAGGGGACTGCTTCTCACAGCCAAGGAGACAAGCCTGGGGTCACCCTGGGCTGAGAAGAGGGACAAAAATGGGAGGTCACAAGAGACATGGGGAGGAAGTGGGGCCCTGGGAATCTTAAATGGAGGATTTCAAAATCATTCCATCGGCTCTGAAGGCCCCAGTAGAAGTCAGGCTAGGACAACCTGAGCCACCTCCCAGCACACTGGATAGGGGGCATGTGCAGGGGTTCCAGAGATGGCCCTCATACCCCTGCGGGCATCGCCCCCCCCTTCCCAGGGCTTAGACCATCTTCCACACCTTCAATGAATGATGAATCAGTTATGAGCCTCCCACTCGGCCACTCCCCAAAACCTGAGGGGTAAGGGGATTCTACCTGAACACAGCACCTAGCACCCTCCAACTCAGTGGACTGTGACCCAGCGTGACCCCAGAGACTAGCATAGAACTGCCCCACAGCCCTGCCAAGGCTGTACACGTGTCTGGAAGTGGGCGGGCAGACAGCTGGTGGTTGGAACTGCCCATCCCTCTTTGGTTAGCAGCCAAGTGCTTTACCCATGGTGCCACCAGGGCTCGTAACACAAACGAGTCCACTCTGGGAAGATCTTGGCTCCAAAACAGAAAGTGGTCTTCCCGTGGCAGACTGATCTCCTGCCCCGGTGGTTTAAGAAAGTGCCCTGTGGTCAGCAGAGGAGCCCTGGAGGCAGAATGGGTCATGCACTGGGCTGCTAAATAAGGTCAGCCGTTCAAAACCACCAGCTGCTCCTTGGGAGAACGATGGGGCTTTTTACTCTTGTAAAGAGTTACAGTCTCCAAAACTCAGAGGCAGCGTCCCATAGGGTCGCTAGGAGTCTGCATCAACTTGATAGCAGGAAGTTTGAATTTCGGGTGGCACCTCACTCTGAGAGTCTGGATGAGAAGTCTGGGTGGGGGCCCTGGCTTCTCAATTGCCCCCAGCAATAGGAAGGTGGGTAAGCACACACTGCTATAGACTAAACTGTTCCCTCTCCGATGTGTGTTATAAATCTGCATAGATACCCGTGGCTCTGACCACACTGGGGAACTGGACTTTCTTTGGAAATGTTATGGAGGTTTCAGGATATGCCTTAAAACCTATCGTATATACTCGAGTATACGCCGACCTGAATATCAGCCGAGGCACCTAATTTTACCACAAAAACTGCATTAAAAATGTGCTGAAAAACTCTGTTTATCCACGAGTATATACGATAATCACTTTTGAGATGGGGGAGGAAGGGAGAAGTAAGCTCCAATGAGAAGAAGTTAGATACCACATGGAGATCTCCCAGGAAGGCCAAGACAGAAGCTGAGACACGGATTCTCCCCCAGAGCAGAAAGGCAGCCTTTCCCTCCAGCCCGCACCTGAACTCAGGCGTCTAGCCTCCTGGACCCTAAGCAAGTCAACTTCTGTGAACGAATCTCACTAGTGGGATTGCAGTTACAGCGGCCCTAGGAAGCGGAGACAGCCACTTTAGGGAAGGACGCATCTAGCCCTGCCAGCCCCACTGGGCGGCCACCTGCCCACAGCTCTGAGGACGAGAAAGCAGAACTGGAACTCGGCGCCACACACATGGCAGCTCTATCTCACCCACAAGGTTGGAACAGAGAAAGTAATTACTTTTTTTTTTTTTAATGAGTTGCCAGCACTTAAAAAAGATTTCCCCTACCCATCTGGATTTCTGGTTTCTCTTGATAAACAATGAGAAGCTTCGGCAATTCTGGGCCACACTTCCTATGTCAACGACTGCTGAAGCAGAGCAGCTGCTCCCTCTAGTCTTGTGGGCTTTAGCTGCCTGTCTCCTCAATGTCACTGACAACCCGCTCACCTCCAACACTCCAAACTCGCTGCCATTGCGTCATTCTGACTTCTAGCGGCCTTATGGGACCGGGTAGAATGTCCCCTATAGGTTCCCGAGACTGTAACTCTTTATCAAATGAAAAAAAAACACAACAACAAAAAAAACCCATCCAAATTCACTGCCAATGAGTGGATGCCAACTCAAAGTGACCCCGTAGGACACAGTAGAACTGTGCCCCCGTGAGTTTCTGAGACTGCAATTCTAACAGAAGTCGACAGCCTCACCTTGCTCCCAAGTAGTGGGCTGGTGGTTTTGAACTGCTGGCCTTGCAGTTAGCAGCCCATTCCCTAACCACTGAGCCACCAGGGCTGCTCTGGCCCACCCCAATCATCTATAATTCAAAGTTTCTTAAACGGTGGGGCTAACTGAATGTGTGGGTCGTGAAAAACTGGGCAACAGTACAAGGTTTCTGACCGTGCAGTGACCGTGCAAGTAACTCACAACCAGACACATAACGAATCCCTGACTCTGGCAGCGCTGTGCGTGTTGTGCATGTCTCTGGTGAGAGGGGTTTCTGTTGGGAAAAGTTTCAGAAGCCTTGGTCTCTGGGACCGACTGGGCCCAGGAGCATTTCTGGGAGTGGTCCCAGAGCCACCCCATCTCATTTCAGGCACCGCTGGTGTCAGCAGTGAGATGTGGAGGGTGCACCCCTCACAGGGTGTCCCTGGCAGAGAGGTGACAGTAAAAAGGCAGCCTTTAAAGTTGTGTGCAGTTTCAGCAGAAATGTACTTTTGTTTTGCTTTTTTGAATCCGTGCAGTTATTACAACAAAGGGCATTTTCATGAGCCCAACTTACATCATGTTTCAATACATCTACAAGGCCAACGGGTTATGCTAATTTACTATGATTATTTTTTAACATTCTAATGTGCCCTGGCCAGAGCTGTCATTATTACCCAATGACAATGAACTTCAAATCAGGTGGTTTTTGTCCGCCTGTGTCACTAAACCCTGGTGGCTTAGTGGTTAGGGAATGGGCTGCTAACTGCAAGGCCAGCAGTTCAAAACCACCAGCCTGCTACTTGGGAGCAAGGTGAGGCTGTCGACTCCTGTAAAGAATTGCAGTCACAGAAACTCACAGGGACACAGTTCTATTCTGTTCTGCAGGGTCACTTGGAGTTGGCATCCACTCATTGGCAGTTTCATTGCTGCTGGGGATGTGTTTTATAGCCCCTGATTTTATCAATGGGAGAGAGACGAGGCTTTCTACTTCCCTAAAGAGTCACAGCCTTGGACAGCCACAGTTCTACCCTGCCCTACAGGGTCCCGAGGAATCAGAGGACTCAATGGCAGTGAGCTTTTGGTTTCGTTTGTTTGTTTGTTTTGTCAAATTGTCTGGTGTTTTAGCTACAATATCATAACAGTATCTGTGCGCCTGTATCAATATCTTTCTGGAGAATGAAGTACTAACTAAAGGAATGGAAGGCTAAAAATCAATAAAAGCTTCTACTCGGTTGCTGTGAATGTAATTTGAAGGAGAGTTTTACAAAGTAATCTTGTTGTTAGTATTCATATAATCTAAGAAATAGTACACCTAGGTCATTGACAACTCTGTTCTATATGATTCTATAATGAAAATTGATAATAAACATTACTAAGGAGTCTGTATGATCTGGACATGGAGTAGGTCCAAAGGTGGGCAGGGGTCAAGGGGGAGGGGTGGGCACTGCCACCTGCCTTGTTCTGCTTCGCCCAGCCCTTGCCCTTCCAGTCCTCTTCCTCCCTTCTGGAAGCCAGGGAGCACCCCCAGTCAGGGCAGGCACTCTATGCCTTCACTAACAGCAGCAATCCATGGGAAAGGACAAAACGCCTGTCTTCGCCTCCCGGGACTTCACATGGACTTTGAGGAGCCTCTGACATTGAAGAGCTGAATGACCAGCCTGAGCTTCGGTATATCTATGTGACCATGAGTTTGGAAGGAGAATCAGCTGACCACCACCTTCTGACTCTGACTCCCAAGTCAGCGTAATGTTCACTCTCTGGGTGACGTCGCCATAGAAGATCAGTGGATCACCTGCCTCAGCTGGGGTCAGTTTCCCAGAGACCTGCTTGACTAGATCTGATTCCCGCTGCTGAAACCACATATATCCATGGTCTACACCTGCTCTGTCCAGCCGAGCAATTGAGCAGGGCCTCACTGTTGGCTGGGAAAGATGCCTAACCCAAACTGAGATAGGATAGAAGACAAAAACAGAGCCCTGGTGGTGCTGTCAAATCCACTAACAGCTTCCGTGAGAAAGATGAAGCTGCCTGTTCCCATCAATCCTGACCACCTCAGCAACCTGGGGCAGGTCACTATGTGCTGATGGCAGACGGATCCCGGCTGGAAGCAGAGAATACCAGAGATGTTGACCGGTGTTTTACTGACTCGGCCAAAGCATTGAATGCTGTGCAGCATCACCAAGTCTGCATCGCTCTGAGAAGAGCTGGAACTCCAGACCCTTCATGGTGCTCCTGTGGGACTTGTCCATGGTTCAAGAGGCGGTTGTGCAAACAGAACAAGGGGGTGCTGCACGGTTTAAAGGCAGGAAAGGTGGGCAGCAGGGTTGTATCCTCTCACCGTACTTGTTCAATCTCTATGCTGAGCAAATCATCGGAGAAGCTAGATTATATGAACAAGTGTGTGGCATCAGGACTGGAGGCAGGCTTATTAACAGCCTGTGACCTGCAGATGACACAACCTTGCCTGCTGAAAGCGAGGAGGACTTGAAGCACTCGCTGATGAGAGTCAAGAGCTGTCACCTTCAGTAGGCTTACAACTCGGTATAAGAAAGACCCAAATCCTCACAATTAGACCAGTAGGTAACATCATGATAAATGGAGAAAAGACTGCAGTTGTCGAGGATTTTGTCTTGCTTGGGTGCACAATCAATGCTCACGGAAGCAACAATCAAGAGATCAAAAGATGAACGACATCGGATAAATGTGTAGAAGACCTCTTTAGAGTATTGAAAAGAGAGGATGTTACTTTGAGGACTAAGGTGTGCCTGCCCCAGACCGTGGTATTTTCGATTGTTTCATACACTTGTGAAAGTTGAACACTGAATAAGGCAGACTGAAGAAGAATACATGTATTTGAATTGTGGTGCTGGAGGGGAATATCACAAGGTACCATGGACTGCTAAAAGGGCAAATTAATCTGTCTTGGAAGAAGTCAGGCCAGAGGGCTCCTTAGAGACAAAGATGGCAAGACTTTGTCTTACATGCTTTGAACATGTTGTCAGGAGAGACCAGTCCCTGGAGAAGGACAGCATGCTTGGTAAAGTGACAGGGAGTGAGAAAGAGGAAGACCCTCAACAAGATGGATTGACACAATGGCTCCAACAATGGGCACAAGCATAGGCACGATTGTGGGGATGGTTCAGGACCAGGCACTGTTTCGGTTTGTTATGCATAAGGTCACTATGGGTTGGAACCCACTGAAAGGCAACCTAACAACGACAGCATGAGTTGGCATCAACTCAATGGCAGTGGGTCTGATCTGGGTATAAATGATTTGGGGTATAAAAAAATATTTCCTGGGTAGCCAGACGGATAGCACAGGACCTGTCGCAGTAATTACTCATTAGGTTGCAATCCAAAAGGTCAGCAGTTCTAATCCGTCAGCCAGCTCCATGAGAGAAAGCTCAGGCTTTCTACTTGGGTAAGAGTCTCGGAAACCCACAGGGTCAGTTCTACCCTGTCCATAGGAACCCGTTTTGAGTTGGCATTGACTTGATGGCAGTGAATGTGGTCTTTGGCTTGGTTATGAACTCAAAGATCCACAGTTCAAATCCACCCAAGGCACCTCAAAAGCCTTGGTGATGTTTCCAAAAGATTATAGCCTTGAAAACCCTACAGCACGCAGACACCCAGGGGGTCACCAGGAGTCAGAATCCACTCGATGGCAGCTAGCAGCAACATGGGTTTAAAACGCGTTTGTCTCCAAAGACTCCATAGGAAAAGCAGATCGTCAAATAGCTGAGTAATAAGTTTATAATATTGCTTTGCACATGGAAATTAGATGTGCCATGCATCGGTTTAAATAGACTGTTACTAAAAAACTAATTTCACCCAGCTTGCTTGTTTTGTTGTTTACTTTATAAAACTGTAGCTACTGATAGTTTGGGTTCTAGGTGTGGCCCCATTTGCGGTTTGGCTAACATTTCTAATAGGCCACCACCATGGCTTATCCAAGGTTACTGCACTTCTTAGCTCCCCATGCAAACAGCTCCCTGTTTCTGGGTGCCACGAACTCATGTCCTTTTTGGGTCCTCATCAGGGCTGGCGCTGACCTGGAAGGCTTTCCAGCCCCTTGCCCATCCTGTGGCACTAAGCTTTCACAGTGCTGCCACACAAGGTTCTCCCACGCCTTGTGCACTAACACATGTGCACATCACTCAACATCCCACACAGATCATTTTCCTCAAAAACAATGGGTCAAGTGTTACACAAACTGCCAGGCTGCCACCACCTGGGAGCAACTGCTGCAAGGAGGCGGGAGGCTCAGCTCCCCTCTCCAGCCCCAGCTCAGGATTCCTTGCTTTCTTCTTCCCACACCTCCCAGCTCTCGCTGCTTCATCAAGGTCAAGGCCCTGTGCAGAGCTGGAAGAGACAGAATCGGTCCTCATAGTAAAGCAGCCAGTGGGGTGCTGTCCACCGCCAGACTGACCCCAGGCACAACAACACGAAGTCCTGCCTGGCTCTGCGCCACTCCCACAGATCTATTGCGAATTGTTGGGCTCCCCAGCAACGCCACAGAATGGCTTTCAGAACTAGATCGCCAGGCCTTTCTTCCTAGTCTATCTTAGTCTGGCAGCTCTGGTGAAACCCATTCAGCATCATAGCAACACGAAGGCTCCGGGGACAAAGGTTGTGCATGAGGTGCACTGGCCAGGAATCAACCCCAGATCTCCCACCTGGAAGCTGAGACTTGGACCCCACAGCTCATGGGGAGGCAATACTACTACTGAGCATCTTAAAACTGAAGACAAGTACTGAGGCCCCAAGCTTGAGAGAGCTATTAGCACCACCAACCCACAGGACCAAACCGGACCAACCCACTGCCCTCAAGGCAATCCCAACTCATCGTGACTGGATGCGGGGTTTAAGTTTCGTCTTTCTCTTGCAGAGCAGCTGCTGGGTTTGAACAGATAACCTTGTAGTTATCAGTCCAACGTTTACCTGTCAAGCACCACCAGGGCTCCTTAACCCACAGGTCCTACACACCAAAAACCAAACTCACTGCCATCAAGTTGATGCCGATGCAGAGTGGCCCTAGAGGGCAGGCCTGCTGGGTTTCTGAGACTGTGACTCTTCGTGGGAGTAAAAAGCCTCATCTTTGTCCCGAGGAACCGATGGTGCATTTGAATTGCTGAGTGTGTGGCTAGCAGCCCAAAGCACAGCCACTATGCCACCGGGGCACCCATCTCGCAGGACAAGAGGAGCAGGGGACCTCAGGATTCGACTTTTGGTTTAGGGAGAGGGTGCAGATCTGGTTCAAATCTCTCTTCTACTCATTCGCTGGCTCTAGGATCCTAGACACAATCGCTTGAGCATAGTTCTTCCCACGCAGGAGTTACTGAAAGGAATGTATGCAGCAGGCATTACCTTTGCAGCCCAAGCACAGCGATTGCAAAAAGCAGGCGCTCCTGGTGCTTGCTGAATGAATTTGCTTTGAAAGTGGAGAGGAGCTGGTGCCTGTGTGGGGCAGAGAAGCAGCCTTAGGGGAGAGAAGCCAGAGTGACCAAGGCAGGGAGGTTAGGGATCGCTGTGGTTCCAGGTCACGGAGAGAATTAAGAGTGCGGGATGGAAAGAATTATGCTGCAAAGCTCTTAGTCTGTTGGGAACCCTTTTCTACGAAGCAAAGTTCAAGGGACTCTGTTGACATTTCTTCTCCAGGTAGCTAAGATTTACCCAGAAAAAAAAAAAAGAAAACGTTCAAATACACAGAGACTCAAACCTCAGCGTGTGAGGACGCTTCATGCCCAGCATATGACAGGGCGTCCAAACAACACCGCCTTGCTATTGTTGAGTTTGGCAGAGAAGTTCAAAGGCTCACGTTCAATAGGTGGCTCCCTGAGGTAAACAGACCCCGTTAGGGTGTTTTTCAGTGGAAAATTCTTAGAACCTCCTGGCCTTATCGGGGCCTGGGCCATCAGCGATTCATTATTTTTATTAAAAGTGGAGGCTGCATCCGGTGGCGCTTTTACAGTGGTGGGAATAGGGGTGGATTTTCCTGTCTCTCAAGGTCACCTGTGAGGGCTTCTCTCAGATAGCTTTCCAGCCCTCGTGTAACAGTGCTTTGTTTTGTTTTTAAATCACTTTATTGGGGGCGCTTACAGATATTATAACAATCCGCAAATCAATCATATCAAGCAAACGTACATATCTTGCCATCGTCATTTTCAAAACATTATCTTTCTACCTGAGCCCTTATCATCAGCTCCTCTCAGTGACTTTGAGCTTTCCCTGACTTTGTCTGGATTCCATTCTGCTGCTAAGGAGGAGATTTAACTCCCTGGCAAGGAGACCTTGTGGGGCACAGTGGTTATGTGCTGGACTGCAAACCCAAAGGTCTATAGTTCAAACCCACCAGCCACTTTCTCCATGGGAGAAAAGAGCTGGCCATCAGCTCCAGGGAAGATTGCGGCCTAGTGACCCACCAACCATTACCCTCGGGAAACTGGAAAGCTCCCCTGACAGCTCCTGGGCTTGGGCGTTGTTAGCGGCCACTGGGAGTCAGACCTCCGACTCGTGGAACCCCAGGCACACCAGACCAAAACACTGCCACTTCCCAGGGCTGTGGATCAGACCCTGATGAACCAAAGAGCTTTGCCTTTGGTTTTACCCGTGGCTTGCTTTTGAAGTAGATCGCCAGGCCTTTCCTCTCAGTCAGTCTTAAGCTGGAAGCTCTGCTGACACGGGCACAGCATCAGCGCGACACCCAAGCCTCCAATGAGCTACTGAGGGTGGCAGCCCACAGGGGGCACTGCCTGGAAGTCAGACTGGGCCACTGCATGTTGAGGTTGTTACGTGCCAGCAAGCTCCTTCGGACACAGTGTCCCTGTGTACAAGCCACCACTCACCCCCTGCCATTGAACTTTACAGCAACCCTAGAGGGCCAAGTAGAACTGTCCCATGGGGTTGCTGAGATTGTACATTTCCCAGGCCCAGGCAACCTTATCTTTCTCCCATGGAGTGGTTGGTGGGCTGGAACTGCTGACCTTGTAGTTAGCAGCCCAAGGCCTAACCCATTACACTACCTGATCGTCCCCTATAGCACAGAGCAAAAACACTACCTGGTCCTCAGACCCGTTGCTCTGTTTGAGCCGGTAGGTGCAGCCACGGTGTCAATCCATCTCGGGGAGGGTCGGGAAGGTCCCTCCCAGGTGACATAAAAAGTGAGAATTCTGTCACCAATCTGTCACCAGTGCCCTCTTCACCCAGTCTGACCTCTCCTCCGCAAAAACAAAATCCAGTATAATCATGCAAAAACCATCAGAAGGACAGGATAAATACAACTGATCTATTTGGCCCCCATGGGAACAAAGCAGTGGCTAATAAATGCCGCCTTTGATACTCATATTTAAGATGTCAAGAGCAAAAGACAAAAGATTCATCCACACTGAGGCCTCAAGTCAATCCAATCTAAAACAATAAAACAATAAAAATAAAAACACAAACAAAAAACTCACTTTGACTCCTATTTGACTCATCAACAAAGAACTGCCCTGTGGGTTTCTGAGGTTGTAAATCTTTGAAGATGCAAAAAGCCTCATCTTTTTCCCTTGGGGCAGCTGTGGGGATCAAACTGCTGGCCTTGTGGTTAGCAGTCCAACAGGCGACCCACTATACCACCAGGGTTCCATCCTCAGTCTCCAAACCCAGAGGTAAACATGGGCAAAGGTCTGTATGTTCTCCCTTGTGTCCTAGAAGTGGCCTGTGTGCTTCCATTAACTGATGACATTATATTCACGTGGGGAAGGGAAAATTCTGCTCAAGCTATCTTCCTTGTGGATAAAGACAGAGTGGACATTTGCCATGAGAGAGGATTTTGGAAAGATTTTGTCCCAAATGACAGCTTTCTTTCTTTTTAAAAAATTTTTATGACAGCTTTCTAAATGAAATTAGTAGGTAAGAGAAAATAGGTCTATGAAAAACAAGTCTCATTCACTCACTGCCACCCTGTGAGAACTAGGAGTTACTGGTAATTTGTTAAACATGCAGCCGCGACTACAGGCACTTGGGAAGGAGACAGACATAGGCAGCGGTCCAGCTGAAGAAGGGTCCCGTATATACTTGCTTCAGATATTTGGAAAAGATGAGCAAATGTATTTACATTCAGTCAAACAACCTACTCAGCTTTGCTAGACCATAACCTGAGTGGGAAGCAGAGAATTTGGGATTCTCCGTCTAAACCAAGGGAAGAGAGGGGATTTGGATATGAGCTGCTTAAACCAGATACTCTTCCAGGTCTTGGGAATCCAGAGGCTGGGACTTCGCCAACACCCTGCTGAGTGAACTTGGCTCTAGGCTCTTGGAAAGAGAGTGACACCAAACCTAAGGTGGCCAGACATCCCGCTTTTGGCGGGACAGTCCCGATTTGTAACAATTTTTCCCAAGTCCCGTGGCATTTTTAAAAAGTCCCGATTTTTGGAAAGAATGCATGACAAGCTAGGGTATACGGTTTTCAGCTGCTGTGTGGCTATTTCGCCAGGGTATGAGTTTTATCAATGGTGTCCTGCTTTACCAATTAAAATCTGGTCACCTTAAGTCCAAACCTGGTCTCCCCAGTCCCGCCGGCCTTAAGCTGCATGTCAAAGAGGAGGCACAGCACGGCTCTTCAGCTCTGCTTTGGACAGGAGGCAGGACTCTATGAGAGCCACCTGGGTTCAAATCGCCCACACGTGCTATGAACGCCAACCAGAGGACCATGACTGACGCCCAGGGGTTGCTGCCCCAGAAAGACTCTGTTTCCTACCTTCAACAGGTCTACGTTGCGGGACTGACACAGGTTCAGGAATGAACCATCCGAGCAGGCTGTGTTCTAGAAGCCCACTCTCAGTTGGGGGAAGAGAAAAGAGGGCTTTTACCTCCCCACCCCTACCCCTCTACCTCAAATACCCCTGGGTCACAATCCCCTGACACTCACCCTGCAGTCACAAAGGCAGCCAGAGTCACACATCTGTGTGAAGAACCAGAAAGCTCCACGGCAAACACAGAAGGGCAAGCCAGCACACTCATACCTCTGACCACCCACAAACAACTTCACTCACCTGGTTGCCAAAGACGGCCAAGGAGCAAGCTGTGGAAACCTCGTTAGCCCCGAACCAAACGGAAGCGATTCGGGAGGGCATGCCCAGGATGAAGACCTGAGCCACGGAGCAGATGACCTGGCCCAGCACAGTGACCGGGAAGAGGTGCGGCTGGAGGCTGCCCAATTTCACCCAGGCGCCCAGGCAGTTGAGAGCCGAGCCGCTGAGGGCAATGGTGCGTAGGCCGAATTTCTCCAGCAGCCACGCCACGGGCAGGAGCAGGGGGATGTAGGTCAGCATGTAGCACATGGACAGCCAGTCGATGGCTAAAGTACCGACCCCGTAAAACTTCATGAAGATGTTATTGATGGCGCCGTACTGGATCCACTGGAAGGCGTTGCACATGGAATAGCAGCTGAACACCAGGACCACCGCCCAGCGGCGCCGGCTCACCTTGATTACGCTGAGGTCTTCAGGGCCGGAGCCACTGGGGTGGGACAAGCCGCTGGGGCGAGCCAAGGCACTGGGGTAGGCAGAGATGCTGGGGTGACCCGAGACGCTGGGCTGGATGGACACGCTGGGGTGGGCGGAGACGCTGGGGTGGCCCGTGACGCTGGCGTGGATCGAGACGCTGGGGTGGCCCGAGACGCTGGCGTGGACAGTCGCGCTGGGATCCTCCGCCAAGCTGGGCTGTGCCGAGTCGCTGGGGTCTTCGTAAGAGGCAGGCTCTTGCACGTGGGCGCCCGGGCCCAACTCCTGTTGGAGACCTTCATTCACCATGCTGACCACAGCCTTCCCCGGAGCTCTGGGCCCAGGCGCCCCGGACAGGTGCCGAGGGCGCCGGCAGAGTTAGGGGACAGTGGCTTCAAGCGCCTCCCCAGAGCTAACAGGTCGCGTTCCCCTCCCTCTGCCCCAGAAAGATCGGCGTCCCGGGAGTTCGGGCCCCAAGTTCCTGCGACGACTTTTCCTTGGGGCTCCTTTCCCGGACCCGCGGCGGCCACGGTGGTCCCCCAGGCCGGCCGCGGACGTCGGCAGGGCCCTGGCTGCCTCTGCCTGGAGTCCCTCCCAGGCGTTCGGGTCACATCCACTCGGTCCCCTCCGTCCTGGAAGAAGTTCCCTCCTAGAGTCCTAGTGCGATCAGCCGGCCAACTCGCTCTGCCCTGGGCCGGCTGGGGCCTCGCCCCCTCGGGCGCACGTGACCGCCCCCTCCCGCCCCTCCTGTCGGGGGAGGGGGGGCGCGGCGTAGTTGTTTCGCCACAGCCCAGAGATGCATCCTGTCCCCCACGTCCCGGCACCATGGAAACCGCTGGGTTACCGGCAGGCCACCCCTGCGCTGCCCCCAAGCTCCCCGATCCCTCTCCCAGGGGACCCGCAAGAAGATTCGCTCCGTCCTGCCCAGGTCACCCGGCTCCAAGAAATCAGGACACCGCCTGCATCCCTTAAGCGGGGGTCCTGACGGCAAGCGCTCCCCAAGTCTCCCCCAGATCCCAAGAGGGAATCGCGACTTCTTTCTTGGCTGCGCGCCCAGCGCGTTGCTGGACTTTGGGTCGACACTGGGCTTTACGGATTTCCCGGCGGGGCTGAGCCCCTGGGAAACTTGCAGAAGCTTGGCTGTGGCCTTCGCAGCGCTGCTCCAGCTTGAACCCCGACGCTAGGACCCACCGGGGGCCTCCGAGACCCGGGCCGCAAGGAGAAGGGGAGCGGGAGAAGCTACGGAAGGCAGCGACCAGAGCGCCATCCCCGGTAGCGACGTCTCCAAGCAGGTCCCTGAGCGCACAGAGCTATTGGCTGCCCCCTGCCGGTTCCGGCCGGACTCGCCCCCGGGGGAAGCGCGTCTGCGGGCAGGTGAGCCGCTCACTCCCAGAGGGGGTCCGCCAGGGCCAAGGGTCGTGGTGATGGGCCCAGGTGAAACTCCGCGTTAGCTACGCCCAGGTGGGTTTCAAAGATGTAGGTCCTCAACCTTTGTGATGAAATACTAGTAGCTGCCTCACGCTGTTGACATGAAAGGCACTCGCAGCGAGTGTAGGGTGTCCCATGTGTACCAACAGCGCCACAGGGGCTTCTCTGAATGAGTCAGCGGTTCTCAACCTGGGGGTGGAACGATCCTTTCCCAGGGGTCGCCCGCTCGATTCATAACAGTAGCAAAATGATAGTGATGAAGGAGCAACGAAAATAGTTGTATGGTTGGGGGGGGTCACTACAACATGAGAAACTTATTAAAGGGTCATGGCATTAGGAAGGTTGAGAACCACTGCAATAGATGAATCAATCATGTTGATGCCGATTCGATTCACAGCGACCCTACAGAACGGGGTAGAACTGCTCCTGTGAGCTTCAGAGACTGTAACTCTTTAAGTGCGTATAAAGACCCAAGGAGTGGCTGGTGGTTTCAAACTGCTGACCTTGTGGTTAGCAGTCCAACGTGTAAGCACTATCCCACCAGGGCTCCTTTGAATCTATGAGAGTGCATGGGGAATCCCAGAAGACGACCTGAAACTCGCTAAAGCAAATGGAAGCAAGGGTGAAATCACCGAGCAGAATAGAAAATTTCAAAGAGCAGCTCGAGAAGACAAAGCCAGATATTAGCACAAAATGTGCAGGGGTCTAGAATTAGGCAACTTAAAGGGAAGAACACACTCAGCATGTCTGAAACGGAAAGAACTCAAGAAAAAACTCAAAAGGAGGAGACCTCATATTGGCTGCGGTCACTCCTTCAACAAGGGGGGAAGGGGAGAAGGCCATCCACTTGAGGCGATACAATCGAGACCAGGCTGTGACCCATCAATGGGCCCTCCACAGGAATGGAAGGAGAACCTTGCTGGAAAAGCAAGTTACGACCAGGGGAGGGGAGCATTTTGGAGGAGGCACGGATATTTCTGTTGGTGAGTATGGTGGGTGAAGGGGGAGGAGCAACCTCACAGCCGGAATGGATGCTAAATATTGATTGTAAGGAGCCTAGGGGGACAATAGACCCCCTAGATTTTATGTTCCTGGGTAGACACTATGAATATGTTTCCACCCAACCCTTGGTGAACCACACCATAGACTAAGCACCATGATGACCTTGGACACTGGCCTTGCAGGCAGGCTGGCATCCCCAGGGGCCACGCCAGAGGGACCCAATGTAGAGGTCTGACTGAAGGAACTGAGCCCTGCCTCAAAGCTGCCTGTACCCTTAGACTTAAGGACTGGGATACAATGATGGGCGAGAAAACAGAAAGGAGCCACCCCGGGCCTGTGGAAGTGGTGGTCATTGGACCTTGGAAGAGACCCAGAATCACCATCTATTTAGTATTTTGATGCTCACCTTGCATTGCTATGACAGGTTTTGATCTGTTGGCCAGGGATCTGCACTTGGAAAAATTGATCCAAGAAGTTTTCCCCTGGCACCAATCCCCATGCTTGGTATAAACAGAGCTCAATCAATTGGGAGATCCAATTGTGCAGGACAACAACTCATGGCTTGCGGCTCATGGTTGGACTGTACGCACATAGGCTCCTAATATCGACTGTGTCTGGAGTTCAGTATCATTGGAAAAATTGCTGAAGTTATCAGTGCAATTGCCTTATACCCCAAGAGGATGACTGACAATGTTTTTCCTTTTTTGTTTCCTTGTTTTTCTGCCTTTTGTTTTGTTGTTGGAGGTGGTCTTGTGGATTTTGGTTTTTGTCATCATATGACAACCAAAGTAAACCAGAGTCATTCATTATCCATGAGCAACCCAATGGATTCTGGGATCCCATGTTACTCTAGCCTCAGTCCAAGAACAGTTAGCTCTCATATCATGGCCCAGCTCCACACTCACCTTCATGAAGAGATCACTGAAGATAAGGGTGCTACAGCAAAGTGTGTTGAAGAAAGCAGAAGATGCCTGGCTATCAATTGAAATAGTGTCTGTAAGTTATAAGCCCAAGGGTAAAAAAAGAAAGAAACCCTGGGGTCTTGTATTCAAACAAGCAGCTATCTAAGTGAGGAGTCAACTAAGTCCAGGCAGAAGAAACACACCAACCTGTGTGATCCAAAGATGACAATAACAAAATCCAAATATGACCAAGAAAAAAGTATCAGAGCTGAAATTATGAACACCCAATTTGTAGAAGGCAGTGGGAGCCCCAAATCCACCTGCAGTGTATGTAGTCAGATTAAGCCTCTGGCAGATCCTCTCTAGCGCAGACAAGGAACTTAAACAGCTTTATATCAGAGATTATTGTAATTTTGATTATGATGAATCAAACTGGTAGGTCAAATCAAATTTGACCTTCTGTGGCAGTTACATAATCTCCTGTCAACTTGCAAAGGGGTAGAGTCTAGCCTGTCAATCAGGTTCCAGCTTGATGACCTCATTTGGAGGCGTGAAGGCAATAAACAGCTCATTGGAAATCAGAGACACTCCCTGTGAGATATTCCTGTTGACAAGCCTCATGGAGACACACTGAGAGAGCCAGAGCCCTGGAGCTGGAGGAGCCAGGTGGAGATCCATGCTAGCGCAGAGATACTTTCACTGCCACTGGATCCACAAGACTTTCCACCTACTGGCCTGTGATTGATCTTCCTGCATTTGGCATCATTGCATGTGTTACGTGAGTCTGAAGAATTTATAGACTGGTAATATTGGACTTATGGACTTGACCTGGACTGGGCTGGAATGTTTACTTAATGTATAATTTCTCTTTGATATAAAGTTCTCTCTTACATACACATGAGTGTCTCTGGATTTATTTTTCTAGTCACCTCAGACTAACCTGAATTTGTTCTAGGTTCAAGTATTTTTTGCTTGTTCCATGACAGAAATTTCTTCTCTGGCTTTTTAAATATTGATGGTGGTCATTTCTTTCTTACTATTTATTTGTAATTTTAGCTTTAAAATTTTTTTTTCTTGCGCTTTTATTTTTTATAGTTTATTTATTTTTAAATTGTTTCTGTTGAGTTTACCAGTTTGTGAAGCACAGAAGCAGTCGATGCATAGAGTCAATAAATGATGCAATAGTTTACCAGGACTTGGAGAGTGGGTGGGAGGTGGAGAGGTTAAGAGGCTTTGGTGCACAATGAGTGCAGAAGTGGGAGGGAGCACTAGAACTGATTATGATGATGTATATACAAGTTTTTAAAAGCGCGTTAGCCATGAAGTGCGTGATATGTGAATACTATATTAAAACTACTAAAAGAAGAAAGAAACCAAACTTGACCAACAGTGACCATGGGCTAAGGGGAAATAATTGTTGCTTAGGGGGCATGGAGTTTATGCTAATGGTGGTGGGATAATTTGGGAAAGGATATTAATGATGGTTGTACAACATGAAGAGTATAATCAATAGCACTGAATTATACAGGCAGAGGTTGTGGAATTAGAGAATGTTTTGTTGTATATATTTTTGCCACCATTAGAAAAAAATAATGGCATGACTAATAATGAGTACAAGGAAGAAAAAATGTTCTAAAATGGATCCTGGTAATGATTGTATAACTCTCTTTTTATATTACTGAACCCTTGAATGGTATGTTATGTGGATGAAGTGCCAAGAAAGCAGTTTGAAAAAAGGAGTGGTGGGAGGGGTTGCTGTTGGGACCACTGGTTTCCAAGAGAATTCGATTCAAACTCTCACTGCCCAGAGGCACACATTGTTTGGAAGAGCTGCTGGAGTCTTAGATTACACTGGAAAGTTTGAGGAGGGGATTTCTGGCTACGAATGTCTGTACTCAAACCCCACTGGCGTCCTAGGCTCTGAGTGGGGTTGGCGTCCACAAAGTCAGCAGCTCCACCCCATCAGGCACTCCACGAGAGACATGAAGCTTTCTGCTCCAGCATCGGAAATGGACAGGGCAGTTCTCCTGGGTCCTGTAGGTTCTCTGTGAGTCTGAATCAATTGGATAGCGGTGAATTTGCTTTCGTTTTTATTCTAAAAGTCCCCCCATTGTTTCCCATCATTCTCCAGAAAGCCTCAAACCTCCCCTTTAAAAACAACCACCACAACAAACCTCCTGAGGCTTCACTTTCTTTTCCCTGGGTCACCAGTCTCTCCAACCACGTATTGGGTGCTTGGTTTACAGATGAGAAAACGGAGTCTCACAGCTAATTCTCATCAGACAGAGTTTCTATAGGACAGGCTTCCTGAGTTCCGGTTCACACAATCTCTTAGGTGCACTCCCTTGGGGCCAAGCTGCAGTTTGATCAAAATCCCTACGTTCTAACTTAGGACGCAAACACTAGTCGGGGTTACCTTTTGTGGTGGTGAGGTGTTGGGCTCCTGACCGAAAGAGAAGATGCCACTCCAGAGGATATAGATGGGGCTTTCTACTCCCGTAAAGCGTTAGTCTTGGAAACTTGCAGGGGCTGTTCTATGAGTCTCAGGTCGAGATGATTCGGAATCGACTCCGTGGCAGGGAGTGAGGCAGTATTGTGAGGCCTGCATTTAGCTGGCATGAATTTGAAATTCTTCCCTGCCATCGTTGTTGTCAGGAACAAGGGTCCCAGATTGCCCACCAGCATTTCAGCTAAACCCAGAGAGCAGGTTGATTCGAGAAACTCTAAATTTATTCTGCAAGCATGAGAAAGGAGGAAGCAGCAGGGCTTGTTATCTCTAAACCACTTTGAACAATCTAGTGAAAATCAAGGAAGTTATGTGCCCCAAACTATTCGATAAAAAGCAGGTTTTCCGATGATCTCAGGAAATAATAATCTGCACATAAATTTCTCCTGGAGCACCATACTCCATTGCTTATCTAAATAGGAGATGTTTCCTGCCTAGCCTACCTCTTAATTGCCTTGCTTACTGCGTTCCCAAAGTAGGAGACCATCCCTACGGACGCAGCTTAAAAGGAATTTCTACTGCAAGGGAGGAGTTTGGATTTCCAACAAACTAAATCTTAAATGATGTTATATTTTGACTATCTTGATTAACTGCAGGCTAACTCTCTCACCTTCTGCTGTCATCATTAGCTCTGGGGCCTTGGGCAACTTCCTTAACCGGTCAGTGTTTGAAATCTGTGGACTAAAGACCGAAACTCGGCCACCTTGAGTTGTGAGAAGTAACCCAGGTAACACACGCAAAGCCCCAAAAGGGCGCTGCGTCTCTTTCCCTGTTTAGCTCTCAAATCCCACTGCCAAGAAGGCTCAGAAGCGAGGATGGTAAGACTTCATCTCACGGACTTTGGACACGTTACCAGACAGGACCAGTCTCTGGTCAGACAAGCTGAGGGCTAAGAAAAGTAAGAAACCCCTCAACGAAGTGGCTTGGCACAGTGGATT
>NW_022103915.1:29850773-29851657 GCF_000313985.2 Echinops telfairi
AAAATCGCAAACAATTACAGTACATTGTACAAAAGCAAAAATGCATCTGATATGTAGCTCTGATACGTAGCGATGCAGACAGAAGCGTGTACAGTATGAGCCAATCAGTGGCAGTAATGACAGAGCATGCACTGTTACGCAAAAAGCATGATAGAGTGAAGCCGCGGAAGTCGAAGCGCGAAGTGGCGAGGGTTCACTGTACAAACGTATATATATATAAAAAAACAAAAAAACAAATGTATATATCTTATCTATGACATATGATACACTTCATATACCATCTACTTGACATCCTCATACCAATCTTATCTATAGTTATAACAGTTTATCCTAGTATAACATGTAAGAGTTATCATTATTCTTTTTGTTATTCTCTGGCAGAAACCAGCATAGCATCGACCTTTTGGCTGATTCTCCTCAGGAGGAGGAAAGTTATCTAAGTACTGAGTAGCTCTAACAGAGAAATTCACTGAAAAAAAAAAACATGTCCTGAGCAGCATACTCTATATTCCATCTGTCTATATGTTCATTTTGAACCATAATCAATCTCTTTGAATTTTTTAAAGTGTTCAGTCCGTGTCAGAACATGCCTTTGGCAGTGGGTTGTCGGGTCCTGAAAAGCAACTGCAACGACTGCAGGTAGACCAGCTGGACTTCTGCACACTCCCCGCCAGTCTCTTCATCAAAAGCCGTGATCCAGAGAGTGACAAGATCACCCAAGGAGTGGGAGAACACATTTGGAGATCTTCATTCTGATAAGGATTGTCCATTGTCAACAAGCAAGTGACGAGATGCTCAGAATCACTCATCCTGGGGAGAAGGCAAACCCACCCCCTCACTAGAAACCAAGCCCAGCGCGTGTAAGTGAGGACATGGGGAAAGGT
>NW_022103915.1:29852246-29854277 GCF_000313985.2 Echinops telfairi
AAAAAATTAGCATAGTACGCCTACAAAAATACCTGGGGGATCGGCAAAGAAACCCTGAGTGTGAACATCATTTGAATAAAAATACAATCTATTTTGTATTTGCTTTCTTGGATCGGAGCTCAGCAATAAGAATTAATATTTTATTTCAGTACCTAGATATTTTTAACGGTAAAGCTCTCACACAAAGGCTAGTTGGTCTACCATGTGCTAGAAGCAGAACAGGTATAGATTGTAACGACAGAGATCTATAGGCATACCTTGAAGAAAAAGGAGGATATATATTTTAAGAATTGAAAGGGGGCTCTGGCTCCTTGCTTTACTCTGGCTGGCTGAGTAAGCCCCCAGCATTGAAGTGAAGCCTTCCGGGCCCTCTGCAGAATGGCAGCAAAGACTGTCCCCTAGTGGCTAACAGCACCCCCTGGCAGGGTTTGAAGTCACAATATCACATCCTTGTTGAGAGATTACTACCAGTTACTCCCTGCCATCGCGTGGATGCCGACTCCTAGCGATCCTGCAGGACAGCAACTCTTCACAGGAATTAAAAGCCCCATCTTTCTCCTGAGGAGCTGCTGGTGGTTTTGAACTGCTGACCTTGTGGTTAGCAGCCCAATTCATAACCGCTATGCCACCAGGCCTCCTTCCTACCAGTTAGGGCAGCGGTTCTCAACCTGTGGGTGGAGACCTCTTTGGGGGGGGTCCCATGACCCTTTCACAGGGGTCGCTCAATTCATAACAGTAGCAAAATGACAGTGCTGAAGCAGCAACAAAAATAATGTTATGGTTGGGGGCGTCACCACCACATGAGGCTCTGTATGAAAGGGTCTTGGCATCAGGAAGGTGAAGAACCACTGAGTTAGGTACTCTAAATGTGGCAGAGAGGGGATCCTTGGGTGGGTCAAACAGTTACCAGCTTAGCTACTTACTAACAACTTGATGGTGGAATCCACCCAGAGACCCCTCTGAGAGGCGTGGCAAGCTCCTGCCGATAGGTCAAAGCCATTGACTCTCCATGAAGCGCACTTCCCTTCCAATCCACACGGGGTCGCCATGAGTCGCAGTTGCAGCGGACTTGACAGCAACTGGCTTGGTCTGGGTTGCGAGGGGAGCAAACCAAGACAGGGAAGAGGTGGGATCCAGGAAAGAGAATTCAGCACCAGGGGCAGCAACGCGGGCCCTGCTCCCCCCCAAGGTAGCAACAAAGGAAGGTTTCGAATGGCCAGCTCTGCACCAAGCATGGAAAATAGCCACAAACTCACTGCCACGGGGCCCGTGCCAACTCACAGTGACTCTCTAGGACAGTAGAACTGCCCCTGTGGGTTTCTGAGATGGTAACTCTTTATGGGAGCAGAAAACATAAAGTCACTGCCATAGAGTCAATGCTCACTCTGATTGACACCCCCATGGCTTTCCAAGACTGCAACTGTTTGTTTACAGGAGTAGAAAGCCCAGTCTTTCCCCAAACGAGCTGGTGGTGGATTTGAACTGCCGACCATGTGGATCACAGCCCAACATGTAACCACCATACTAGCAGGGTTTCTATGGGAGTGGAAAGCCTTGTCTTTCTGAGAAAAGTACCCAGTTCAGCTTAAAGCTAGTTAGAAGACAAACAAACAAACAAAAAGAAGATGAGATGAAGGATCTACTTAAGAAGATGGCTGCTAGGATACACCCCGGGCTTGAAACTATCAAGAGGAGATTTACACAACTGGGGGGAGATGGAGTTAAACTAGTGAATAAGTACTACATCTGTAACTCAATACACAAAAAAGCAGGGCAGTTAACACCATGAAATTTTAAAAGCTGCATGGGAAAGGGGAAAAAAACATATGTCATGGTCTACCTGAAGCAGTGCTGTTGTGAGAAGCATGTGCCCACAATCATGCCAACCCTGAGAGTCATGGTAACCACAGGCTGTGTGGGTGTGGGTGTGGGCAGTGGGCTTCCATGTGGTTGAGAAGCGCTGGGAGACCGCACAAGGAAATCCTTGCCTGCTGTACTGCTGGATCCTTGCCTGGTGGTACAAATGCTTAA
>NW_022103915.1:29855324-29857345 GCF_000313985.2 Echinops telfairi
TTTCTCTAGTCCACCCGGACTAACACAAGATGTTCCTCAGAAAAACTGGGTGTGTAGTCTGAGGCCCCATTGCCCTCACACTCATCCTTGGAGAATGTCTTTCTCTGTCCTTCCTTCTGCTTCTAACATCTTCCATCCTTAAAATTTCTGGGGGTTGGTGGGGAGGGGGAGGAAGGAGTCTTATCCCTTGCACTTATTTCTCAACATCCATCCACCATGCCAAGGACCTTGCTTTCCCTCCAGAATTCTGTCAATGAACGGCATGGCCAGTGTGCAGTCAGCCAAGCCCAAAGCCCGGGAATGACCCAGGGAACTCCTTCACAGTGCCCACTGGGTGCTGTCTCTTGTTGGTCTTACCACCTCCTCTTCCTCTTCACTGCCCTCACCTTAGCTCACACCCTCCTGGCTTCTCACCTGGAGTCTGACTACAGCCTCCTCACCATCTGTTCTCCTTCTAGTTCACCACCACACCGTGTCATAGGGCTTTCTGGTTCTCTCCCTGGCCTCCACATGTTCAGTAAGTGCCCCACCTCTCTGAAGGTACACGCTTAGCGTCATACGCAAGGCCTGGGTGACGTTGCTCTGGCTTCCGGTCCCACCACTGCCCCCTCATACCTGCAGCTTCCTGTCAGCATTAAGATCACGCCACACCTTTTATAGCAGGCCTTACCTATCGTGCCTGGCCCTTCACCACACAGGACCATCGTCACCTCCTCCAGGAAGCCTTCCCAGCACCCTAAGATTGACCGACAGAATGCTCTCACATCTTGTGCATGCACCTGTCTGGTAGCTGCAGTCACACTTTGCCATACATGTTTAGTTATTACTACTTTTTGGTATTTGATTTTTTTTATGATGGCAAAACCTTTGCCATTTCAACAATCGTCACATGTACAATTCCCCCCCTCGAGAATAATCCAGAGCAATGTATTTATAGTCATCTAAAGCAGGAAACAACGCAAGTCCAGAATCTGTTCGTCAGATGACAGACTGCTGACTCAGGCAACCTTGAATCCAAAATCAGTCATGCTGGAAATTGTCAGGATGTCTATTTCCAGGTGCTTAGTTTTTGTTTGCTTTCTTTTGTCATAAAAATATATGTAACATAACACGGGGCCAGACGAAAACCAGGGATCCATATGGTAGCCAAAGAAAAAAAAGACATGGGTAGCGGGGGAACAGGGCACGAACCCACCCAAGGGGAGGGTGTTGATTATATCTCCACAGGGAAAGAGGGACCCGACTTCAACCCTGTACTCCAAGATGTGGATGCAACATTACTGGCATGAAGCAGGGAACCAGTAGAGAGGTCTGAGGGGCGGGCACCCATTCCAACCACGTGGACAACCCCTGCCCTCCCCGCAGAATTCACTGCAGAGGACAGCACTGAAGCTACAGCTCAGGGAAAGGGACATGTCTGATCAGAGCACATGGGAGCAAATGAAGGGGGAGGAAAAAGAGTGGAGCACATCCTGGCCCGCCAAGCCCTGAGGACAATATTACCTGTTCAGAGCAAACCATGCACAGAGAGGACCATAGGGCCAGCCCCACTATGAGACAGGATACCCATCACTGACTCATAGCACTATTGGGGACAACACTGGAGACACAATGTGGGAATAGCGCCTGATCTTACCCCACCACACTGAGGTAAAACACTAAGGGTGTGAAACAGAACGGCTAGGGGAGCAGAGCAACGAAGTCCACAGGGAATACCAAAAATAGACTTTGGGGCTAGGGTGTGACACCCCATCAGACTTGACCAGAAAATACTCCTAAAGGTTAACAAACAGACCTTGAACTATTTACAGGCTTTTCTTTTTTTTGTCGTTGGTTTTTGTTGTTGTTGTTGTTTTATTTTCTTTTGTTGCTTTGTTTTGCTCTGTCTTGTTTTTTGTGCATATTATTATCTCTGCAGGTCTATCTAGATAAGATAGGCAGAATAAACAATCTGGAGGAGAAAACAATGGGACTGATGGTTCCAGGGGGACATGGGAGAGGGGGAGGCGGGGGAAAGGAAG
>NW_022103915.1:29858663-29859969 GCF_000313985.2 Echinops telfairi
CTTAGCCAATCCAACATTTTTCAGGTGAATACTTGAGTGATTTTGATGGCATTGATTGTGTTGGGCAACCACCATCCATAATCATTGCTGGATTTCCTGTCACCCTAAGCAGGAACTCACTGCTTCATCAACAAGGGCTCCCCATTTCCTGTTCCCTCCTGCCATTTGTACAGTTGACATCAAGTATCATATTGTTCAACCACCACCCTTATTGCCCCAAATTTCCATTGCACATATTTTTTAAAACTATACCCTTACTGTGACTTCCACAAGGCTTTGAGCAGGATATGATTCATACTTAAACCTCAGTGTCTAGTTGGATGTGTGGCCTGTAGAAGGAAGGGAAGGACTGATTGAATGGACCCTTAGATCCTTTCTTAGGTGGGCCCCACCCCCAGACGACCTCAGTACGAATGGAAACATGTCCTGTTTGTTCTAGATGAAGATGGGTCCCTAGTTATTGGTCCATTTTCTTAAGTGTTTCCCCCATGATATTCAGACCCTGCTATCTCACCTCAGGAATCGCCGATGGTGGGGCAGTAGGGAAGTGTTTTCTGTGTTGAGTGGAGATGTTGACCCTTTCCCTTCTGGGGTCCTCTCCATTCAGAGAGTCTCTCAGTCTGCCCTGAAGGGAATGAAAGAAGGGCTGTTCTCCTCATGAGGATACAGTATGAAAGCATCCAGCTTGCAGGTCCCAGGGTCTCTGCTGACCACATCGCTGGCAGTTGAGTTCCCTATTCCCTACAGAGTTGTGCAAATGGAACCAGAAGTGTACTGCTTGGTTTACAACCAGGACATGGGTGTGCATCAGGGGTATATCCTCTGCCTGTACATATCAGTCTTATGAAGAAGAATGCAGCATCAGGATTGGAGGAAGGCTTTTTTAACAAGCTCTGATATGCAGATAACACAATCTAGCTGGCTGAAAGTGAGGAGGACTTGAGGCACTTCCTGAAGGATTGTAGCCTTCAGTGTGGATTACAACTCTATAAGAAAAGCCCAAATCCTCACAATTGGGCCCATAGGTAACATGATGAACAGAGAAAAGATTGAAGTTGTCAAAGATTTTGTCTTGATTGGATCCAAAATCCATGCTCATGGAAGCAGCACTCAAGAGGTCAAACGATGCATTTGCCTTGGGTAAATCTGCTGCAGAAAACCTCTTTAAAATGTTGAAAAGCAAGGATGTTGCTTTGAGGACTGAGGTGTGCCTGACCTGCGCCACGCTATTTTCAATTGGCTCATAGGCATGTGAAAGTTGGATTGAATAAGGACGACAAAAAGAATCAATGGATTTGAGTTATGG
>NW_022103915.1:29860570-29861670 GCF_000313985.2 Echinops telfairi
GCCATGGGATTTTCACTGATGGAGTTCCAAGAGTAGATCTTTCTTCCTTGTCTGTCTTTGTCGGAAGTTCCCCTGCCACCTCTTCTGCCTCATAGCAACACACAGGTCTCCACTGTAGGACAAGAAGGTGGGAGCTGTGCAGAGGTGTATCGGAAGGAACTGAGCCAGGGTCTTCCATATGGAAGGTGAGCCACCACTGCCCTCCAAATGGTGCTAGTCTCCTCTGTAAAATAGATGCCATCTGTGGCAGTTACATCATCTCCTGTCAACTTGCAAAGGGGTGGACGCTAGCCTGTCAATCAGGCCATAGCCAATGAGGCCTATGTGTGTTCATGGCCTTCTCTTTAGGATTCTGGGAACTCCTGTCTTCCTCCCTGTAGGTGGGAGACACTCTGCTTCATCTTCCTGCTGACAAGCCACATAGAGCTACACTGATGCAGCCAGAGCCCTGGAGCTGGAGGAGCCACATGGAGATCCATGCCAACGCTGAGATGCTTCCACCACTGGTTCCATAAGACTTTCCACCCACTGGCCTGTGATCTTCCTGCATTCAGCATCATTGCATGGCTGTGTGAGTCTAAAGAGGGATTTATGGACTAGTGTTAGCATATGGGGTAATATCAGACTTATGGACTTGATCTGGACTGGGACGTTTTCTTCATGTACGATTGCTGTTTGATATAAAGTTCTCTCTTACACACATATGAGTGTCTCTGGATTTATTTCTCTAGTCAACCCCAACTAACACACCACCTGCATGGGCCACACTTGAGTTCCTAAACCGTGTGCACGGGGTGTGGATGGGAGGGCCATGGATTCCCAACATTTCCATCACTAGAAGAAAATTAAAACCCACCCTGTGAGCATGAGAAAGACATACCTTCACTGAAAGAAACCCGAGTGAAAGAGGAAGGGCGTATTAAAATGTTGTTTTTACATAATCTATAGAAAGCCTGGAGGTGTGAGGCTCTTTTGCATAATGCGATGGGAGAGCCTTGGGAAGCAGTGGGAGTGGGGCTTGCTGGTCCCAGGGCAACAGTGAAGGCCAGAGGACTGACCAAGCCCTGACACATGGCTGGGGGGCTGTGGGTAGTCAGCCC
>NW_022103915.1:29862448-29864248 GCF_000313985.2 Echinops telfairi
GACCATGGAGCTAGATTGGATACAAGACTTGAAGAGTGGGCGTAAGCAAAGGAGAGGGAACGGGTGCTCCTGGGCTGGCAGGGAGCATGGCTCTTTTGAACCAAGCCAACGTGGCTAATGCAGAGTGAGGGTGAGCCGGGGAGCTGGAGAGACAGGTCGTGGTGGTGGGGGTTCACGGGTAGAATCCTTGCCCTCCCAGTGAGGGAGCCGAGTTCCAGTCTGACCCGGGGATCTCATGTGCAGCTACCACGAGTCCGTCTGCCAGTGAGGTCCGTGTGGTTCCTCCACAGGCTTTGGCTCCAGACAGACAACAGTGCATGCCTGATTAGGGGTGGGCTTTTTTTCTTTTCTTTGTCCTAGGAGCAAATGTTTTAACTAGTGTTGAGTTGTTGGATGGCCCAGTGATACACTTGGCAACGAACCAATGAACTAAAGGGTCAAACCCTTTGAGAAGCAGCCCAGAAGAAAGGTCTAGGATTGGTGTCTGACAGCTCACAACTGGGAAAGCCCTAGGACGATTCTACCGCCCAGCAGGTCACCAGGGCTCACACTTACTCAAGTAAAAACCCGGCTTGGCAGGGGACAGACACAATTCAGCGTGTCATTTGGAGAAATGACTGTGGCTGTCTTGTGGAGAACCCTACTGGGGTCGGGCGAGTGTTGGGCCCTCATGGTCAGCCACATGGGACTGGAAGTTGTATCTGGCACAAGGGCAGGGACAGGAGGAGGAAGAAAAGGGGGCTGCTGAGAAAGGGCCCCGGACTGGACTTGGAAGAAGCAGGGGGGATGGTGAGGGAGGAGTCAGGGCTATGTCCATCCTGGGCTTCTGTAAACAGAAGAAAACGAAATGACATGAAGGTGGCGTCTGACCTTCTCTGGCTTCGCGAGAGAGAGGGACAAAGGTGCCATCCTTAGCATCAGCCAGCCAAGGCTGATCTCTGTGAGGCTGAGGTCCGCCAGGCCTTCACCCTGCACCCTTCCCTCGGATTCTGACACCCGCTGTCCCACCCATCACACTCCTTTTCACGGCAATGGCCACAGAGCTCACAGATGATGCCCATAGATATGGGGTTTATTAAGGAAGTCAGCAAGTTACAATTCACGCGAGTCCTGCTCAGGACATAGCTTTCCAGTCCAGATGATCTCCTCTCTGCCGTGCCTGAAGACAGGCCTCTCTCTGGCCTTTGGTCTCTTGGCCTCACTCTGTCCTGCTCAGGCAGTGTTACAAAGCTCTTTCACGATGGTCAGTGAACAATGGTCAGTCAGTCGCTCCTGTGTAAGTTCAGGTTGAAAATTCACTGCCATCGAGTTGATTCCGATGCATAGTGACCGATAGGACAGGGTAGAACTGCCCCTGTGGGATTCCCAGACTGTGACTCTTTTACAGGAGTAGAAAGCCTCATCTTTCTTCCAAGGAGCGACTAGTGGTTTTGAACTGCTATCCTTGTGGTTAGCAGCCCAGCAAGTAACCACTACACCATCAGGGTTCCTGTTAAGTTCAGTTTGAAGTTGAAGAAAATGAAAACAAGCCCATGCGAGCCTAAACGGGACTTTGAGTCTACCTGAATTTTGAGAACATCTCAAAAGCAGATTTGCTGCACAGAACACTGATGTCGGAAGGCCCGAGGAGCTGTGGGAAGACGTCAAGAACATCATTCAGGAAGAGAGCAAGCAGTTCGCTGAAAACACAGGAAAGAAAGGTCTGAACGCAGAGACCCTGAAACTTGCCCTGAATCATAGAGTAGTGAAGGCTAACGGAAGAAATGATGACGCCAGAGAGCTGCACAGAAAGTTTCAAAA
>NW_022103915.1:29865698-29888416 GCF_000313985.2 Echinops telfairi
CTGAGCTAGATGGCCGCTTGTTTACCTTCAAGCTTTTAAGACCCCAGAAGCTATATCTTTTGATAGCTGGGCAACATCAGCTTTCTTCACCACATTTGCTTATGCAAAGGTGAGCATCATAGAATGCCAATTTAATAGAAGAAAGTATTCTTGCATTGAGGGAGTACTTGAATGGAGGCCCAATGTCCTTCTCCAGTGCCTAAACTCTAAACATACAGTTTTTACTGGGTCCCTATATGGATCACATTCCTGGTGAATCCCCACTGCCCCTAGGCTAGGAACGCGAATAGCCCCAACATCAGACAAAGCACATTGGAAAGAGGTTCTTAGCAACTGTATGTAGACTGGAATGTGCCACCTTGCCATTAGATCTCCCTTAGGACCCACTTTCAATTGATCAGAAAAAGTTAAATGTTATTTGCTTCTCCTAAGATTAAGATCATTCATTGTTTTATATGATCATTGTTGCTGGATTCTCCCCCCCGTCCCCCACCCATTTTTTGTCCTTGTTTCGTGTGTTTTTCCATATAGGGAAGTCAGTATTGACCAAGACAGTAAGTGGAACATCATTACCCAGTGGCATGAAGGGAGAAGGTGGAGGACATGGGGAGCCCACAGCAAGGGTTCAAGAAGGAAGAAAATGTTCTGAAGTTGATTGTAATGATGACTGCACAACCCTGCTTAATAGGAGTGAACTATTGAATTGTATGATGTGTTGATTATAGCTCAATAAACCCAAATTTAAAAAAAGAAGACGATGGAAAGAACGCACAGGGTCATTGCACCATTTCAAGAGGTAGCTGTGGGCAGGAACCAGATGGTGCTGAAGGAAGAAGCTAATGCTGCACTGAAAGCACTAGCCCAAAACAAGACTCCAGGAATTGGTGGAATACCTATCGAAATGTTTCAGCAAGCTAATGAAGCACTGGAAGCACTCACTCTTCTATGCCAGGACATTTGGAAGACAACTACTTGGCCAACTGACTAGAAGAGATCCATATCTGTACCCCTTCCAAAGAAAGGTGACCCAACAGAATGCAAATTATAGAACAATGTCATTAATATCACATTCAAATAACATTTTGCTGAAGATCGTCCAGCAATGGTTGCAGCAATACATTGACAGGGAACTGACGGAGGTTCAGCCTGGATTCAGAACAGGATGTAGAACAAGGGAGATCATTGCTAATGTCAGATAGATCTTGGCTGAAAGCAGAGCATACCACAAAACTGTTTACTTGTGTTTCACTGACTGCCAAGGCAGTTGACTGTGTGGGTCATAACAAACTAAGGACAGCCTTGAGAAGAATGGGAATTCCAGAACACTGATTGTGCTCATGAGGAACTTGTACCTGGATCAAGAGGCAGTAGTGCAAACGGAACAAGAGAATACAAGAGATTAAAATCAGGAAAGGTGTTTGTCCAGTTGATATTCTCTCACTATACTTACTCAATCTTATGCTGAACAAAAAATAAGAGAAGCTGGCTATGAGGAAGAATGTGGCATCAGGATTGAAGGGAGACTTAATAACAGCCTGTGATCTGCAGATGAGAGAATTTTGCTTGCTGAAAGCGAGGAGGACTTGAAGCACTTGCTGATGAAGATCAAGGATTGTATATTTCAGTATGAATTACAACTCAATGTAAAGAAGACCCAAATCCTCACAACTGGACCAGTAGGTAACCTCATAATAAATGGAGAAAAGGCTGTTGTCAACAATTTTATCTTACTTGGATCCACAACCAGTGCTCGTGGAAGCTGCAGTCAAGAGAGCACTTGAGGCATAGCATTGGGGAAATCTGCTGTACAAGACCTCTTTAAAGTGTTGAAAAGCAAAGATGTGACTTTGAGGACTAAGGGCTCCTGACCCACAGTATTTTCATTTGTCTCATATGCGTGTGAAAGTTGGACATTGAATAAAGATCAAAGAAAAACCGATGCATTGGTATTGTGGTGCTGGTGAATGATATTGAAAGTACCATTGTCTGCCAAAAGAACAGACCAACCTGTCTTGGAAAGTAGAACAACCAGAAGGCCTGTCAGAGACAAGGATGGCAAGACTTCATCTCATGCACTTTGGACATGTTGTCAGGCGAGACCAGTCCCTGGAGAAGGACATCATGGTTGGTAAAGTGGAGGGGCAGCGAAAGGGAAGACCCTCAAGAAGATGAACTGAGCCCTGTAACCGAGGGCTCAAACAGAGGAATAATTGTGAGGATGGCACAGACCAGGCAGTGTTTCGCTCTGTTGTGCATAGGCTTTCTATGAGTGGAAACAAACTCAGTGGCACTTAACAACAACAACAACAACAACGTGTTAGGCAGGATTCACTAGAGAAATGAGAACCAGACACTTATTTATACAGAGAAGGAATATAACAACTAATTAGTCCAAACAGCAGTACAGAAGGGTCAGTTCAACTCACTTCTGTGGAACAGTTAATATACTGGAAGTTCTTCAACTCACGTTGGCTCCTGGGTCCAAGGTCAAGGAAGCAGACAGCAGAGTCCTCCTTGAGGCAAGGCAAGCAGAGTCTGCCCAGAGGCAGCAAACGGCAGGGTGGGCCTCCAACAGTCAGTAGCTGCAGAACTTAGTGAAGCAGGCCTGGATGGGATGTTGAATGCAAGCAATCCAAGGGGACAGGATCCACCAGTCTCAAGCTCAAGCACCAGCAGGGTGGGGAAGCAGGTCTCAAAGGAGCCTCAAGCTCTAGCAATGTGCTCAACAGGCTGGCCTGGCCCACAGGTGGCATAGCTCACCGGTTGAGGCAGAGAACTAAGTACAGCAACAGCTCCAATGATCCCCAAAGAGCAAGAGAGAGGGGGGTGAGGGGTAGGTGGGCCTTGCAGAGCCATTTAGCTCTTTGCCCTCCAATCAAATTGCAACCTGATTAATCCCACATGTTCCTATGGGCCAGGTTGGTGCAATAAACCTACCTATATCACAAACAACAACAACATGGGCTGGCGAGTTTACTACTCTGACTCTTGGTTCTGCGGCTGCTGCCACTCCTCTGGTGTTGCAACTGTCTCCTGGATCAAGGAGATTCAAAGTGCAGGGATCTCAGGACCCAAAGGATGCATTACTGCAGGTTCTTCTCTCCTGCTGGCCTCAAGAATCTCCCTTCTTGGTACTGAAGATGGCTCATTGTATGCCCAGCAGGAGGGCCATCACAATGAAGCCCGTTAATAATCACAGCTGAATCATGTGATCCAATCAGTATCCTTTCCCACCTTCTTACCCAAAGTCATCAGAAAGATAAGGTTGTTTGGCGACAGTAACAAAGGCTACAACTAGAAGAGGCTATGAAAAAATCCACCGCATGGCAATTTTTGATAAGGAGTCCTGGTGGCACTGGGGGTTAGGTGATGGCTTGCTAACCACAAGGTTGGCAGTTCACACCCACAAACTGTCTTGCGGGAGAAAGATGAGGTCGTGTGCTCTTGTAAAGATCTTCAGGCTTGGAGACTCTAGGTGGTTGCTATCATCCGGAGCCATCAAGTTGGTTTTGACTCGTAGCAGCCCCTTGCACAGCAGGATGAAACACCACCCGTTACTTCACCAACAGCATCATTGTCGTTACGTTCCAGCCAATAGGTCAGTCCGCCTCTCTTTCACTAACGCTCTACTACCCCAAGCATGATGTCCTTCTCCAGGGACTGGTCTCTACTCATAACAGGTCCAAAGTATGTGAGACGAAGTCTTGCCTTCTTGTTTCCAAGGATCATTCTGGCTGTACTTCTTCCAAGACAGATGTTTGTTCTTTGGGCTGTCCGTGGTGCTTTCGATACACTTTGCCAGCACCATAATTCAAATGCATCCATGCTTCTTGCATCTTCCTTGTTCACTGTCCAGTGTCTGCATGCATATCTGTGGTTGAAACACCCTGGCTCGGGTCAGGCACACCTTAGTCCTCAGGGTGGCATCCTTGCTCTTCAGTGGTTCAAAGAGGTCTCGTGCAGCAGATGTGCCCAGTACTATAAGACATGGTTTGATTTCTACTTAGAATCTACTCAGTAGCAGTGGGCCTTTGGGCCTTTCTGCTAGAGCCTCTGGGGGGTACATCTGATTAACACAGTTGCCTGCTAACCAGAAGGTTGGTGGTTCCTGGCTACCCAGAGGTACCTCGGAAGAGAGGCCAGGCAATCCAGTTCTGAAACCCCAGCCATTGAAAACCCTAGAGTACCTGGTTCTACACGGACCTGCATGATGTCACTCTGCGTTGGGGTTTTCACGAGGCAGGGGCCCCGTGAATTGTGGCTGATGTGGATCATGGCAGTGGGTGTGGGTGTCCTGAGGATGGATGGAGCCTTCCAGAGAAGGAAGGGAGGTTGTCAGAGACACGTGCCCTAGCAATAGCACCCTGCTTCCCATTCGGCTGTGTCTCCTCAATCTTTATTCTGCCTTCCCTCCATCCCCACCCCCACCCCAGTCTCTGTGGCCACTCCATCAGTTGCTGCAAAATCAAGGGGCCAGAGAGCCAGCACTACATTCACAGGCATGTGGATGCCCCCTGGAAGCCCAATACCCCAAAGTGATGGAAAGCCAGACGTCCCCTGTTCATCATCTCAGCCCCTGCTCCTTGGTACCATGCCTCCCCAGGGCACCACACCTGGCTCGGCTTCTCCTTAACTTTGTGAACGGACGGAATACTTAGAAATAAATGGTTCAGGAAGAGTGAGCAGAATAATCAGAAACAAGCTGTTCCAAGAGGAAACCCAAGGATGAGCGTTTCGGGACTCCATGGACGGTCTCCCACGTCAGTTGGTGTGGCGTCACCGCTGTTGGCCCCATCCCACTGTGCTGAGCTCGGAATGGTCTCTGAAAGCACTTCTCCGGGTCCCCAGTGGGGAGACTCAGGCTGTGCCTGCACCCCAAGTTTTAAAATGGCTGATTATTTTCCTCAATGGATCAGTTACCAACTCCCAAGAAGGCATTTGAAGAACACTGGGCTGGGCTGGGCTGGGCTGCCTGGGAAAGGTTTCCCCAGGTTTCTGTCAGAAAGCCACTTTCAGGGCTTCCTCTTCACTGCACAAGGGGTGCAAACAACGAGCACTCGTGAGGACGGCACGGCACCGGGCAGGGCTTCATTCTGCAGTGCACAGGGTCGCCATGGATTCAAACCCACCTGACTGTGCCCAAGAACCCTAAAAACAACAGTCCCACCACTCCCACACTCTTCGATCAACCTACCAGTTGGCCTCTTTGGCACCAAAGCCCTTGCTTGAGAGCCAGCACCCATGTCCCAGTGGTACCTGGGATGAGTTCAGGTGGTCCGTGGGTGGCACCGGAATGCTGCCTAACCCAGGGCCGACCCAGCCACTGCCCAGTCCCATGAGGACAGCGTGCTTGTCCAGCCTGGTATCAGAGTCGCCCAGTACCCACTCCTCCCCCATCACCGTCCCAACCTTCAAGCCCATTTCCTGGGGTCCCTCCTCAACCCACAGCTGAGCGTCCTTCTCTGTACACCCCCCACCAGTCTTTCCCCCGTGTGACTCCTTTAGGCCCTTTCCTGGGCCCTGACCCTCCTCCACACCTCCTTCCTGAAACCATCCTCAGCTTATGTCTCCAACTATGCCTCCTCTGGGGAGGTGGAAACGGGTCAGTGGGTACGAAAGAGATGGAGGGTTCAGTGAACGCGGAGGCACTGAGGTCTGCTTCTGAAGAGTCCGCCCTTGTGAGCCGTGTGGAGCCCAGGGCTTCTCTGCACACACGGGGTTCACCATGGGTTGGAGACAGTCAATGCCTCCTCCAGTTCCCCAATCGCTCCTCACCCTCTTCCATGCTGCCCTGTCCTGAGAGCTCAGCCCTCAGTCCTCAGTCAGTCTCACACCCGAACCTGAACCCCGACCCCCTTCCCACCATAGCTCCTCAAGTCAGCCCCCCTCACAATCCCGCAAATTCCCTCTCGTAACCTGCCCAGCTACAGGCCCCTTTCCTGCCTCTTGTCCCCCAGATTCCAGGGTCCTGTGGCCTCACCCTGGACTCCTCCTGTCCCTCTGCTCAACCCTTTGGGATCTGGATCCTCACACCCCAACCTGCCTCCCCCAGACCCTAGGTTTCCCACCCACTCCCTTCACCAGCTTCCTCTCGGGGCCAGGCTTTATCTGGCTTGTCACCCCTTCCCCCTGATTCCCACCTGACTAGTTCCTCTTAGAATACTTCCATTCACCCAATGAGACTACAGGCAGTTTAAAAAAAAAAAAAGTTAAAGGGCAGCAGGCATGGATGAACCCTCGGGCGAATCCCCGCTGGCTGGGGAGCAGGGGGTGCGAGCAGCCTGCCCTCCCGCAGAGTGCACTGGGAAGAGGAGGACTGCAGGTGCCGGGAACGTTTCACACCTTCTCATTTGAGCTCTCTTACAGTCCACTTTCAGTTTGTCCGAGTTTCCAATATTTTCTGCTTGCTTTTCGAGTGGGGATTTTACCGATTTTACTTTATTGTTCTTAGGTTTGCATTTGTTTGTTTGTTGGATGTTTCTCCGTATATGAAATCCAGGATAGTAAGTATAGAGATAGCACCTGGATGAATGATTCCTCTGAGGGGTGGTGGAAGGGAAGGTTGGGGTGGGGCGGTAGGGAATGGGGAGCTAGCAATGATGAGCACAAGAATGAAGAAAATGTTCTAAAACAAATCATGGTGATGATTGTACAGCTTTTCCTGAAGCGAGTGAACTATCGAATTGTATGATATGTGAATTATGTGCCAATAAAACTGGGTTTGGTTGGTTTGGTGTTTTAAAGCGTCAGTTAAAAAACTTAAGCAAAGAGGAGAACAGACAGTTCACAGGCGCAACCGAAAATTGTGGTGGGGCCTGTGGGTGACTAAGGTTTGGGAACCACCGAGTTAGAGGACGGGTATTCACTCAGATGGAAAATGGGCACCCTCCTCACCCCAGGCAAGCAGTTCCACCTTGGCACATGTCATCAGACGGCACAGGCCCCACGCCGTCTGTCTATGAATCAGATAACCACAGCATGAAACTACTGACATGACCCGTTTCTACCGCCCCACGGGCTCTGGGCGTGGCACACAAGTGGGCCGGGACTCCATCTCTAACTCCTGGACCCAAGCACCGTACCAGGAGCTGGTTTGTCCCGGATTCCCAGGCACTCACTCCTCTGGAAGCTGCCCCACCACCTCTGTGGTGTCCCCGCACCCCAGTGTTCACTGCAGGCTGTTCACAAGAGCCAAGGGGGAAAGAGAGCAGCCCAGACGCCCATCAGCAGATGGACGGAGCAACAAGGGATGGCACACATATCTGTCCACACAGTGGCGCCGACGACCTCCAAAGGGCTCTCCATGACCTCGCTCCGTGTGACTTCTTTTTGTTTCCGTGAATGCAGAGGGACATGAAAGGACAGAGATTTTACGACATAGAAGAGGTGAAGACAAAAACGAGGGAGGTGCTGTCAGCCATCCAAACAGATGAGTTTGAAAAATGTTTCCAAGACTGGAATCGTAGATTTGACAAATGTATTAAGCATCATGAAGGTGATAGGGTTATTTTGTTTAAAAAAAATTTAAATACATAGCTTTGAAAAAAAATTCTGGTCCAACATATCTATATATTGTTGTTAGGTGCCATTGTGGTTAAGTTTCAACGCGAAGCAGAGCTACACACTGCCTGTCCTGTGCCATCCTCACAATGGTCCTCAAGTTGGAGCCCGTGGTCGGAGCCAGTGTATGCATAGATACAAGAAAGGCATGCGGTTTTCTGTCAAAACCTTGTGCACCAAGATTGCTGTGTGAGCAGGTGTATTGCCATTGTGACAAAACTAGTCCCCTGTCTGCCACATATCAGGCCTTTTTTTGTCACACACTGTTATGCTATCTTTTCAGAACCTCTAAATAGAAAGCTTGATTAACAGTCTGACCTGGTGGAATGAACTCCATAGTGAACTATGAGTCGACATTTCTATCCATTCAGGAAGTTGATGGACGTCTAGAACAAGGTTTGTCATCAATCGACATTTCACCTTTTTCCAAACGAGAAAACCACCTAGTACACTTACTCAAGTGTACTTGAGCACAGTGCTGTCTTTGTTAGCTGTGTTCAGCATCACAACAGTTTTTGTGGCATTTTTCCAGAGCAGGAAACAAAATTTCACAGCCGCACTCACTTCTCTTAAATCGGCCATCACAGAAAACGAGGTTTGAGCAGAACCGCTTTTACAAAAAATCCACTGCGACCAGAGAGAACCTTCCCAGGCGATGCCACTGGGTGCACTGACTCAGAGCGAGTTGCTGGATGCTCACCTATGCGTACTACAAATGCTCCACTCCACCCAGCACAATTCCGGTTTGGGGGGTGTGGTAACCCCTTGCATATAGTGCAACCAACACAAAGAGCATGAAGTCCTGGCACACACTATGACAGGGAGGAACCCTGACAATGTTATGCTGAGGCAAATACATCCATCACAAAGGTACACATGACAGCTATTCTTTGGTCCCACTCCTATGGAGTAGGCAAGTGTTCTTAGCGGCTCCTGAGGGCTGGGGAAGAGGGAGAAGGTGGGCACGGAGCGCCTGTTAATGGTGGGGACGTCTGGAAATGGAGCGTGGGGACAGCAGCGCAGCATGAGGAACGCGACCAATGTGACTGAGAGTGCCTGGAGAGCGCGTTGACCGGGCACCTGTTTTGTTAGATGGAATTTTATCTTTAAAAGCATTCGCCTTGCCAGGGCTTGGGGAAAGTTTCAGGCACCAGAGGGCTCCTGGGGGACCTAGAAGGCATAAAGCTAAATGAAGTGGGACCAGCATAAAAGGAAGAATGCTGTACACTCCCTCGTTCATGAGAAGACAAAGACAGATGAGAGAGAGAGAGAGAGAGAGAGAGACCAATGGTCATTGGGGGAAAGGAGGGGGAAAGAAATATGCTTGTTCTTATATATAAGTATGTGTATGTATCTATATCTAGATATTTATATTATGCACACACATAGTTTATATATTTGCTGGTGAGGGAGAAAGTGGTACCCGACGAGGATGTAGTGAGCAGCCCAACCAAAGTAGAAGGCGTGTGAGAGCACACCTATACAGGGGAATCTGGGCATCCTGGTCTGTAGGTAAGTACAGGTGCGCTCATAGGGGAGGACAGAGAGAAGTAACTATAACCCTAAACCAAATCCAACCTGCCACCGTGAAGTGGATTCTGACTCACAATGACCCTTCGGGACAGGACCGAGCTGCTCCTGAGGGTGTCAGAGAATCTTTACAGGTGTAGACAGTCTCCTCTTTCTCCCGCAGAGCAGCTCATGGGTTTGAATCGCTGACCTTGCAGCTAAGCAGCCCCATGCAAAATCTGCTATGCTGCCAGGGCCCCTTCGACCCATGCATGGGTACATTTGTATACAAATACGTGGGTGCAGGTACCTATGTTCATTGAAGACACTAATACGGATATGACACAGGTATAGCCAAACCCCTTCTGAGATTATGTCCTGGATTTAAAGGACCATCGTCTCTTGGGACTGGCATAACATAGTGCCCCGAGATCAGGATGCGCATCCCAGTGAGGCCAGTAGGCTCTGGGGTCTTAAGAGCTTGCGGGATGACTGGTAATCTAAGACAGCTTTGCATCCATACTTGCCAGGAGCAAGCTGGTAAGGGGGTTCCCCACAGCTCAGAGAAGACCGAGTCTGGGGGCCATCGGGCACTCTATTTGTCCCCTCAGCTACAGCTACAGTGCGGGAGGAGATAGCAGAGAATGGAGGTTGGGGCTGGGGGGGGGGGTGACCTCCCCATGCATTTGTTACTTCCTTCCACCCATGTGACTGAGCCCTGCCCACGTGTGTAACACAGCTCTAGGCTCAGAACATGAGTCTAGAAAATAAACAGTCGATGGCTCACCACAGAGTCAGCGGTTCAGACCCACCAGCCACTCCGAGGGAGAGAGATGAGGCTTTCTGCTTCCATCATACGGCCACTATAAGTCAGACTTGTCTCAATGGCGGCGGAGTGTGTTTGTTTGTTTGTGGCCTGCTCAGGGGGATAAGTCATTGTAGTGTGTTGCCACCAAGTGGCACCCCCATGGGTGCAGAGTAAAGCTGCTGCCTGGAGCTTTCAAGGTGGCGACCTTTCCGAAGAAGACTTTCAGCACTGGCAGCTCCGGGTGGGTTTGAACCACCTACCTTTGGGCCAATAGTGGAGTGTTTAACTGCCTGCGCCACCCTGGAACTACCCACCAGAGATGTAATGATGAACAAATGGAAGCTCTTGACCTTGACATCCATGGAGAAGACAGTCAATGAGTAAACAAATACCGTGCTATCAGGTGGCACAGTGTGTTAGTCTGTGTAGACTAGAGAAACATATCCAGGGACACTCCTATGTGTGTAAGAGAGAACTTTATATCAAAGAGTACTTGTATGTTAAGAAAACATCCTAGGCCAGTCCAGGTCAAGTCCATAAGTCTGACATTAGCCCATATGTCGATGCTACTCCACAATTCCTCTTTAGACTCATGCAGCCATGCAATGATGCCGAATGCAGGAAGATCACAGGCCAGTAGGTGGGAAGTCTTGTGGTGGAAGGATCTCAGCGCTGGTGTGGGTCTCCACATGGCTCCTCCAGCTCCAGGGCTTTGGCTCCATCAGTGTAGCTCCATGTGGCGTGTCCGTAAGGAATGTGTTGCAGAGAGAGTAGGTCTGGCCTCCAGCGAGCTATTTATCTCCATGGCACCTCTGAATGAGGTCATCAAGCTGTGACCTGATTGACAGGCTAGACTCCACCCCTTCACAAGTTGACAGGAGATGATGTAACTGCCACACCAGGTGGGCAAGGGCCTCTCTGAAGAGATGTCATTTGAGCGGAAACACCCATGAGGACATCAACAGGAAGAGTGTTCTGGGCACAGGAACAGCAGTGCAAAGGCCTTGAGGTGGCTAGTGTGTTTGGAGAGGACACCCTGAGACGGGGAGCAGAGGGAGACATCTGGGTGGAGTCTTGTGGGCTCTGGAGAGGTAGGACGCCGGGAGAGGGGCTGAGTTGCAGAGCAGTGCGGTCTGCCTGCGTTGTGGGGGTCCCCTCCAGCTGCCCCGTGGGGTGGACATGGTGGAGAGTGAGTAGGAGCAGGTGAGCAGTCAGAAGGTGGGTGCAGTGACCCTGCCAGGGATGAGGGGCTAGAGCAGTAGTTCTCAACCTGTGGGTTGCGACCCCTTTGGGGGTTGAATGACCCTTTCACAGGGGCCGCCCGATTCATCACAATAGCAAAATGACAGTTATGAAATAGCAACAAAAATAATTTTATGGGTGGGGCGTGTCACCACAACATGAGGAACTGTCTGAAAGGGTTTCGGCCCTTAGGAAGGTTGAGAACCACGGGGCTAGAGAGAGTGGGGTGGGGGTGCCTTGTGGTGATGACCGGTAGTCTGGTTAAGTTGGCTGACTGCAATAAGTTACCAGCCTTGCAAAATGGGCACATGTGCCCCAGTACCGCACGTGGGAGGTGGAGAAGTTCCTAAAAGGCGGGGGCAGCTCCCCAGTTGTTTGGGCTCCTCAGGCCACCAAGGCATCTCCATAGCTCACCCAGGCCACAGTGGCAAAGGCTGTCCCCACTACCCAGGGTGCCCTTCATCTGCTTCATGGGACACATCCTTCAAGACTCAGGTTCAACAACACCATTTCCTTAGGGAATCTTCCCAGACTGCCCCTGTCCCAGTTGGTAGGTCCTCTGGGCATGCACTTGCCCGGTTCCCTCCAGGAAGCCTTAATGAATTACAGTTCTTGGGTCTCTTTCCTGTTAGTCTCCCCCAGGGGCTGCAGGCTCCCCAAGGACACGGAGACACTGGGCCTCTTTCAGGGCCTCCGGATACATCTTTGCTGACTGGGTGAATAAGTGGGCAAAGGGGAGTAGGGCAGATGGCAGAGAATCAGCAGTGGGAGAACTTCCTAAAGAAGAGATGCAAATACGAAGGGCCTTGCACCAACTGGGAGGAGCCCTGGTGGCCTAGGGGATATGCCAGCACTTTGAAACCAGCGGCTGCTCCGTGGGGGAAAGCTGAAGCTGTGTATGCACATACGGGGTCACAGCCTTGGAAACCCTAGGGTTTCTGTGAGTCAGAATTGACACGAGGGAACTGAGTTTGAGGGTTTGCATCAGCTTAGAAACCAAAGGACTCACAAGGAGCTAGTGTGTAAAAGCATTAGATCTCGGCCCCATCCCTTGCAGACACATTTGAACTTACACACACACACACACACACACCCTGCCTTAACATGAAGCATACAACCAGGCTGGCAACCTAAAATTTCAGCTCAGCACACTTAACTAAGGTTGGAGGAAGACCGTGGACACCCATTCTGAAGGCAGGGGACTTTATCCAAGGAGCCTCGATCGAAACCGGAATCGATCTGGATCGATCTCCAACATCTCAGGTCCTCACCTAGACCTCTTCCTGCCCCCTCTCCCAAGCACCAGCCTTCTTCCTTCCTCTAAAGGAGCCTGCGAGTCATCATCCTAATGCAGACCTTCAAAGAAAGAGCAGGTAAAAATTCTGTCGACAGTGTGAGTGACTGTGGAGACTGCACATTGTCCTCAACAGAATACAACCATTTGCCCTCTGAGTGTAATAACACCCCTCCACAGGACAGAGTGCAAGTACCAGGACTTCAGGTGCTGGTTGAGACTGATGGTTTCTGGGAAATCAAGGAGGGAAGCTCCTGCCCTGACTGCCTTGGAAAGTTATCCTGATCTGTCATTCACTGCCCTTGGACATGAGTTCCTGGCACGGCTGTCTGAGCACAGGAGCATTTTGACAACAACACTTATATTATTTTGCTTTTAAATGATTACGCTTTCAATCTTTTCAAAATTATTAATGAGTGATGCACAGAGTGGAGTCTCTGGGTAGCACAAAGGGCACGTGCTCGGTGCCTTGCCAAAAGTTGGCAGTTCTCGCCCATGACGGGTGCCTCAGAAGAAAGGCTTGGTGGCCCACTGCCCTGCTGTCACCTCCTTGACAACACCTCTGGGTAGTACGAGTGTGTGCACACAGGGCGGACAGCAACCGGTCTGGCTTGGGTTGAACGGCCGTCACATGCATCTTCGGGACATCCTTCATGCTCCCTTTGAGGGCGGTTTCACCCCAAGCTGAGCTGCCAGGACAGGGTGGCCCCCGGGACACCCAGCCTGCTCGGATGAGTCTGAGGGCCAAGCAATGAGAGCATCTGGCTCCCACCTCCATGCTGCCTGCCCTGGACCACAGGCTCTGCGGCAGCTGGGCTTCCTGGCCTTGAGCGGTTGCTGGGCTGATGGATGAGGTCTAGGAGTGGTTTCAGGGGTCTGTGAACCGCTGGCACCCTCGACTCCAAACACGCGATGGATTTTGCTGAGAGAAGAGGGTGCCTGCTGTTCCCATCGTTTCCTCCGAGCCGACCATGCATCTCCAAAGCGAAGAACTCACTGGTTTCAGAACTAGATGGCGCCCCGCGACCGCTGCCAACCGTGGTTAGACATCCCAGAGAGAGTGGGAGATGAGTGTGAAACAAATGTCAATCATCATCGAGAGCGGGTTTACCAGTCGGGTCTGGACTCGTGGAAGCCACACTGAGTCACCTCTCACGGCTGGCACGGAGCTCGCCGCTGTGGGTCAGAGTCCGGCCCAGCAGGAGACAGGCCTCTGAGAAGAACAGTAAAGCCAATGCCGGGGCCCCTGCAGTCCTTGGACTTGTCCATCCCCTGCGGTTGAGAGGGCAGCGTTCACCGCGGCCACAGTGCAGAAGGGCCGGGGACACCGACGGCGGAGCGGGAACGGGAAACGGGGAAGGAGTCGGAGGCATGATGGGACCTTGCAGGGTCGGCCTCAGGGCCACGGGACAAAAGGCAGATGACAGACAAACGGACAAAGCGGATAGTCCAGGTTAAACCCAAACTAAAAACGAACTTGGGCACAGGCCACTGGTCTCTGCCCTCACGATCCACATGGCTCTAAGGTCAGGGAGCAGAGGAAGCCTCTCTGCAGCGAGGGATTGACCCAGCAGCTGACACCATGGGCTCACACCTCACAACGAGGGTGAGGATGGTGCAGGAGCGGACACGCTGCCTTCGTGGGGCTGTTGAGAGCTGGAGGGGACGCTGGGGTATCTGGCAACAACAAGAGGAGAGATAACTGTGTCTCTCATCACCGTGGGCAACTCCTGGGTGTAGTGCTCAGTCTAAGCGACTTTCCCGAAACAATGATGCACTTTGCCGATACAATGATGCACTTTCCCGATACAATGATGCACTTTGCCGATACAACGATGCACTTTCCCGATACAGTGATGCACTTTGCCGATACAATGATGCACTTTGCCGATACAATGATGCACTTTCCCAATACAATGGTGCACTATATTTGGGATACAGCAAGGCCCCATGTATGGTGGGACCCACCCTTTCTTCGTTCTCCCTTGGCAGTGGCAACTCCATGACCCCAGTCGGAGACGCAAGCCCAGCTTCTGGCTTCCGTGTTCCAGGCGAGCTTGGACCAGGGGGAGGGGAGCAGCCCAGAAAGCACATCAGACGCGCCGGGAGTAGCTTCCTCTTGCCTTCCCCCCATTCTGCCCGCATGACAGTTAAGACTGAAATCACTCCAAAGCCACATATTTCAGATTGAGGTCATTGCTCCCCACTTAAAGGTCAGGGCAGCCCGGGTGCTGACACAGGCCCTTCCCCTGACAGCCTAGCCTACATCTTGATCCTAGCCCCTTGAGTCATCATGTCTAGGTAGGTGACTAGGCTGACAAAAACAGAGTGTCGAGAGGTGAGTTGGATGACAAAGAGGTAGGCAGAGAGGGGCGGAGCAGGAAGATCACTGGGCTGGAAGCCCAAGGACCAGGGTTCACGTCCCTGCTCTGGGAACGTGGGCATGCCATTACCTTCGATGCACTGAGAAACGCTGCTGGCCAGAGCTGAGAGGTGCTCAGTGAGAGTGGGTTAGGGGCCCCTGAGCAGGGCCCATGCAGAAGGCGGGGGTTTAGGTTCCAGCAGGAGATGCCATCCAACCCTGATTTCCATAGTCAAATGTCTCCTTAAGCCCGTAGAGATTTGCGTACCTGGTCCTTCTGTTATTGAACAAATCTTTATGCGGAGCTACCAGCTTAGGACTCAGCTTCTAACACAAAGCTTGGCCGACGGGAGTCCACCTAGAGGTGCCTCAGAAGAAAGGCCTGGTAATCTCCTCCCCACCCCCACCCCCCACAAATTGAGCACACACACCCCACTCCCCTCGCCCAGCACAGTTCTTCTTTGACACACATGAGCTGCAATGGACTTCATGGCCCCTGCTCTGGTTTTTGGTTTATTCTCTGAGATGTGAAACGGCAGTGGGGGGCGGGGGGTCAGCAGTGGAGTTTTCTTCTTTCATGCAGGAGACCCAGATTTAACACCCAGGCAATGGGTGTCATGCTCAGCCACCGCCCATCCGCCAGCGGAGGAAGAAAGTCCTGAAGACCAGCCCTTGGTAAACCCCATGGGTCCCACTGATCTGAGCGACAACTGATCGATCGTGGGGACAGAACTTTCGATTCCATTGTGCCTGAGATGGCAGTGGGATGGGGGTCTATGGGACAAGAGGTGGTGACAACATCTGAGAGGCAGTGAGGCAGCCTGCTGGGCTGCCAGCTAACTCTGAACCCCATCATCTCCTGCCCAAAGAGGTCATCATGGACTGGCAGAGGCAGCACTCAGACCACCTGGGTCTTTCTTGAGAAGCTTGGAAGCTGAGAAGAGAAAAGGGGGCAAGAGGATGGGCGTGGCAGGAGGAAGGTTGGGCTTCACAGTTCCCTGAATTATCACTAGGTGGCAGCACCAACACAGGCCTGTCGCTGTGACCCACCCCACGCCCACCTGAAGTTCTCTTTAAGTGCTTCAAACTTGGCGTAAATACCAGCTCTGGAGTCAGCGAAGATCAGCTGGAGTACCATCTCTGCACTGAGCTGTGTGACTTTGGGCGAACAATTTAAACTCTCTCTCTATATAAAATAGGGTTAGTAATCAAACCCAAATCCACTGCCATCAAGGCAGTGCTGACTCATCGTCACCCTCTAGGATACAGGGTAGAACTGTGGCTGTCCATCTTCATGGGAGAAAATTACCGCACGTTCTCCAGGGAGTAGCACTAGCATACTAAAGCGACAGAGCTGCTGCGAGGAGAAAATGAGGCTGATGCTTGGTAAACGGCGGCCACCGTCTGCCCTACCCCCAACAAGATTAAACAACCTTGTGGTTGTTGGGTGCAGCTGAGTCAGTTCGAACCCTTGTGACCACATGCACAACAGAACGAATTGCGCACGCACACACACACACACACACCAGCCCGCACCATCCTCACAACGGTTCTAGGTGTGAGGCCTTTGTTGCGGTCGCTGTGTCAATCCATCTCGTCCAGGGCCTTCCTCTTGTTCACTGCCCTTTCTCCTTTACCGAGCGGGCTGTCCTTCGCCAGGGTCTGCTCTCTGCCCAATGACATGTCCTGAGTCCATGCGATGTAGTCCTGCCGTCCCTGCTTCCACGGAGCAGGCTGGCTGTCTTTCTTCCCGGAAAGATCTGTTCTCCTGGAAGTTCACGGCACTTTCGATATTCTTCGCCAGCACCGTAATTCAAATGCACTGATTCTTTCCCAGTCTTCCCGTATTTGTTATCCATCTTTCACATGCCGATGGGGCCTTGGAAAGACCGCGGCTTGGGCCAGGGGCCCCTTAGTCCTCAGAGTGACATCTTTGCTGGAGAATGCTTTAAACAGGTCTTCTGCAGCACACTGGCCCAGGCAGTGTGTCGTCATGACTCCTTGACCGTGCATCCAACTAAGAGGAAATCCTGAACACTTCGATCTCTTCTCTTTGCTATGACGATCTGGTCTATTGGCCCAGGTGTGAGGGTTTGGGTTCCCTTGACACTGAATTGCTCTTCAAACCTCCTCACCTTCAGCAAGCAAGGTGGTGTCCCCTGCAGCCTCCTCTTCTCCGTCCACCTGATCGTGAACCTCCGTCTCTCTTTCACCAGGGCCTCTTGCTGCTTATGTCAGATGAGCCTCCAGCTGCACACGGGGGAGCAGACACTGCATCCACGTATCGTATCAATCATTCCGTCCCATCAAGCAGAGTCGTATGGTCATGACCATGACCAACTTTAGAACGGTTTCTCCTTCTTTGTACTCATTGCTATTTGTGTAATTATATGCAATTTTTTCAAATGTGGCAAAAATATACACAACAAAACATCCTCCCATTCAACAACTTTGACATGGATCATTCAGTGCCATTGATTATACTCTTCATGTTGTGCAACCTTTATTGATACCCCTCTCCAAATGGTTCCGCCCCCATTGAAATAAACTCAGCTCCTCCTAAGCAAAATCTCTTCCTCATTCATCCACAGGACCCATAGGTCAAATTCAGTTTCTTCTTTCTTCTTCTTGTTTAGTAGTTTTCTTGATATGATATTCACATAGCACACACTTCTATAGTTGTCCCATCATTTTAAAAAGAGTTGTGTATACATCATCACAATCAGTTCAATCAGCTCCCTACCTACTTCCTGCATTCATTGATTGCTCCCCAGTTCTCCTCACCCTCCCCACCCACTGAAGGTTACTCTTTATAGGAGTAGAAAGTCTCATCTTTCTCCCTCAGAGCTGCTGGTGGTTTCGAACTGCTGACTTTGGGGTTAGTAGTCGTCCAACCCATAGCCGTTATGCCGCCAGGGCTCCCGTCTATAAGAAATTAATTGTCAGTTTGTTACTGGTATTTCACTGTCAGAATAAGGATTGTCCTGAATGATAGATACACTTTGCATTCCTAGAAGATGGGCACCTTCCTTCCTTCCTTCCTTCCTTCCTTCCTTCCTTCCTTTTTCTCCTTCTTCAACTCATCCACTCAACAAATAGGCACTGGATCCCCACAGAGCTGGAGGTGGAGAGTGCAAAGGTCAGTCAAACAGACAGACTGTGCCCTCAAGGGAGGTCGGGTGTAGGAATGCACACCCACGTCACCCAGACAGGTAATGTGAGCGGCTCTGAAGGAACTCCGTGAGTTGCGGGGTCTGACCTAGTCTGGGAAGCAGACCTCCCTAAGCTGTTTTTTGAAGACAAAGGAGCTGGGTGCTGGATGAAGGCGAGGACCAGGCACAGGGGGCTCCAGTTAAGACAGCACACCGTGTGGGAGGTCTCTGCTGTGGGCGGGAACAGGGAGAATTGGGGAAGGGGGCGAGCTCAGGGCAGAGGAAGAGAGTTCGCGGTGTGTGGTGAGCCAGGGAAGATGACTCATGGTCTCAGAGAACTGGACAAGGATCTGGGTCTACGCTTGATAATTAGTCACCCTGAGTGTCTCTTAGACCTCAGTCTTGCTGGTATCTGGAAGTGGGGTGCAAACCCAGACCAAACTTACTGCCATCCGGTCGATGCCAGCTCGTAGCGACCCTGTAGGACAGGGCAGAACTGCTCCTGGGGTTTCTGAGACTGTAACTCTTGATGGGAGTAGAAAGCCTGGTCTTCCTCCCTGGGAGCAGCTGATGGTTTTAAACTGCTGACCTTGCGGATCGCTCGCAGCCCCACCGCTATGCCACCGGGGCTCTTTGGAAGTGGGGTAGGGGGTGGGTAATAAGCGTTTTTGTGTGCTTAGTGCTTCAGTATGCTAATTGGGGACTGGCCCGGAACAGATCAGCCTGTCAACCTGCTCTCATTGTTCCAGGGACACAAGTAGGCCAAGCTGCCTTCCAACACCAGCACCTGGGTCTGCGTTGCTCTGCTAGCTGGTTCAGGAAGACTCTCTACTAAACAGCGGAAGGCGGCCCGGTGCTCTTCCTCCTCAGAGCTGAGGATGGTGACAGGTTCTAGAGAAAACCAAATAGTGATATTTTGTGGGGCCCCTGGGCTCCCAGGCTTTGTGGTTTGCACCCGTAGCTCCCAAACCCTGCACACAGGAAGAGTCTAGCTGGTCTTGGTTTAGACCAAACACCGAGGTTTGATCATCTCTTTCACAGTCTGCTTCTCTTCTGCAAACAGCCACAGCGTAGACGACAAAGCAAACCCTGACACTCAGTGCATGGGACCTGGGTCCCTGCAGGGCACAAAGCGCTTGCACTTGACCACTAACCGAAGGGGTGGGGTGAACTCAGGAAGCACGTCCTGGCAATCGGCCCCCTCCAAACCCCTGTTGTTGTCCTTCCCTCAAGGAGGTTCCGATTGCTGGGGTCCGGGAGCACAGAGGGGGCTGCCCATAGGGTTTCTGAGTCTGGCATCGTTACGGGGAGCCCTGGTGGCACAGGGGTTAAAAGCCCTCGGCCACTAAGGAAAAGGAGACAGCGGACAGTGTAAGCTATGGAAATAATAATCATTTACAATTTGACAGGAGTCCAGGAGGATGGGTGGGTGGGGGAGGGAGGGAAGAAAGAGGAGCTGATACCATGGGGGCAAGTAGAAAGAAAATGTTTTGAAAATGATAATGGGAACCTATGTCCAAATGTGTTGGATACCATTGGTGTGTGGATTGGTATAGGAGCTGTAAGAGCTCCCACTGCAATGATTGATTAATTAATGAAGAAAGAAAAGGTTGGCAGTTTGAACCAGTCACCCACGTGGCAGTCAGTCTGTGTCTGAGAAGAGTCACAGGCTTGGAAGCTGGTGCGGCAGCTCCACGCCATCCCCAAGGATCACGGGAATCAGAATTGACGCAGCGGCGGTGGGTTTGGTGTTTGGAAACGGGCACAGATGGTGCGGACTGCCCTCCTTTGGGTGAGCAGCCAAGCAGTGACCGTTACGCTGCCAGGCCTCCTGCACATTCCAAAGCTCGCTGCCGGCAAGCTGGCTCTGACACTGGAGTCCAGTCAAAGAAACTCTGCGGAAGCCAGTTCTCCTTTGTAACACACAAGGTCACAAGAGGTGGAAGGGACTCAGAGCAACGAGCTTATGGAAACATTTTCTAAATGAGTTTTTTGATGAAAAAGCCCATCTCTCTTTAAATCACTCTGTGTGTGTGAAAGTAAATTATTGGCAAAGGAAGCATATAAATCCAAACCCAGTGCTGTGGAGTCAGTTTGGATGCGTCGTGAGCTTACCGGGCAGAGTCAAAATGCCCCCTTGGGTCCCTGAGGCCATAATCATTACAGGAGCAGACAGCCTCCCTTTCCTTCTTGGTGGCTGGTGGATTTGAACCACCAACCTTGGGGGTTTGGAATTCAACACTTAATTCATTAGGCCACCCATGCTCCTTAAGAGAAGAGTATAGCAATATCATGAATGGGAAACCAGTGCCTTTGTGAGATAACATAAGAATAGCCTCATTACAATACAAATAAAATAAATGCATTTTATCCAAAGATCACCTGATACCATCCTGCCATTCCCGATAGCAATGGATTCACATTGTTAAAAAGTGGCTCAGGTTTCAAAGCAACCAGTGGGACACAGGGTCCTGCTTCTCGGGGCCCCTCAGATCAGAATTTCGAAGCACCAGGGGAGTTTGTGGGCTCCATCTAAAGACGCTGGAAAGCTGAGAGGGATTCAGGGGAGCAGAGAGGAAAACACAGCCTAGAAGCACCAGCTTCCTGGTGCCCAGGAGGTGTTCCCGAGGAAGGCGGGATGGGCAGGGCGTCAGGGTAGGTGTGCTGTCGGGCCGGTGCTGGCTCCAGGAGACCCTCTGCCCAGCAGAACAAGACACCGCCCGCCCTGCGTGGTCCTCCCCACGGTTGTGCTTAAGCCCCCTGGTACAGACCCTCGTTGGGGGGTCTTCCTCGTAGTCACGGACTCTCTCTTTATGATGCACGCAGGCGCAGGAGGATTGTGAGGATGGATGGTGGAGGACCAGGCAGCGTTTCGTTCTGCTGTGCGGAGGGTGGCTATGGGTCGGAACCGACTTGAAGGCACCTAACAACTGCTTGACGATGTTCGTCGCCATGGTTTTCCCAGACCTTCCAACCTGAGGGGCTCCTCTTCCAACCCTGGCCCAGACAACATCCCGCTGCCCTTTATAAGGTTTCCCTTTCAGTGGACCAGCGAGTCCTCCTTCCCCGTCTGGTCTTAGTCTGGAAGCTCTGCTGGACCCCGTCCTCCCTTGGTGACCTGCTGGCATTGGAAGGACTGGTGACCTACCTTCCATACCTTCCAGCATCCCAGCAACACCCAGGCCCCCACAGGAATGGGGGCTTCATTCTCAACCTTGGTGCTATTAAGGTGACCAGATTTAAAGCGGGACACCATTGAGGGGGGAGGGGAGTTTGTCGTGCATTCTTTCCAAAAATTGGGACTTTTTTAAAACACCAAAAATCGGGACTGTCCCGCCCAAAGCGGGATGTCTGGTCACCTTATGCTACTTAGACCCAGAGTCGACTCCTTCTTCGTGTGGGGCACTGTCCCGGGGGCGGTGAGAATGTCGAGGTACATCACGGGCCTTTCTCTCTCTCTCTCTCTCTCTGCCAATAGCATCCCACCCCGCCGTGGTGACAAGCGTAAACATCTTCAGACATTTCCAAATGTCCCCAGAGGAACACGGTCACAATCCCACCCCCAACCTCCTAGTGCAAGGCTGGACGGGGAGCCTGATTTAGATTCTTGTGGATCCCTGTGACGCCTACATTAGAAAGAAAAAAAAAAGGAACAAAGTTGTGGCTGAGTTGACTCCAGGCCATGTTATTGTTTTGGTTTTTTATTTTTTTTTAAAATCGAACTCATGATGGCTTCAGTAAATGAATTCTTTCTCACTTTCACAGAAAAGACGTCTAGAGGCAGTCTGTCCCAGAACTGTGTCACATCCCTGCAGCCCCACCAGGGACCCAGAAGTCCCTTTGTGTTCTGTGTCCTCAGACTCAGCTCCACCCACCCGGCCAACTTCCACACCTACAGGAGAAAGCCTCTTGCCCCCTGACAGCCCGACCTTTCCCATCAGCCTACCCAGTGATTTCTGCTTGTGTCCCATTGACCAAAACGGTGTCACCTGAGCCCTTCCTGAGCTGCAAGGGAGACTGGGAGAGATAACTTTCTTTTCTTTTCTTTTTTTAGCACATTGCATGTTGGCATCCTATGCAAAATAAGAGGGGGGGTTGGAGGGGGAGGGTATGGTCAGGAGAGGTCATTATCAATGAGCTTCTGCCATCGCTGTTGACCTTGGTCTCAAAGGCACAGCAACAAGCTGGGCAGTCTCTCCATCTCACAAGACAAGTTAGTCAGACCTCAGGAATCACGCTGGAATTTGTCAGCGCCAACGTTTGCTGGTGAATCCCAACGGAAAGGACGCTCCTCGGCTCTGCTTGCTGCTCGTGTGCAAACCAGGATCCAGAGATGTCACCGAGGAGGTCCTCACCCCCAGCCTCTCTGTTAGCAGCCAGGGTCAAGTGCCCAGTGACTCTTGCTCTCCCTAGGCACCGCTTACAAGTCTCATCCCTATCTGAGTTCCCGGGGGAGGGGAGGAAGGGCCCAAGAGAGACAGCCTCTCTGTCCTGAAAAGAAGGGTGTGGGGGGACAGACACCCAACTTCCCCGTCCTTCCCTCCCCACCCAGCTGCGGCCACCACTGCAGCACCGGCTGGTGGTATTAATAACCCGTGCTGGTAAGTTTGTCACCCGTGACCTTTGCACTGACTTCTCTTGCCTTTCTCTGCCGCCCACACTTCCCAGCCTCTGGGTTTCCAGTCATTTGTTTTGATGCTAACGTAGAAATAATACTGCAAATAGGAGAGAAGCAGCCCCGGGAAAACAAACAACTTCCCCAGGGACCCTCAGGTTGGCTCTGTGGCCACA
>NW_022103915.1:29888516-29927758 GCF_000313985.2 Echinops telfairi
TCAAACCAGCAGTTCCCGGCAGCGCGGTCTTGGGCTCATTCCTTCAGCGGGACAGGTGGACTGGTGCCCCAGCCAGCCTGCGAACCGGCTTCACTTGGGACAAGGAGTCCTTAGGACCAAGAGACAGAGTCACCCAGAATCCCATGTCCTCAGAGACCATGTGCCTACTCCCTTCTGTCCCCCTTCACCAAAAAAAGTAAATGAAGGAGGGAAAAACCCCACCCTGTGGCCTGGGCTCTGACCCTTGAAGTGCCATGGGACAGATAGACCACCTTACTGGTGTTTGCTTTTGAAACCATCTTTATGACGGTTTGGGTGAAAGTGTACAGGGTAGATTCCTTTTTCCTTTGCACAATGTATATGCATGTTGTTTCCGGACGACAGTTGCGATTCCCTGCCAGGACACAGCTTTCCACCCGCTTCCTCCCTGGCTTCCTGTGCCCATCATCCCTCCATCCCACCCTTCTTGCATCCTCAGCTTTGTTTCCGGCCAGTGCTGTCCTTCGGGTCCCACACAGTCCTCGCTCCTAGGGGTCCCTTCCTCACAGGGGTTACTGCCCCCTTCCTAGGCTGTCTGTTGTCCGGCTGAAAGGTCCTCCCCTTCGGTGGGTTTGGTTTCAGGCTTAAAGGGCGTGTCTATAGGTCACAGTCTCAGGGCCTCTATCAGGGCCTCTGCTCTTTTAAAAGTGGTTTTGAATTCTCTTCTATGCTTTTTGTCTTGTTTTGACCTTCTACTGTGATCCTGATCAGAGGAGAGGTCAGCAGTGGCAGCTGGGCACCACCCACTTCTTCAGGGATGGGGCCTCAGGGCATAGGGGCTGGGGTTGGCCTGGTTCCTGAATCCTCTGGACTAACTGTTTCCATGTTCCCTGGCTTTTCTTCACTCTTTTCCAACCAACGTGAGACCCATGGTTACATCTGAGACGATCACTGGAAAGCGTTCCAGAAGCCAGTCGTTACTCACCCAAGCAGACTGCACAGTACTGTCTGTGTGAACTCCGTTCTGCCCTCTGACCTAGGCGGTGGTCTGAAGACCCTCAAGCCCAGGAACTCATTCCCTCAAGGTGTTTGGCCCTGGCTAAGAAGTTTGCCTAACTTTGCCTCCTAGCCCAAACTCACTGCCAGGCAGTTCATTCTGACTCACAGCAAGTCCTCACTTAGAGGACTGGTAGAACAGCCCCTGTGGGTTTCTGGGACAGTAAAGGAGAAAGCCTGGCCTTTCTCCCTTCCTTGCCTCCTCCAATAGGTTTTACTGTACATGTGGGTACATTTGTAGCACACATGAGTGCCAATCTACACAAGGGGCTTCAAAAAGTTTATGGAAAATTCCATTATTTTTCCATTCCATTTTTCCCATGAATTTATTGACACCCCCTTGAACAGAGAAATATCCTCTGCAAGACTATACACCATCACAGACAGAGCCCTGTTTGCCTTCCCACACCTGTCCATGCCTGCCTATGTATCCGCTCATAGATGACTGTCTGTTATGACTTCCTGCAAAACTGGGGCCTTTGCAATCTGTAACTCTTCTACAGCTCTGGCACCTTCCTTTACCTGGACCACATGGTGCTGAGCCACCCCCACAAGCCCACCCCCCTTATTGTGTAATGCCTGTCCTGTCACCCGCGTTCATATGTGTCTGCTCTCTAAGGGAAAAGGAGTCCTGGTGGCATAGTGGCTATGGGTTGGGCTGCTAACTGCAAGGTCAGCAGTTTGAAACCACCCAGCGGCGCCTTGGAAGACACCCTATGGGAAGATACTCAACAGAATGTATTGACCCAGGGGCTGCAACAATGAGCTTTCTATGGTCTCGGAAACCCACAGGGACAGTTCTACCCTGTCCTATAGGGTCACTCTGAGTCAGAATCAATTCTGAGAGGGTTTGCACGTGCGTGTGTATGTGTGTGTGTGTGTGTGTGTGCGCGCGTGTGTGTGTGTGTGTGTGTGTGTGTGTTGAGACATCTGGTTTGTAACTTCTGCTTGTGCCCCTGCCCCAGGCCCTGCAGCTGTTTGGAAAAGACTTGATTTCAAACAGCTGGTTTGGGGTTGGCAGAGGGTTTGAAAAGATTTCATGGAAAAATTCAGATTTGGGCTTCTCTTGAAAAAGTGGAAGATACAGCTGCACTGGGCCGTGGCCTGAATTTTCAAAGTGTCTGTGTGAGTTAGAACCCAGAGGAGCTGCCTCCTTTGGGCAAGTAAGTAAGCTCTCACTCCCCAGGTGGCCCCACTCTCCACCACTCCCAATTGTCCTACACCCAGTGAGCATCCTATATTTAAAGTGCCTGTCTAGGTCCTGAAGGCATTTAAGGGTATGTCTGCTAGCCTACTGGCCCAGGTAGCCATGCCTGCCTTGGACAGGAGCCTGGGACTGAGCTCCTGGGGGTGGGAGGTCTGAGGTGTGGCAGTCAGAGCTGTGGGAGTTGACATCTCCACTCATGAGGCCCCTATCATTCCCCTAAGTGGTAGTTACATAATCTGGTGCCAACTTAGACAACTAAGAGTGAAGGACTGGCTTTTACCCTGTCAATCAGGTTGCTACTTGATAACCTCATATGGAGGCACTACTGAGATAACTCGTTGCAGGTGGGACATACAGACACTCCATGCCAGACATTCCTGATGACAAGCCTGATGAAGCTACACTGATGCAGCCAGGGCCCTGGAGCTGGAGGAGCCACATGGAGACTCCTGCCAGCACTGAGATGCTGACAACACCACTGGATCCACAAGACTTTGCACCCACTGGCCTGTGATCTTCCTGCATTCGGTGTCATTGCATGTGTTGCATGAGTCTGAAGAGGAATTTATAGACTGGTATTGAACATATGGGCTAATATTGGACTTATGGACTTGATGTGGACTGGGCTGGAATGTTTTCTCAATATACAATTGCTCTTTTATATAAAAACACTTTCTTATACACATATGAATGCCTTCCTGGATTTGTTTCTCTAGTCTACCCGGACTAACACACCCTAGGTGAGATGAAGTCAGCACTGGCACTTGTCCTCAGCTCAGCGCTTTGCTGCTTCCACCAGGCTGATCAGAAAGAAGAAGCGGAACTGCTTGGGGTCATTAGAAAGTGGAGAATGAAAGGGGAAGAGAGGGCCTGGCCAGGGGTGGGAACTGCGCACGTGAGCTCAGCGCTTCTAGTTCTGGACCTGAGTGTCATTCAGAAGCTGACCTGGGCCAGTCATGTGCCTTCTTCGGGGCTTTCGTGGGGAAATTGGAGTGCTCAGAATCCACTGGAAGGCAGTGCATTTGAGTGGGTGTAGGGGTGGGGAGAAAACCTGCCTAGAGGTAGCCACACAAAGCCAGACCCAGCGTTCTGAGACTTAAAAAACAATAGAAGTGAAGTGAGTTGTATAGGGGATGGCTGGGGGCTTGGCTCGGCCCTGTTAACGGATGGGAGGGGGGAGGGGGGGACAGAGAACATTACCAGTTGCTGTGGGGTCCGATTATTCCTGGTGCCCAGTGGGTGTCAGAGGGGAATTGTACTCTGTATGATTTTTGATGGCTGATCCTCCCCGCTCCTTCCCCCCGCCCCCCAAGTAGATGGCCAAGCCCTTCTTTCAAGGCACTTCTGGGTGGACTCAAACATCCAGCCTTTGCATCAGCAGTCAGGGCTTGAACAGGGGCACCATCCAGGGACTCCAGAGGGGCCTGTTGGGAACCATCCTCCTGGCTACAACCCCTCCCCACATGCCCCATCCACTAGCTCTGGGAGATCGAAGATTAAAACATTGGCTTCTTCTTCGGACACACTGGGTTGGGGAGGGCTGGGCTGGCTGCCGCTGGCTTGAGTTACTGGACTGGGTTCAGTTCCTGTGCCCCACCAGGGCATCCACGCTTTCACGCCAGGCTCCTGCCTGCTGCCGTGTGTGTAACCACCCGCTGGGCCTTGCTTCTCCAGGCCTGGAATAATCATGACCAACCCCACAGGGGTGTGCTTCCCGAAAGGTACATAAGGCAAGGGTGCAGCAAGGTTGAGCCTCAAACAGGCCAGAGCTGTTGACTGGCTGAGGAGGAGGTGCCACCAGACAGAGGCCAGGCTTCTCCTTCTTCCCGCTCCTCTTGGTCACTGCGTCCCAAGATGGCAGCCGGCAGAGGGCAGCGGCTATGACAGCCCACTGAAGGACTGGGGGTGGGTGCCCAGGGGCTGACTCAGATGCGCCCCTGCAAGCCTTAGTTGCTCTTGTCCCCAGTGGTTCAGAGTAGGGGCCAACCTGGCACAGATGTGTGGGACCGGCTGCGGCAGCAGGCCGGGAAGACGTGCCTCTGGGGTCTTGGAGGTGCCCACAGATGTCAGAACAGGGGCCACGGAGCACATGGGTTTGGGATTCTACCCTGAAGACAACCCTGTGTGTCTTTGGGTCACTGTAGCCCTCAAACAACAACAAAACACAAACCCACTGCCACTGAGTCAAGGCTGACTCCCAGCAACTCCGCCTCCCCCCCACCCCCCCACCCCGTCCCCTCAACCGGGTTTCCAAGACTGTAGCTGTTTATAGGAATAGAAAGCCCCGTTTTTCTCCCAAAGAGCTGCTGGTGGTTTTGAACTGCCGACCAGGTGGATTGCAGCCCAACGTGTAACCACTACTCCACCAGGGCTCCTACGGTGGTCCTCAAAGTAGATTCAAAGAGGCAGCCTGCAGCGCTTCAGGAGTCAATGCTCCCCTTGGAGTCTTCAGCAGGACATGGAGGCCCAAAGGCAGGGCCCTGTGGATCTGAGCTGCCCGGTGCCCCTTGAGAGCATTAGGAAAGTGCTGCATGGGGGTGAGGGTGCCGGCTGCATTTCCACCCTGCTGCACGTTGCCCGAGCACTCACTCCATCTTCAAGAGTTGGCAGGCAGGGTGGACACAGGGCTGGAGAAGCTAACTGAGGGGGAAGATAGCATCCACCTGGCTTGCCACCTCACTGCGTGCATGGCATCTGATGTGGTCCTTCCCCCTGCCTGGAAGTTTCTGATCTAGGAAGCCGGGGCTAGGAGGAATTCTAGCTTCCAGGTTCGACTCAGAGGCCATTTGAGAAGGAAGAGATGCCTTGGGGTGGGGGGTGGGGGCAGGCAGGGGGCCGAGACTGAAGAAGCTGAGTAACAAAAACCAACACAACAACAACGCTGTCTTCCCAAATAGATTAGCAAGCCCGGAGAAAGGAGAGGTAGAACCGGCTCTCCAGAGCGTCTGGGGGGCACTGGAGGCCACGCACAGAGGAAGGTCCCAACCCCAGGGAATTCAGGGTCTCAAGAAAAGGCCCCTGCCCAGCTGGTGTCTTTTACAAAGTTTATTTAGAAAAATAGCCCTTCCCTGCCATCCTCTTTCTGTGCCCGGGACTTGGGCTTGATGCTCACTGCTCTTGTGGCCCGGGACTCCCACCCACCTGGGAGTGAAGCACCCCCAGGTGGTGACACCCTGCGGGGAGGCCTCACACATCTCCAGCCATCATAGTCCTTGTGTGCAATCCGTGTCCAGGCCTCTGGCTCGGGGCTCCCGAAGGCTCTGTAGGGCCAGGGCGTGCTGGACGCAGTCCGTGTGCCAGCTCCCGGGGGTGGAGGCTGCACTGGCGCTCAGGGTTGGAAGCGCGGGGCGCTGACGTGCGGCTGGTGGAAGGTGTACACCACTTCGGGGGGTGAGGGCAGGCTGGAGGTCAGCACGGAGCACAGGGGCTCGTGGCTGCTGAGCACCGACGTGAAGTACTTCATCTCCTCTGTGAGCCTCTTGATCTCCTTGCGCAGAGCCGCGTTCTGTTTCTCCAGGTCTTCACTCTCCTGCGCAGGGGGGAGGGGTGGCCGTTAGTGGGGGGAGGCAGCAAGGTGGGGAGAGCAGCTTAGACTCTTCCTAGCACAGCCACGGAGAAGGCCTTGCCCACGTGAGTCTGTGCACAGCTGCATCTACATCTTCGGCACATATATTTGCAGGTACAGGGATGGGCACATCTAAGGGTAGTGACTATGCGTTGGGCTGCTAACCACAAGGTCAGCAGTTCGAAACCACCAGCCACTCCAGGAGAGAAAGATGAGGCTTTCTAGTCTCGTCAAGAGTTACAACCTCGGAAATCCACAGGGGCAGCTCTACCCTGTCCTATAGGGTTGCTGTGAGTCAGCATGGGCTTGATGGCAGGGGGTTGGGGTTGGGGTTGGGGTTGAGGGTGCATCTGGTGTGAGCCCAGGCATCTGTGTGGCTGTGTTTGTCTATTCCTGGATGGGAATCAGGCCAAAGGTGACTGGGGGTGGTGCACACTGATAAGCATTCACCTGCTAGCTGAAAGGTTGGCACCCGCCTGGGGACACCTTAGAAGACAGGTCTGGTGACCTGAATGTGCACACCCTAGGTCACTGTGAGTGCAAATCCATGCCGAGGCAGCTAGCAGCACCAACAATCAGGTTGCACGGTGTGACCTAGCTGCTATTGGTCTATTTTGACTTATCAAAATGGTAATGATGGTTCTTTCTGGGACACACGTGTGTGTAAATGTGCGTGTGAATTTGTGTGCACGGGCCTCTGTGCGGGTGTACATGGAGGGAGTATAGGAGTATAGCAAGCATGTATGGAGGGAAAGTGGTTTGCAGGACATAGCCGTCTGTTAGAACATCTTAATTACACTCGTAGCCGATTGCTTCTCCCAGGTGATTTGCATAGGCCCCTCCCATCTACGGATTGTCTTACAGACCAAGTGCAGGGTGAACTGCCTGGAATTCTGGGACATTTGGGGTCTTTGTACATAGGAAATGTTCAGGATCCTCCACAAGTTGCTCTTCTGCTCCTTGCTGCTCACCCAGCTGCTTATTTTACCATCTTCTGGGTGCAACCCAAGCACATACACTTCCCATTTTGGGGTGGGGGGCCTCATTCCCTTGCTGCTTTGGGGATGGTGGTGGTGAAACTCAGAAACATACCAGTTAGGAAAATGCAAGATCAGAGAGGAACCCTGATTACTGGTCACAACATTAATTAACCATCCATCCAAACAAACAAAAAAAATCCCCAAACCCAAACTCACTGCCACCAAGTGGATGCCAACTCATGGCAACCCTATAGGACAGGGTAGAACTGCCTCTGTGAGTTTCTGAGACTGTCATTTTTTATGGGAGTAGAAAGCCCTGTTTTTCTCCCTTGCAGCAGCTGGTAGTTTCAAACTGCTGACCTTGCAGTTAGAAGCCCGACTCGTAACTACATCCGGCCCTTGTAATGAGCATTTACGAAAAGCCATTCCCACCTTCAAACAGCTGCACGGGTATTTCCAATGTGATTTTAAGGGTCACACCCCTGGATCAAACAGATCTTTTATGCTAATCACTGCTGCTCTCAAAGGAAAGGCAAATGGCATTGAAGATGCAAATATTTAGAGACTTTGTGGGAAACAGAAAGATTTCTCCCAAGTCATCTCCCCCAAATATGTTAGACTTAGGACACTGCTTGCAGCTAACGGTAAACGATTGTCAAGTTATTTCCCTGAAGGCAGTCAGTCAGTTGCCAGACTACTGTCTGGTTCCACGCAGGTAGGCCCCTTCTCCCTGCTGTAAAGGACAATGGGCTACTTCTCCCTAAAGGCTTGGTTCCTCTAGGTGAGGTTTACACCCCACTGATAATGGTCTCTATAGTGAGCCAGAGAACAGGTCAAACCAGCTCAGTGACATTCAAAGTTAGGCTGCCATCCTGAATCTAGGATCCGCCTATCTTGTCACATGTGTAACCCCAATCCCTCCTCTTCCTGTTGCGTGGATACCCCTAGATCACCCCCCTCCCATTACTGTATTACCTACAGCACAACCCTTTCTGTATGTCATCATCTGTAATTAGGGGACTTGTATGTCCCCAGAGAACACAAAAGCCTTGGTTAGCAATAAATATCGTGGCCCACCAAGTGAGGCTGAGGTGAGCGTGCTACTATGAAATGTGTCTGACTCCGTTACTTCAATCTCTCTTCCATCTCTCATGTTCTCTATGACTTTACTATAATCTGTACTTATTATCACTGTACAATTGCGTCTACAGACCCGTGATGATGTGTTAGGGCGGGTACCCTGACAAGACTTGGTCTTTTTGTCCCTTCCTTCCTAATTCTATTTGGTTAAATTAAGGTGAGGTCTCATTCAAAGTATAGGTTCAGACCTTTCCCTTAGAGATTTGAATTCAGTAAGTAGTCTTAGGGTACCTCAGGGAGTCTAAATGTTTAATTCATGCCCCATGTTATTCTAATGATCAGGCAAGTTTTGGAAACACCAGTCAACTGTGATATTAATTTTAAAAGAAAATCATTTAAACACATCCTGGTTGGAGGCTGTCTTTGTTAAACATGTGGCCCGGTGCCTGGCCCACAGGACCAACTTGAATGTTTATTGTCTGCTGACTGGTGACATCAACTGCTGGCCCTGGAAGTTGACTCAAAACTATGGTGGGCGGCGAGCAGATGTTCAGATAGCTTGGCATTTAAAATGCCCCAAATACTTCATCAGGAGGACACAATGAATTGATGGGCAGCCCCTGGATTTTCCCAGCACATGGCTAGAGACCCTATCACCCCTCCACCCAGGTGTTTTGTTTTTAAATTTCATTGTGTTCATGACACAGCGTAGTGCCATGTGAAGTGTCCTGTGTGACTCTCCTCGCCCTCCGTTCCTGTTGGTCCTCCCCATTGACACACACACACACACACACACATACACCACTCCTCCCTAAGGACCTCACCCAACCTTTCAAACTGCTGTTGTCCATTTGATCCCAGGCAGACCACACTTTAAAAGGCGCAGTGCTGAAGGCAGACGGGTTCACCTAAGCCATCGTTTGCCCTCAGGAAGACTTCACGGGATATTGCCGGTTTAAAGATATAAGGATCTGGGGTTCTTTTCCAGGGACAGGGCCCCCCATACACCTGTGGTCTTGTCCGTCAGAAAGCTTCCATGCATTTGTGGAGGGCAGAGAGGCACATGCTCAGTCTGAGCCAGGCACTGAGTCATCTTTACTGGGGTGCAGTTCCAGGGTGGCACAGGGGGCCCTTGGCTATTAACTTAAAGGTTAGCAGGTTATATCCACCAGCAAAGTCAGCAAAGTCAGCTTAGAAACTCCTCCATTGGTCAAGAACACAGCCAAGGACCCCCCCATGGAGTTAGCTCACTTAGACTCTACAGGAGTTGGAATCCATGCTGGGGACCCATCCAGTCCAGTCCAGTGGAGTTGTGGCCAGGCTGGCGGAGCGAGGGCCTGCTTTCTTGGGCAAAGTGTTAACTGGCTCATTCATTTTACCATTTGGCTGTTTCCTGGCACATCCACCGGCGGCGGGAGTGCATCCCCCCCACCTTACCGAAAGGCAAAATAAAGCAACTCAACGAGAAGAGAGGGAGGGAGGGTGTCGGTAAGACGGGAACTGGGGGCCGGGAGCTCCGGCCCCTTCCTCTACCCCTTTTCCTCGCCCCCTCTGAGAGTTTCCACCGGTGGCAACATTTACAGTAAATTCTGAGCTCCCAGGCGCCTGGGCAAACCCCCGCGGCTGAAGGGCGGGGCGGGGTGGGCGGGCGCACGGACCGCGCTGACCTTCTCCCCGCCCAGGGGGCGGGCCCAGCTTTCGGGAAGTGACCGCAGGCCCGCCTCCAGGCCCCGCCCTCCAGGCTCCGCGCGCAGGCTTCTCACCTGGCCCTCCCCTGCCCGCCTGCGGAGCTTCCCGGAGCTCTAGGAAGAGCTTCATCAGCGCCTTCAGCTTTCACCAGAAAACCACCTGCGACAGGAGCCGGCCTTCACCTTGGGAAGCAAGACTGCTTCCTGCGGGGCCTGGGGGCCTCGGTGGACGGCCACATCCCCGCGCAGGCGATTGATCGCTCCGTCCGCCTCGGACTCTCTCTGGGGCCCCAGTGTTCCGCACACGCTGCTGAAGGGGGCCTAGGTAGCACGGCCCACCCGCCAACGTCCCAATCAATGGGCACCGGACCCCTGGAACCAGGAAATGTGTACAATGCCGGTGAACTAGAATGGTAGCCAGAATGGAGGGAAGTGACAGGTTGATTTCCTGCAAGAAACGTAATCCCTTTCTTAAAAACAAACAGAAACCAGGGATAGTTGAGCATTGCAAAGCAAACAAATCTCCCAAAGCCTGCTGGCTCACAGAGGGCGTCTGCGGAGGCTGCCTTGAATGCGAATCGCTCTCCATAGTTCTGACAACAATCCAATCACTCTCTCTCATCAAGCTCCCTAAAGGGTGTCTTCAGAGTTGCCCCCTCCAGGACTTGCACCTGTCATCTCTCCATTCAGGTTATTGTTGCCCTTCACGCAGATTTTACATTTGGGGGTCGGTTCTAATCTAATCTCACTTTGTCGGCCCTGACGGAACTGGTTCAAATCCTCCCTGGTGAAAGGTGGGGTCGAGAAGGACATTTTGGCTTCTGCGGAAATCTCTCTGAGAATTCGTCTGGCCCATGCCTTATGGAAAGTCAAAGCCTTACCCCCACTTTATAGATGAGGCCAACTGAGGCCCAGGGCTAAGCCCACATTGTATCCCCCACAGAATAACCACAGGCTAGTGGCAGCAGATGCTGTGGGGTTCCCCTCACTTTCTCAGAGATCTGGAAACACTGGGTGATTGAGGCAAAGCCTCATTATCACATAGGGGGCAGGGCAGGGCTTCTATTGGGGTCTTGCCCTGCTGAGCCCTGTGGTCCATCTATCATACTCAACTCCTTTCCCTGAAAGACTGGCAATGCCAATGGCTGAAGGTCTCAAGAGAACACTAGTCCGGTCATCCTTCAAGAGAATCCCAGGCCTCGGTTTGGGGAGTCCTTGAAACACAACATGAGAATCCCAAATCACTCACACGGTTTCTCATCTGCCTCCGGAGCAGAGTCAGGAGGGAAACACTTGTAAGGATATTTCTCAGGAAGGGGAACTGGCTTGAGGCCAGACCTTCCTCCAGATGGGGAGTGAGGTCTTGAGTATAGCCAGTGGCAGATACCATCAATGGTGCTGGGGTCACAGGGGCCCTGGGTCCTTATCCTGGCTGGTGACTCTCAGGGAATTGCTTTCCCTCTCTGACCTCTAGTTACTTCACTTTAAAACAGGAAGACTGTACCCAAGCAACACTTGTTGACCTTAGCTATGTATTCTGTCCTTCGCAGACCTTGAATCAGCTGGTGTCTGGCTGCCTAGATCCTACTCCACCTGGACACTGGCTTGTTCAAGGCTCACCAGGGGATCCTAACAGTCTGCTAATGTTGCTAAACCAGGATTAGAAGCTCCCCAAGCCCCCTCTAACTCTCAAATAGTTCCCGGTTCCAAATTTACTACCTGAATGCAGTTAGCAAGACAGACCTTTGAACTGTTCAAAGGGGGGAGGGGGACATAGAGATACAGACTCGATTATGAGAATGATGAGTAGAAACAAACATTTTAAAAGAATAACAGAACTTGGCCCACCAATATCTAACATCTATTAAACGCTATCATGTGACAACCACTCTTTTAAGCGCTTAAAAAAAGTTTACCTAATCTTTGAGGCAGTCTGATGTGCTAGATAATATTCCCATTTTACAGAAGAGGAAAACAGAGGTACAGAGAAATCCAGAAACTTCCTCAAGGTCGCACAGCTTGTGAGCTGTTGCAGCTACTTGAATCAGCTCAGCCTGGGTTTAGCCTCAGTTGGGCCACCCTCTGCTCTTGCCTCTGAAGTCTGCTAAACCTCTTATGATATTTGATAGTTAGCTTCAGTGAGGCCTCACCTCTGTGGGCTTTCTAATGGAATCTTTCCTCTTTCCCACTCATGCAAATCCAGATGCTAGTTTTCACAATTCACTCTCACCTGTGGGGTCACCTGATGCCACCCATACCATGAACCACAGACAGGTGGAGGTGGTGAAGGAGGAGGCTGCCTCGGGGTCTGGGAACATTCTGGGAAATCCCCTACTGGAGGGGCCAAGGAGGGGGTCACTTGAAGAGCTCTTGAATGATGGGGAATCCCCAGGCAGTTCATTTACCCCAGGGAGCCGGTGGGACCCAGGCCAAAGATAGCTGGCGTTATCCAGCTGGGCCTGGCCAAAGCTCACCCAAGGACTCTAGTCATTCTGAGCAGGTCCTCTTCCCTGCCAACTGTGGTGAAGGGCCTTGACCTTCTCCTTGGATTTTTGAATCCCAATTTCTAGAAAAGCGAAAATAGTGCCTGTGTGTTTCCTCCACAGAACACAGAGTCATTTATTGATGGGACGACCTTTTAGCTCCCGCCCACGCTTTAGTAAGAGCGGCTGGGGAGTCAGCCCGACTCCCAGCAGCCCTGTGTGCACCAGCAAGAATCACTGCCCGCCCTGCACCGTCCTCACCACTGGTCTGTCTGAGGCCATGGTGAGAGCCACTCTGCTGATCCGTCTTGCTGAGGATCTGCCTCTTTTTCACGGACCCCCTACTTTCCCAAGAAGGATGCCCCAAGCCCACTCACCCCCAAGGACTAGTGTCTCCTGATAGCATGTCCAAGTACATCAGATGAAGAGAGTGGGGTGCAAAGCGTATCCCTCAGATTCAGACTTCTGTTCCCTCACCAGCAGTTGCCACCTCCTGTCTCCCAAACACAGACATGGGGTGGGGCCCACCTTTCCAAGAGTCTGCCAACGGACAGGTAGGACACTTCTCAAGTCTCGGTGAATCTATGCCTACCGTTCCCACCCTGCCTGGGGCACATCGCCCCAAGTCCTATTCTTCACTTTAGAAGGAAAAATGTGGGACCATCATCGGTCCACAGATATTTTCCCTGAATAATGTTACTCCTGAGAGTTAATGCTCTCACCAGAAATGCCTTCCTCAACAGATGTTGAGCCTTTGGGGCCCTGTCTGGAGGCCCCACCTGTTCACTGGTCTTCATTCCAAGCCATTCCCTTGCTTTCCCTCTAGAGGGGCTGAGAAAACGAGGGCTCAAATACCCAGCTGCCTTTGGGGATAGGCGTGGCCATGTGACAGAATTCTGACCAATGAGATGGGAGCAGAAATACCTCCGTGGCATCTCTTCTCAAATAGAAAGGCCAAGTCGTGCTAGGACAAAGGCCGCCCTCTCTCAACACAGACCAATGCTTCAGGCGGCTTCTTGCCACCTTGCAGAAGAGAGCCACATGATGAGATGGCCGTAGAAAGACAGAAGCAGCTTGGCTCTTTGGTGATCTCTTGGCACTAGCTCGGATCTGTCCATTTCTCAGCTTCTTGTGAGAGAAAAACGAACTGGTCCTGGTTGAAGTCTCTGTTTGATGGTTTTTCTGTTCCTTGTAGTTGGAACACAATCTTAAGTAATCTCTCAAGTGAGAAAGGTTATCACTAGTAAACCCAGTTTTGAAAAAGAACCACAAAGCAACAAATAATTGCCATCACTGAGGGCTTATACTCATTTTGTGTGCTCTCTCTCTCTATGTATATGTAAATAGATATTTAAGTATATATATTTTAAGCTATCAGGATTCTGGACAGAGCATCTGGGGGATGTAGTCCCATGAATGCTCCAAACTCACTCCAAACATGCTGCTATACCAATTCAACTTCAACCCCTTCCAGTGTCACCCTCCCCGATTCTCACGCTCGCTGCACACTGGAACCTCCCGGAGGGTGTTAGAAAGTCTTAAGTCCGGGTCTTCGGCCCCAGAGAGTCTGTGTTCATTGTTCTGAGGTGAGACGTAGACATCAAGATTTCAGAAATATTTTTCAAGTCAGCCTACTGTACAGTCATGCTGAGCATGAAGTTCACAGCTGGTTCTTCAATTAAAATAATATAATATTTAGTTGTATTAATGAAGTGTTATTTTATTCAACACACTTTATATTTTTCATTTTATATATTTACACCAAACAAACCAACCCACTGCCATTGAATGGATTCCAACTCATAGCAACCCTTTGTAGAGTTTCAATGGCTGTAAATCTTTACAGGAGTAGATGCCTTGTGTCTTACTCCCAAAGTGCCTGGTGAGTTTGAACCACTGACCTTACAGTCGGTTAGTAGTCTGATATTTTATTAATTGTATTTTATTTTATAATATAAACGAACAATTTTTAAGAGGTGGGAGCACATGTTTAAGGTGAAAAACATTTTTTAAAAAGACCAATGTTCATTTAAGGTAAAGTTCCTTACTATTATATTTCAAGTAGCCCACCATTCTTCATTCTCAGGAGGAAAAGGCCAGAGGTAAGAGAAGTCAGAAATCATAACCATCATTTAATAACTGTCCACTGTTGAGCCCTGTGAGGTCAGGGACGGTCCCTGACTTCCCTGCTGCTTCCTCAGTGCCTGAAACAAGGCTGGAACATCGTCACTGCTCAAGAAAATCATGTCTCTTGGCTGCCAACTTGGCCTCTGTAATCATTTGCCAACATCTGAACTCTGTGTATGAAGAGTTGTGTGAGGCGTCTACTGTTGAGAGCTGGGCTGACGACAGAACTTCGGAGGAAGTATCTAACCAACCATTTGAGTGCTTGGATAGCTCGACTTCTCTGTAACTCCCGAATAGCGACCAGTGAGCCGGACAGATCTATTTTCTTTCACCAGGCCCAGGTTAGACCCCTATTTGGCAACACCTTTGTTCCTCAAACTGAAGCGATGATGGGTTAGCAGGGACCACATGGCAGCACGTTCACAGGAACTCAGCTTGCTCTTTCACTCATTTGGACTGGACCTTCCCCAAGGAGCCCTGGTGGTGCTGTGAATAAGTGCTGGGCTTTTAACCAAAAAGTCGGTGGTTCAAACCCACCAGTGGCTCTGTGGGGCAACCAGACTGGAAAATAACCAGAACAATACGTAAATGAATCCTACCAAGTGAACAGTGCTGTGCAGGACGTCAAATGGCTCCCTGTTTGAAACCCAATTAAGCAGCATTGATGGCATGAAATTTAAATCAGATGACATTAAAGGCCACTCAGGCATGGGAACGGAGAAGGTGAACCTCTCTGAGGCCCTGGTGTGTGAGTTGGGAGATGGACATGGAAACTGGGAAAAGGTGTTCTCAGCAGACCCTTGAGGCTGGATGGAGTCTGGCCAATGGAGAGCCAGTGGGTAACTGCGCTCCAGGGAGCAGGAACTGGATCAGTGGCAGCAAACTCACCCAAATCCCAGCTGGTGACTTCTCTGAGCCTGAACCTTCTGGTCTATACAACAGGAAGCAATAGCAACTCATTGGGTGGTGGAGAGTTTAAATGAGAGAGCTAACATGAAATCAAGGCTACCCTCTGTGTGTGTGTAGGTCTGTAAAATTAGGGCATGGGGTGTATTTGTTAGTAGGAAGCCTGACGTTATCCGGCCAATCAAGCACCTGAGTACATCAGATTTATAATCAAATATAAAACCATATGCTTTTTTTATGGTTGCTCATAAAAATCTAAACAACACTGGCTTGGCATTTCACCAAGGTCCATCAGGTGTCCGTTTTGTGTGGACTGAACAACAAACAGGCCAAAGCCCTTACTGTGGTCTCCATTCTAAGTCTCTGGGACCCGAAAGGACCGGGGAGAGCTGCCCCACACGCTTTTCCAAGGCTGTAATCTTTACAGTAACGGACTGCCAGAGCTTTATCCCAAGGAGCAGCTCGTGGGTTCAAACTGCCCCCCTTGGGGTTAGTCGCCAAGCACTTGACCACTGCACCACCAGACACCTTGCAGAAAGATGGCAGCCTAGAAAACTCGATGGAGCAGCTGTTCTCCGTTGCACGGGTTGCTACGAGTGGAACGATGGACTTGAGGTCACTAATAGCAACAGGTCCAGGAAACCGCCAAGGCATCCGGTCTTCTCCGCTTGGTCGGGAACTTTAACAACACGCTGGAGCTTGCCTAAGGCCTCCAGGCACCTTCCTTGGTGCCCTACAGCTAGAGGTCCCTGTTGATTTGGTATAAGTTTAATTGTCGCTCTCTTTTACTCTCAGAGCCCTGGTGGTGTAGTGGTTACACATTGGGCTGCTTGCTACCTGTAAGGTCAGTGGCTTGAAACCCCTAGCCGCACTTCAGGAGAAAGGCAAGGCTTTCTACACCCCTGAGAGTTACAGGCTTGGAAGCTGACAGGGCCAGTTACACCTTGTCCTAGAGGGTCAGCCGTGCATCGGAATCAACTCAATGGCAACGAGGGGTGTTTTTTTGACTCTTGAAAATGCCCCTGTTTGGAGGATAAATTATAAAGTGGCCTTAGTGAAATAGGACCCCCAAGTTGCCCTTCTAGGATATCCTGTCTTTGTCCTTGATATCCACCAAAGTTGACTCCACTCTCCTTGACCATTTTCTTGCTTTTAATGTCAAAAATGCAGTATAACTACATCAAAGTTACCTTTAAACTTAAAACCTCCATAATCCTTGTCCCCTGACACACTGCTTTCAATTGTACCTATGGCCATTTGTCAACAACATGCATGCTGGTTTTTACACAATCTCACGCGCAGCACAGCACAATGTTGCATCTTGTTTTCCGTCGTCATAACTCATCACATCTCATCGTCACCTTAACTATTATTTTATGGCCACACCCTCACATGGATAACCCTTAGTTTTCTTCAAATGGTGCTTCATATTGGATATTTTGGTTGCTACCAAAACTGTTTCTGGTTTGGGAGCAATTATTTCCTAGGACAAGTTTTTAGGAGTGAGCTCACTGGGCAAAGGGCACAACCAGCCTTCCAGTTCCCGGTAAGCATTGCCATGAAAGGACGGTGCCAACGGACAACATGATGTCCTTCTGCAGGACTGGTCCTTCCTGGTGACATGAGATGAAGTGTCTTCATCCTCGATTCTAAGGATCACCTGTTTGTACTTATTCCAAAACAGATTGTTATCATTCTCCTGCCATCCTATGGTATATTTTATACTTTACCAGCACCACAATTCATATCCATCGATTCTTTTTTGATCTTCCTTATTCACTGTCAAGCATAGGAGGTGAATGAAAATCCCATGCTTTAGACAGGTACACCTTCATCCTTCTGTTAGGCCAGATTGACTAGAGAAACAAATCCAACGACACTCATAGATGTATAAGAAATAGCTTTATATCAAGAATTGATTACATATCCAGGAAAGCATCCCATCCCTGTCCAGCTCAAATTTTAAGTCCAATATTAATGCAGAAGTCCCTCTTCAGACACACAGCCACATGCAATGATGCAGACTGCAGGAAGATCGCAGGCCTGTGTGGGCAGTCATGTGGATCCAATGGCAGGGCTCCAGCAGCTCTCAGGGTGGCCAGCAAGCAAAAACCCACAGAGGGAGAAATCAGGGGGAGATTCTCCGTCCACCTTGTGAGAACTCCACCCCCACCCCCAGGGAAGGACCATCAGTCTGTGGCCCGATTGACAGCTGTAACTCCACCCCTAGCCAGGAGTGTCTAGTTGACATAAATCATACAACTACCACGGTCCTCGGGGTGACATCATTGCTTTTTAACACTTTGAAGTGGACTTTTGCATCCGATTTATCCAGTGCGATACATTGTTTTTCATTTATTGACTGATACTTCCACCAGTATTGAGTATGAATCCAAGTAAAATGAAATTTTGACCACTTCAGTATTTTCCCCATTTATCACCATGTTGCTTACAGGTTTCGTTGAGAAACGTTGTTTTCTGGATGATGGGATGCTTCTCTGTGTTAAGGTGTGATCCAGATGAGGGCTATATTCTTTCTTGCTTCTTCATAAGTAAGCTCTTCAAGTTTTGTCTGCTGTCTGCAAGCAGGGGTGTGTCCTCTGCATATTCCTTTAGACAACCCAGCCTCTTGGATTAGTTGCTCAGCATGCAGGTGTGAATAAATGTAGGGAAGCGTTCTAACCCCGGCACACGCTTCTCCTGATTTTAAACTACACAGTGTCCTTTGTCTCTTTGAACTTCTCTCTCTTGGTCCGTGTAGAGGTTCTGCATGAGCATGGTGCAGTGTCTAGAATTCCCACTTTTCTCTATGTCATCCATACTTGTTATTCGGCACACAGTTGAATACCTTTTCCTAGTTGATAAAGCACAAGCGACTAGCTCTCTATCTGCCGCCAACCTCCATCTGACGTTCTCTTCTGAACCCAGTTTGAATTTATGGCCGTTCCCTGTCAATGTGTGTCTGCAATGATTTTTGTATCAATCTGGGTAGACCAGAGGATGTACATTGGTACCAATAGCAACTGGAAACACAGGGAATCCAGGACAGATGACTCCTTCAGGACCAGTGGTGAGAGTGGCGATGCCTGGAGGGTGGAGGGAATGTGGGGTGGAAAGGGGAAACCGATTACAAGAATCTACATATAGCCTCCTCCCTGGGGGATGGACAGCAGAGAAGAGGGTGGTGGGAGATGTCAGACAGTGTAACATATGACAAAACAATAATAATTCATGAATTATGAAGGGTTTATGAGGGAGAGGGAGGGGGGAGGGAAGGGGAAAATGAGCAGCCGATATGAAGGGTTCAAGTAGAAGGCAAATGTTTTGAGAATGATGCTGGCAACACATGTACATATGTGCTTGACACAATGGATATATGCATGGACTGTGATAAGAATTGTATGAGCCCCCAATAAAATGATTTAAAAAATAACTTTTGTATCATCATCATCAAAATCGTACTTGAACATAATATCAATGATACTGTTTGATAATCCTCTTGCATCACTTTTTTTCCCCTTCTAGAATAGACCCACATATGAATCTCTCTCAGTAGTTGGCAAGGTTATTCTTAGAATTCCTCTATATTTCTTAGACAAGAGGCACTTCCCGCATTGCGTCGTGCTCATGTAGAACCTGTCACAGGCCAAGAGACAGCAGTTCAAAGACAGCAGAGGGACACTGTGGTATTTCCTTTAAAATCTGGAAAAGTGTGTGTCAGGGTTAGATTGCTTCACCATATTTAGTCAACTTCTCAATCGGTATTCTGTGGAATCCCGGATGTTTTTTCTCCAATGCCTGTAGTTTGGAGTTCTCCTTTTGGTACCATCGGTTCTTGATCATAATCTGCTACCTCCTCAAGTAGTGGAACATCACCCCATTCTTTTTGGCCACAGTGACTTTGGTTAATCCTTCCATCTTTTTTCCTGTACTGTTCAATACTCTGCTCAGAGCATCCTTCAATAGTGCCACCGGGGACTTGACTTGTTTCTTCAGTGCTTTCCGCTTGAGAAGGACCAAGGGTGTTCTCCCGGTTGGCTTTCTAACTCCGGTCGTTGCACATTTCACAATATTTGGTCTCCTTGAACCACCCTTTGGAATTATTCTGTTCAACCCCTCCATTTAATTGTTTCTTCCACTTTTTCTTTGGGCTTTTCTACATTCAAGAGCAAGTTTCAGAGTCTCTCCTGCCATCTATTTAGATTTTTTCCCCGTCTTTTGCTTCTTTTCATGCCCTTGAAGCCATCCCACAATGATTTCATTTAATGCAACTATGTCCCCAATCTGTCATTGTCCTTTTACACTTGGACCAGAACTTGAAAATCTTTGCTCATAGAGGAACATTTAAACTGTGGCCCCTCTCAAGCTTGGGCCTCTCTCTCTTTCTGGTCTCTTCCTGTGGGTTGGGGTCTGGAGCAGAAGAATGCCTGGCTGCTCCCCTGTCTTGCTTGGTTCACGGCCTCCTTTTTGGCTTACACTTTTCAAAAAGACTTGTGGGAGCAAAAGCGCATGCCTAGCAGAGCTGTTTCACAAAGAGGCACACTGGCGTACTGAGTGGGAAGGTAAGGGGTTTGGGTTCTTGAATGACTTTAAGAAAAGAGGGGGAAAAATGAGGGGGAGTGCGGAATGGAGACTCAGCCCATCTGTAGGCAACTGGACATCCCCTTATAGACGGGTCGTGGGGAGGAGATGAGCCAGTCAGGGTGCAGTATAGCACCGATGAAACATACAACTTTCTTCTAGTTCTTAAATGCTTCCTCCCTCCCCACCCCCACTATCATGACCCCAATTCTACCTTACAATTCTACCTTACAAATCTAGACCAGAGGATGTACACTGGTACAGATAGAAACTGGAAACACAGGGAATCCAGGACGGATAAACTCCTTAAGACCAATAATGAGAGTAGTGATACCAGGAGGGGAAGGGGAAGGTGAGGAAGAAAGGGGGAACCGATCACAAAGATCTACATATAATCCACTCCCTGGGGGACAGACAACAGAAAAGTAGGTGAAGGGAGACATTGGACAGTGTCAGATATGACAAACTAACAATAATTTATAAATTATCAAGGGTTCATGAGGGAAGGAGGGGAGGGGAGGGAGAGGACCAAATGAGGAGCTGATACCAAGGGCTCAAGTAGAAAGAAAACGTTTTGAGAATGATGATGGCAACCAATGTACAAATGTGCTTGACACAATGGATGAATGTATGGATTGTGATAAGAGTTGTATGATCCCCCAATAAATTGATTTAAAAAGAAAGAAAAGAGAAAAAAAAAAGAGGAGCTGATACCAAGGACTCAAGAGAAAAAAATGTTTTGAGAATGATGATGGCAACATATGTACAAGTGTGCTTGACACAACTGACGTATGGATTGTGATAAGAGCTGTAAGAGCCCCCAATGAAATGATTTATTTAAAAAAAATTAAAAAAGAGGAGACAAAGACACAGACACATCACCCGGATGAGGGAGGCCGCCAGCATGAGATCAAAATAGCATCCCGACTGTACATCCACGTAAGCTGAGGGTACCCAAACGGTTTGTTTTTGTAACTAGCCATAGAGATATTTGTGTTTAAAAATAATACATGTTTGCTAAAACACTGCAAAGAACAAAGAAAAGCATCAGAGGTTTCGTGAGCAGAACCAGGCATCGGCCTAAAACATCGCCATGTCCCCTGGGAGTTCTGTGATTTTTGTCCTCAGGGAGATGGGACCGCGTCATAACGAACATTCCTTCCACGGGCTGCAGTGTGAAGCCTCGACAAATCCCCACAGTCGGAAGGAGCCGTCATCCTGCACACGCAGCCCATGCCCATTAACAAAGAAATACTCCAAGCAGCTGGGTCGGGGGCTCTTTCACAAGACTCTCTCTTCTTCTCAAGAGCGAGACATCTGCGTGCTGTTTTCTGGAGAGGGCGGCTGGGTGAGAAGGTGTCAGCCCTTACCCTGGGAGTCCAAATCCCATTCGAACAGGATCCAGACTGGTGTAGAATTGGCCTGGTCCCCCAAAAGCCTCACAATATGAACCACATCAAACCATCATCCGTGGGACAAGTCCTTAGGACAGGTGGATTATATTGATACTTTTTTCTCTCCGCCGGTACAAATAGTCTAATGTTTTATTCTGATTTTTAAAAAATAATACACATTATCTGAAAAAAATAGAGAAGCAGTAGGGAAAAGGGAAATTTCCCCCAAACACAGCCACTCAAAAATAACCACTATCAGCATCTTGCTAAACATCTTTCCAGAAATCTTTGTGCATGCAGACATGCCCAAACCCACACATTTTACATGAACGGGATGAACTCTGCATGTTCTCTGTCACTGGATTTTTACTCAGTGCTATGCCATCTTTACGTTTTGATGAAGATAGTCATTTTTAATGCCACCCTCCAATTTTTCTGGGTGAAAGTATCAAAACAGGCTTCACCCTGTGCTGTTGGGCATCTGTCTAATTTTATTGACCTACTAAGATAATTTACTGTTCACAAATAATAATGCAGTAAGCATTCTTGTTCCTTCACCATTTTCAGGCCTTTCTAAGTAGGATTTATGGGTCAAGGGCTATTATCATATAAAATGTTCATATTTATCACTATGGTTTCAACGGACACTGGTATAGGTTTGATTGTGTGTATTCCTGTACACACACATAAACCAGTATATACACATATAGATTTGGCCTGGAGATATTTTTACATTCTTCATCATGCCTAATAATGGTGGGAAAGAGAGGACTTTGGCAAATGTGCTTGAAGAACAGAAAAATGTAAAATACAGGAAGAAAATCAAGGAGGTGGCGCTGTGGTTATGAGTTGCGCTGCTAACCCTGTGGTCAGCAGTTTGAAACTACCAGCCGCTCCTCAGAAAGATGAGCCTTTTACTTCCATACAGAGGCACAGTCTCAGAAACCCACAGAGCCTGGTGGACTCTGGCTTATGGGGTCACCCGGAGTCAGCACTGACTTGGTAACACTGTATTTTTATTCCAATAATACAAGCCTTCTGCATTTTTCCCTCAGTGCTCCCCTCCCCTGTCCAACACCCCAGTCGTTTGATAAGTGTGCTATGTTAATTTTTATGGTAACATGTACAAAATTTAGCATAACGCTTATGAAAACACTTTGCAAAATAATGGCAAGCACACACAGAATGCTGGTATGTGGTATGTGTGCACAAATATGGTTGATATCTTAGGTCGGATGAATAAATCTTTAAACGAGTCTGAAGGGAAAAAGTACTAAAAAACAATGGTTACGATATGCTTCCTGAAATCAGATAGACCTGGTCATAAACGGTCTCTCTGGACAGGTTACTTAACCCAATACAAGCCTCATCAAAAGAGGGTTTTTTTTCAAATAAATGAGACCCTGCACGTCGAGCTTCTAACACTGGACCTGGCACATAGGTAAGTACTCAATTAGAATATTCAGAACGAACACCAAGAAAAGAAACTATTACCCTGAAGAAATATTTAACCCTAACCCTTAAATTAAAACTATCCTCTGAAGCAATGTTTGATTTTCGTCGTTGTCGAAACTGTGCATTCTCAGTAATGGGGTCACTTTAAGTGAAATGGAGACATCTCTTTGAAGGCATGTGGACTTTTATATAATTAGTGGCACACAGATTGTTGGCGGATGACCGTGAGCAAATTTCCCTCACTTACGGCCCCATTGACTTGCACTCCCAGTCGTAGTAGGTGCTGGTGCCTGCTTCTCCACTGCCATGGCAACAGCACGCACTGGCAACGTTTGTATCTTTGCTAATCTAGCAGGGCATCCCACTGTTGTTTTTTTTCTTTTTAAAATCATTTTATTCGGGGCTCATACAACGCTTATCACAATCCATCCATCCATCGTGTCAAGCACATTTGTACATTTGTTGCCATCATCATTCTCAAAACATTTGCTTTCTACTTGAGCCCTTAGTATCAGCACCTCATTTCCCCACTCCTCCCCATTCCCCTCCCTCACGAACCCTTGGTAACTTATAAATTATTATTAGTTTGTCATGACTCACACTGCCCGACATCTCCCTTCACCCACTTTTCTGTTGTCCATCCCCCAGGGAGGAAGTTATATGTAGATCCTTGTAATCGGTTCCCCCTTTCTATCCCACCTTCCCTCCACCCTCCCGGTATCGCCACTCTCATTTTTGGTCCTGAGGAGTTTATCTGTCCTGGATTCCCTGTGCTTCCAGTTCTTATCTGTACCAGTATACCTGTGTACATCCTCTTGTCTAGCCAGATTTGTAAGGTAGAATTGGGGTCATGATAGTGGTGGGGAGGAAGCATTAAAGAACTAGAGGAAAGTTGTATGTTTCATCAGTGCTATACTGCATCGACTGGCTCATCTCCTCCCTGCAACCCTTTTGTAAGGGGATGTCCAGTCGCCTACAGATGGGCTTTGGGTCTCCATTCCACACTCCCCCTCATTCACAATGACATGATTTTTTGTTCTTTGACGCCTGATACCTGATCCCATTGACACCTCGTGATCACATAGGCTGGTGTGGTTCTTCCATGTGGGCTTTGTTGCTTCTCAGCTAGATGGCTGCTTGTTTATCTTCAAGCTTTTAAGACTCCAGTTGCTATATCTTTCAATAGCCAGGCACCATCAGCTTTCTCCACCACATTTGCTTATGCACATGCTTTTGTCTTCAGAGATCGTGTCGGCAAGCTGGGCGTCATGGAATGCCAGTTTAATAGAACAAAGTGTTCTTGCATTGAGGGAGTACTTGAGTAGAGGCCCAATGTCCTTCTGCTACCTTAATACTAAACCTATCAATATACGCACATAGATCTATTTCCGCATCATCATATATAGCTATATCTACATATGTACATGCCTGTACTTAGACCTCTATAAATGCCCTTTGCCTCTTAGTTCTTTCCTCTATTTCCTTTTATTTTTCTTTTGTCCCTCTATCATGCTCAAACTTCATTTGGATTTCAGTAATTCCTCTTGGTCACATTGCTCTTGATCAAGTCCTACCAGGCTTCCTATACCATCCTCGCCATCAATTTTGGATCACTTGTTGTTCCCTTGTTCTTGGGTTTGTTAACACCACTTCCTTTCCACCCACCGCCCCCTCTTTCCTTCCCTCCCCCACCCCAACTGTCAGTCCTGTTGTTTTCTCCTCCCGATAGTTTATCCCACCTATCTTATCTAGATAGACCTGCAGAGATAATAATATGCACAAAAAACAAGTCAGAGCTAAACAAAGCAACAATAGAAAACAACAACAACAAAAAGCCAATGACAAAAAGAGAGAGAAAAGCCTGTAAATAATTCAAGGTCTTTTTGTTAACCTTTAGGAGTATTTTCCGGTCAAGTCTGATGGGGTGCCACACCCTGGCCCCAAAGTCTAGTTTTGGTATTCCCTCGGGACTTCCTTGCTCTGCTCCCCTTGCTGTTCTGTTGCATGCCCTTAGTGTTTTGCCTCAGTGTTGTGGGGTCAGATCAGGCACAATTCCCACACTGTGTCTCCAGTGTTGTCCCCAATAGCACTATGGGTCAGTGAGGGATGTCGTGTCTTATAGTGGGGCCGGCCCTGTGGTTATCTCTGTGCATTGGCTGCTCTGAGCGGGAATATCGTCCTCAAAACTTAGTGGGCCAGGATGTGCTCCACTCTCTCTTCCTCCCTTTTCATTTGCTCCCGTGTGCTCTGATCAGACATGTCCTTCTCCCTGAGCTGTAGCTTCAATGCTGTCCTCTGAAGTGAATTCTTCTGCGGGGTGGGGGTGGAGGGGCTTTCCATGTAGGTGGGATTGGGGCCGGCCCCTCAGACCTCTCTATTGCTTCCCACAGTTGTTTTAACTGTTATTTCCCTAACTAAAAGAAGTCTAGTATCTTGTCACATATTTACTAGCTGCTTATTTAAATTTTTCTGTGGATTGCCTATTTGCAACCATTCTTCATTTTTCTCTCAGGTTATTTTCTTATTCATAAGAGTTGCCATATAGTAAGTAAATAAAATTTTTCTTTTTTAGCAGATGTTTTTCTCAGTCTGTCATTTGCCTTTGATTGTGCATATACTGGTAGCATTTTAAGCTATATAAATGTTTTTATTTTTATATACCTTTAATTTTTATATAAACATTTTAATTTTATGTAGCTATGCATGTTAATCGATTCCTTTGTGGTTTTATATTTCATCACCAGAGAACTTTTTCTTTCCAAGATAAGTGTTAATGTTTATATTTTTCAAATATCTTTAACTTTTTTTTGCATTTAATCTATGTGTGTTTTATAAGAAATGAAGATCCACTACCCCTTTACCCCCAAATAGCTTACAGTTGCCCTAATCCTATTGAATGATTCAGCTTTTTGTCACTGATTTGAAATGCCATCTGAGTCATTTTACATTTGCCCTAGTTTTTTTAGGACATGATATATGTTTGGGTCTAAAATTTTGAATTTATATTTGCATACATTTTTATATTCTATTCTGTTCAATGTACAACTTGTTTTTATTTTCATGTTTGTAATTTATGTGAATACCATGTTCATTTAATCTTCACTCCTCTTTAAGAATTTTTATTACAATTTTTACATAAAGTTCTTTTTTCTATGGAAGCTTATAATAGCTAATCTAGTTCCTCCCAACTCCCAGAAATTTCCTACTGGGTTTCTATTGGGATTTGATTAAATGCAAAGGTTAATTAAAAGAAACTTACTATTTTTGTCATTTATTTAGGTCTTTCAGTCACTTATGATAATTTTCAAGTTTAAAAAAATCCGAGCTGCATGTTTTTTATTATATGAGCTTCTTCTTCCCATTGGCTGCTGCTATCGTTTTGCTGCCATGGCTAGTCTACATGGAATCTTTCCTTCCATTAATTTCTAATTGGTTATGGTTTACATATAGGAAACTTTTTATCTTTTAATATTAATCTGAAATTTTATAATTAATTTTCTAATCTTTTCTGTGTTCTTAAACTACTTTGGATCCATTTATTAGCTACGGATCTCTTTTAGACACTAACTAGTCATGGTATGCCTTCCTCCTTTTTAATCAATGGTCTAATAGCCCCCTTAGTTGTCTTCAGGAGAAAAGCAACTACGTGTCATAAGTACTTGTGTGGAAGGCCCAACCAAGAAGAATTTAAATGGATTGTGGACTCAGTTCATTGGTATTACAATTAGGAGAAGAATCGCGCATGAGCCGGTTGATATGAGGATTGTGCCAGGTGGGGGCTGGTTTAACACTGTGATGAGGTTAAACATAATACTCCCATAGGCTCCCTCCCTAATCTTCCATTGTAAAAGCAATTTACGGCATTTGGTGCAAGTCACTTAGGGGACAGACACTGAAACCTTTAGGGAGCAAGCATCTCACATTCTCACTCTCACTGCAGAAAGAAGGCAACTAGGTTGGCTATTTTAAGACAGGTGAGAGTGACAAGAGAGGAAACTGAGAGCCTCTCTTTGCCCCAGCATATGAGGTGACAAGATGGTCCTCATTTGAGACCATACTTTTGACAGCCTCTCTGAAGCCAAGTTCCAAGCCCCGTGGGAGGAGCCGTCCAGCTGTGTCTGAGGCGGGAGGACGGCCACAAGCCGAGGCGTCAAGGACAAACAAGCCAAGGCCCTCAGCTTGGTGAACCAGAACATTTTCTCCCTGAGTCGCAAGCATCAGCAAGGTTGGGATGGACGGAGCTAACAGGAGATGATCACCTGAGAGGAGACGGACATTTCAGACGGCAGCCGAACGCTCTGTCAGGTGGCAGCTGATGCACATGCTGCTGCCAAGAGCTTCTGCCAAAGCCAAGGACGAGTGTCCCATTGAGTACGATCCTCCAGCTGGATGTGTCCCATTGAGTACGATCCTCCAGCTGGATGTGTAAACTCTGACGTGGCCCGTTCGCTGGCCAGAGAGAGAGAGACTGATCCGATGGTCCTCAAAAGCAAGGTGGTGGGGATGAGCCCATTTGTATTCAGGTAAGGTGAGGCTGGGAACAGTCTAGAGAAGCAGTTCTCAACCTGTGGGTCGCGACCCCTTTGGGGGTCGAACGACCCTTTCACAGGGGTTGCCACGACCATCAGAAATATGGAAAACACGTATTTCCGAGGGTCTTAGGAACCGAGACACCACTCCTCTATCTGACTCCAGGCGGGTCCACCCACATGCAGATACGTCCACCCACCAGTACCCGGCGTGAAGACTGTTACCCATGCTACACCATGCTTTGAGACAAAATTTCATTTATCTGTCATTAGAAATAAATATTTCACAATATATGCCATATTGCTTTTGTGATGAGTCACTATGCTTTATGCTCAATTTGTAACAATGAAAATATATCCTGCTTATCAGATATTCACATGACGATTCATAACAGTAGCACAATGACAGTTATGAAGTAGCTACAAAAATAATTTTATGGTTGGGGTCACCACAACATGAGGAATTGTATTAAAGGGTCGCGGCATTAGGAAGGTTGAGAACCATTGCTCTAGAGACTAAGGCTGTGGGGGAGGGGGCAGTGATCACTGTGACTTGGGGCTCCATGGCCTCCCAGACTCCACAGAGAATCCCAGTGCAGCCATGACTATGGCAGTCAGAACCTTTGGGTTCTGACTCTGCTCTTAGAGAGAAGGCTGAGTTAGAATTCAAAGCCTGGCCACGCCCATCAGTATGTCCTTCCCGACATCCCTGTGTCTTTAAGGGGTTGAATGAAGGCCCAAATTGCCAGGGAGACCAATGTGTAGCTCAAGATAGGGAGCACTCCTCTGTCCATATGTTTGGGGGAAAGAGCTTTCCATCACTACCGGTGATCAGGTACACTGTGCCTGAACTTTCCAACCTGTAAGGAGTCTTTCAAAGCGGATTCTAGGATTTAAAATAACATGTACATACACACGCTACCTTAGTTGTAATTATTTATCTTGAGTCTCAAAACAAGGAAGCCCTGTAGGGTCAACATTGAACTGGTAACTGCAAGGTCGGCAGCTCACACCTAGTTCCCACTCAGCAGGGAAAGGTGAGGCTGTCTGCTCAGGTGGAAAGGTACAGCCTCAGAAGCCCCATAGAGTGTTGTGATGAGTCAAAATGGAATCAGTGGGTTTTTTTTAGTAGACGTTGTTAAAGAATTAATTATATACTAGCTTTCCACAAGCTCTATATATGCTCTCTCTCTGAGGTCAACTCACTGGCTGCCATTGAGTTGATTGAGACTCACAGCAACCCTACAGGGCAGGGTAGGGCTGCCCCTGCGGACTTTGAGATTATAAATCTTTGTGGGAATAGGAAGGTTCATATTCCTTTCATGGAGCAGTTGGTGGTTTTGATCTGTTGACCTTGGGTTTAGCAACCCAAAGCATTATCCATTATGCCAGCTAGTTATGGTCATTTCCCATTTGCAGATAAGCACATGGAGTCTAAGAGAGACTGAGAACATTTCTAAGGTCGGACCCATAGAGCGCAAACTACAGAGGTAAGATTCAAGACCCGTTTGACCATAAAGCTGGAGAGCTATACTCAGCTGCTACTATCTGTAACAGCTTGTCAGTCTCAGAACGTTGTCTGCCTGGATGAAAACAGCTCTTTGTTTGTTTAACTTTTAAGCATTTGTTTGTTTCCTCTACAGAATATGAAATCAGAATCAGGGACAAAGTGAGTGATTGTAGACTTTTAAGCTTAAAACAGGAAAAAATTGGAGCGTAGTGAGACCCTCAGTCACAATGAAATTGCAGAGAATTTCTCATTCATGAGGGGGCTGCAAAAAAGCTCCTGGGAAAATGGAATGGAAAGATAGAATTTTCCATGAATATTTGAAGCCCCCTCATATGTACCAGCATCTCAAATACACCAGCTGGCAGAGACAGGTACAGATTTCCTGTGCCCTCATTCTTTTTTTTTACAATTCAACAAATATTTAGGAACTTCAAAACTATGTTGGTGGGCAGTGGGGGCAAATCCTGAATACATTTCAAATAAAACACAATTGCCCATCCAAAGTGTAGGTGCAGCCTGCTCTTTCCTTATAAAATCTAAATGTTTGGGGTTTCTAGAGAATAACCCCTTTTTCCTAACACTTGATCTTATTTATTCTTTCTAAGGTTAAGCTGCTCACTGATTGCTCTCTTATTCTTTCATCTAAGCCCAAGCTATTCATTCTTGGTTCCAATTGTGCTTTTATAGCAAAGCTGCCTTTTGATGATTGAAATCAATTACTGGGATGAGAGTAGGAGCAAGACAAGGCTTTCTACTTCTGTGAAGAATTACAGCCTCCGGGACGCACAGGGCAGCTCTGCCCTGCTTAGAGGGTCGCCGTGAGCTGGCATCGACTCGGTGGCAATGAGGGAGTGCGAGGGGCCTTGCTGGCATAGTGGGTTACACTTTGAGCTGCAAAGGCAAGGCCAGCCATTTGAAAGTACTGGGCTGTGTACTTCCACGTGTAGTTAGGGTCTTGAAACTTCCCGGGACAGTTCTCCCCCCCCCCACCCTTGCGTCCTATAGAGTGGCTGTGACTCAGCAGGGACTTGATGGCGATGAGTTTGGTATGAGTTTGAGCAGTGTGAGAAGTTTCTGAAGGAAAGACGACGGGAGGGTGGAGTTACCAAGGGAGGGGACAAGGGGAGGGGATAAGGGGATGGGAGAGGAAGTGAGCAGTGAGCAAGACCCAGAGGAGGGGCCAGACTGAAGAAGAGGAGAAAGTGAACAGTCTGGGCGCCCAGGGGGAAGCGCTGCGTAATGAAGCCCACAACGCAGAAACACCAGTGAGGACTTTGGAGGAGGACCGGTCCACCCTTTGCAAGTCCAGGGACACGGCCTTCTCTGGCGAGTGTCAGCCGTGATGGTGACCATCCCAGGTTAAGCGCACTTGACACGGTATCTTACTCCCTTGGGATATTAATAAGGACAGAAGTATCAAAATAAAACTTCAATGATGCCCAAGAAAGGAAAACAAGGCACAGAGTGACGTAGACCATCTGGTCCTAAACGCAAAACGCAGGTGGTTGCAGAACCACCCTCCCAGGTGTGGAAACATACGGTCCAGCAGTGTGGGATCCTGTCCTCCCTCCACGTCCCCAACCCTCTGGGGCACTGCGATTCCTCCCCAGAGAGTTCTGCCTTCTGCGCTCTGCACCCCTCGGTCTGCCCTCGCTGGCTCTACCTTCTCCCCAGCTGTGGACTCCCCACGTCCAACTCCTCTTGGGGAAGGGGCAGAATGGAGTTCAGCCTTCTGGTCCATCCCCTGCTCTAGGATCTTCTCGATATCATCATGGGGGTGCTTCCCGTCACCACCCCTCGCCTCCATAACCCTCACCCCCCCAACGCCTCTCGCCACCCGCACGCTCACAGGGCAGAATCGTGCTATGGGCAGATGGGTGGCTGGCAGGCAGCACAGGCTCGAGAGGATGAAGGAACGTGTCAACACTCACCAGGTGCAGGGTGTCTGCTTTCTGTGTCTGCCTCTGTCGGCTCTTCTGGGCAGCGATGCGATTTTTTTCCCTTCTCTGAACTTTTCTCACATCGTCTGATGAGCCCTGGGCGGCAGAGACCAGGAGAATGTGATGAGGGTGGGCCTCTCTCCCCGAGGAAACCAGGATCTCTCGGTGGTGACTGTTCACCCATCCCTCCGTGCCCCCTCCCCGCCTCCCCTCCCTCCATCTCTCCATCCACCCAACGGCTCTGCCCCCAGACGGGGTCCCCAGGTCCTCAGGGCTCAGCAAGTGGTTTGACCAAAAGCTATAAGAACAGGGCAAGAGGGCAAGAGACCTCCAGCTCTCAGGGAGGCTGTATTTATGCAAATGTGGGGAAGGTACTGAAATGTATTTGATGGCGCCTTCTCTTCTTCGGGCGCCGATCTCCACCTCCTTCCCCCTATCTTCTTACTGCCTGACCCAGAGCCTTCTGGAGGCTTTGGGGGGACCTTTGATGACCACCGCCCGCACCAGCTTCTGGGCAACCGAGGGGCTCTTGTTTAATTCTCTGATCCTGGAAGTTGGTGTTATTTTCCCCATTTTAGATGTAAGGAAACTATGTCGCACAGAGCCTGCCCATGCCAACTTAGAGCAATCTGGAAATTGCATCTCCTATCCAACTACTAAGCCGGCCCTGACCCTGTTTAGCGTCCCGGGTCAGATGAGAGCGGGCACATTCTTCCTCTTGAGCATCAGCCTGTGCCGCTCACCATCCAACTGCCCTTGGACCACAGCTGGGATGCTGCCTGGGTGAGCACGCGTGCATGTATGGGGTGAGAGAATGTGGAGTGGAAGGGTCGTGGAAGGGCGAGGGACAGAGACACCAGGGGCCCTTCTAAGACACCCCTACCTGGGTGAGCATGCATGCGTGCGTGCGTGTGTGTCTGGGGTGAGAGGATGTGGAGTGGAAGGGTCGTGGAAGGGCGAGAGACAGAGAATTCTATCATCTGATGCTACATCAGGGGCCCTTCTAAGACACCCCCCTGCTCAGTTGTCTCTCTGGCTGGCACTCCTTGCAGTCTTCAGCACGAGCGGCCTCCTCGCTGGTTAGCATCCATGGAGTCTTTGGCTGCGTCTCTGGGCTGAGGTCCCACCACAGAGCTGCCTCTTCCTTCCCTGCAGCCATCCGTACCCCAGTTCCCATTCCCCAGAGTCCTTAGTCCCTGACACATGCGGAGTGCACACTGGGTGTCCACATCAAGTAGAATAACTTTCCTGAGGGAGACTTCCTGGCTCTGGGAGGCAGTGCTTGGGAGAACAGAGAGGTCTTCCAGAGTTCCTCTCAGTCCACCCCACAGGCGTGTGTGTCCTCTGCCTAGGCCGAGAGTTTGGGCCATGCCCCATGCTGCTGACAAGGGTAGGGGTCTGCGAGAAGCTCATCTGTAGCCAGACCCCACTCCCTGCCTCCCTCACCCCCTCCTCACACAGAGGGGTGCAGCTGCCAGAGCAAGACCCCGAATTCCCCCAGCATGCCCCACACTCCCAGGCCATTGCAGCAGGTGGACAAGGCTTAGAAAGAAAGCTGGCGCTCTGAGGGGCCCGGGAACCATACTACCAAGAAAGCCACAAGCAATTTCCTTCCCGAGAAGAATGCCGATTTCCAGGCAGTCCGAGCGGCTCGGATGGCATCTCGGCTGTGTGGAGCGCCCTCTAGGGGTCCCCTGCCCGCTGGCCTCCTAGTAGATATTCATGACAGCTGCGAGTCTACGTTCCTGTGGCCGGGTTGGGGCAGTCGCTCTTCCGTGGGGAGAAGACAGTTGTCTGAGAGGGAACGATTTTAAGGCACTGGGGTTTGGGATGAGAAAGAGGAGGCTTTCCTCTGGAGAGGGGTGCCAAAGAGGGATGTGAAGAGAAAGCCTCAGATCTGGGTGCCAGGCAGGGTGACCCCTCTGGGGACAGTCCTCAGCAGAACCCTTTTGAGCCAAAGGCACCATCCAGGCAACACCTGCCTTTCTGAGCCCTACGCTGCTCACTCTGGGCTCCCCCGGGCCTGGGAATGTCTCCAGCTAGTGTGTGGACTACTTTCTGGTTTATGTTCAGAAACCCTATGGGGGGCAGGTTCTAGCGGTGGCCCCCACACCCCAGCGGGGCAGCACCCCACAGCTCCCTCTAACTTGTTTCCAATTGGTTAAAAAGGCTCTGGAGGGACCCCTGTGGCTCTGGCCGCAGTGACTCTCTCCTGGGGAGCGGCCTGTCTGCAATCTGGGTGGCATCTGCCAGTCTCCCAGCTCCATGGTCCTCCTCTCGTCGGCCTTGGAAAAGCTAGCCCCTCTCCCCGGAGAAACCAGAGCCTGTTGATGCTCCTTTTCTTCTGGGCTCCCTCGAAAGCTTCTTGGGGTGGGGAGCATGGTGGGGCGAGGATGAGGGGACCCCCAAGGGACTTTGGCAGAATGGGTGGAAGGACAGGGATCTCTGCCCATAGTCACCATTGCATTGCAAACACCATGTCTGAAGTCTAACAGGGAGCTGGTGTCACGAGCCATTTCCTCACTCCTCGGGTTCCTCATTCTCTACACACACACCCTGCCCGCCTCCCACCAGGGGGACTCAGAAGGCAGGAGGGAGAAGAAGGATGCTACCTGTTTGCCAGGGAGAGGAGAGCGGCTGAAACTGGAGTCGCTGCTGTCGGAGCTGTGAGGCATCCTGAGATCTTCCGGGCTCTCACACACAGGCCCAGGTGTCTCTGGGTCTTCTTGTCACCAGCTGGCTTTGCTGCCTGGCTGCCCGCGGGGCCAGTACCCCAGCAATAGCACAGGTCCCTCCTCGGTCTGCCCCGCAGCCACCTGGGACCCCTGTGTCCTCCTCACTCCGGGGTGTAGAAGCACTGCCCCCCACAGTGACATGTCGCTCGCTTTGGGGCTCGCTCTCGCTCTCTCTCTTGTGGTTTCTGGTAACTCACACTGGAAGTCACATGGGCGGAAATTTCAACAAGCTCGAAGTGAACCTAAGAGAAAATACAGATCTGGGAAAAGACCTACAGAATGATGTGAGAGAGAGAGAGAGAGACATACGCGTGCACACACACACACACAACCCCGAAACGGTTTGAAAGGCAGAGGGGCTCGCTTCCAATGAGAAGATCAAAGAGAAAAACAGGCCAGGAGGGAAACCCCCCTCCAGAATTAGCAAGCCGGTCTCTGTCAACAGGGGCCCGAGAGCAGAGGACAAGAGGGAGAGTTTCCATCGCACAAGACTGGGTTTTTATACCAACATAAAGCAGCCTGCCTCACCCTGGCTTAAGCCAAGATCCCGCAGACTCCTCCACCCCCTTCCCAGTGCAGCCCAGTGGACTCAGATCCAGGGGCCACACTGTCCGTCCGCTCCTGGCAACCTGTCAGAAGAAGCCTGTGGTGACCGCAGAGGGCACAGGGCAGAGGCTGTGGGGTCCCTGGGTGGTCCAAACAGCTCGTGCACTCAATGGCTAGCAGAAAGGTTGGAGAGTCAAACCCATCCGGAAGTGCCTCGGAAGAAAGGCCTGGGGCTCTAGTTCTGTAAAGTTGACAGCTGTTGACAAGGCTGTGGAGCACAGTTCCACCCGGACACCCATGGGGCCGCCATGCGTCGGCGGGGCCTTCACAGCTGTTGGCACTAGTATGGCGAGGGTCTTTGAGGAGCTGGAGATTGGCCTGCATCATTAAGACTCAAGAATCTCACCAGGTCCAAACTCAAAATGGAGAGACCGGAAGCGCGGGGTGCACCTGGCGGCACGTAACCGGGTTGGAATCTTAACGCCCTGCCGCCTAGTAGGTGTGCGGCTTATTTGGTTCACCTGCAAGTGGGGGAGGATTAATCCCCTCCTGCTTACCTCTCGTGCTTAGTGACTCATCCGACTGTAGCACAGAGTAGAACTGCCGCCCAGGGTTTCCAAGGCTGTCCTGTCCACAGGGTTGCTCTGAGCTGGAGCTTGGATGATTTGGGGTGCTCACCTCTCAGGCGGTTGTGAGGCACGGATATAAGTAGCACAGATCTAGCCAGCTATAGGGGCAGTGGTGCTCTGTGGTGGTAGGTCTTGCTTTCCATGCAAGAGAACCTGGTTCGAATCCAGACCAATGGACTTTGAGCGCAGCTACCAACTGTCTCTCCGGAGAGGCTTGGGTGTTGCTGTGATGCCGAACAGGTTCCGGCAGAGCTTCCAGACTCAGATGGACTAGGACGAATGGCCTGAATCTACTTCAGGAAGTCGGCCAGTGGATCACAGCTGCCGCTTCTTGGCTTCATCTACCCAGGAATCTGCAAAGTGGGTGTGTTAAGTAGCCTCTCCAATTTAAAGGAAGGCAACGAAAGCCCAAGATTTTGATATTTTGCCCAAGGTCATACCAAGGTGGCAGGGGACAGAACAGGACGGGAATGCAGACAGTCGGATCCTAGAACTGCCAAGCCTCTGGTCCCAGCTCCAGGCTGTCAGGTATAGAATAGCGAAAGCCTGACAGGCCTCCAACCAACTCTTCGACTGCTAGGTGATTGGTGTAGACTTTATAGAACCCAAGACAGGAAAACAAAGACACAAAGCACCCCACGACTTCTTCAGACTGGACGAGGGCAGGGCAGGGGGAGAAAGACCCCAGGAATGAAAATGCCTCAATTGCCAAAAAGGGAAGAAGAAGAAAATAAGTTAAAATAACAAGTTTGATTACTTTGTGGTAGTAAACTTCCCACAATTCAGCCTTGTGCAAGCCTCCTGTCTTCCTTATCTCTTGCTGGGTGACAAAGGACCTGGACACTCGGCACCTTCAAACCACCGTGACCATCGCCCTGTGTTTGAAGGCCCGCAATCCAGGAGCAGCTTAGCAGGCTGGTTCAGGGTTAGGGTCTCATGAGGTGATAGTCAACCTCAGGACCACACTGTTTCCAAGAGGGCTGCCTCCCACCGCAGGAGGCAGGAGGCCTTAGTTACTTACCACGTGATTTTCTCTAGGATCCCTTAAGTTAGTGGTTCTCAACCTTCCTAATGTTGTTATTCTTTAAGACAGTTCCTCATGTGGTGGTGACACCCAACCATAAAATTATTTTCATTGCTACTTCTTAACTGTCATTGTGCTACTGTTATGAATCGGGCGACCCCTGTGAAAGGGTTGTTTGACCCCCCAAGGGGGTCACGACCCAGAGGTCAAGAACCACTACTTTAAGTGGTTGCAGAACATGGCAACTCACTTCCCATCTTCCTTCCTCACCCCCAAGTGAGTAACTGAAAAGAGAGGGAAAGCCAGCTATTAATCTCTCTTTGCTTCAATTTCCATCTCATAGAATGAGAAACATACGATTACAAGAACGCTTCATTGTGCACAGGTGGAACCTGGACATGGATGAAGGGGCAGTCATTCGAACAGGACCAGGCAATACTACATGGCTTAAAATCATGAAAGGTGAGTGTCGGGTTGCAGCTTCTCACCATACGTATCCAATCTGTGTGCTGAGCAAACACTCCAAAATGCTGGGCTGTCTAAGAAGAACAGGCATCGGATTGGAGGGAAGCTTAGTAACAATCTTTGATATGCAGAAGACCCAACTGTGCTTGCTGACAGTGAGGAGGACGTGAAGCACTTGCTGATGAAGATCAAGGATTGCAGCCTTCAGTGTGGACTGCAACTCCATGTAAAAGAGACCCAAATCCTCACCACGGGCCGATCGGTAACAGCATGACAAACAGAGAAGGCTGACGTTGTCAAGGATTTCATCTGGCTTGGTCCCCATCAGTGCCGTGGAAGCCGCCGTCCGGAAATCCTGTGAGGCATTGCATGGGGTCAATCTGCTGCACAAGGTCTTTTTAAAGTGGTGACAAGCAAATATGTCACTGTAAGAACTAAGGTGCGCCGGACCCACGCCACGCTATTTTCAATCGCCTCCTGTGCGTGTGAAAGTTGCACATGGAATAAGAAAAAAAGCAAAGAAGAATCATGCATTTGAATTATGGTGTGGCGAGGAATACTGAATGTGCCGTGGACCGCCGAAAGGACAAATCAATCTGTCTTAGAAGTACAGCCAAAATGCTCCTTAGAAGCAAGGGTGGCCAGACTGTGTCTCAAGGACTCTGGACGTGTTACCAGGAGCGACCAGACCCTGACAAAGGACACTGTGCTCAGTAAAGTAGAAGGGCAGCTGAAGAGAGGAAGCCCCTGGATGAGATGGATTGGCGCACAGGCTGCAGCAGCAGGGCCAGTGCAAGAATACTTGGGAGGATGGGGCAGGACTGGGCCGTGTTTTGTTCTGTGGCACATAGGGTCACTGTAGGCTGAAACCGTCTTGACAGCACCTAAGGAGCTTTGGTGGCATAGTGGTTGTGCGTTGGGCTGCAACCCCTGAGGTCAGCAGTTTGAGACCACCAGCTGATCCAAGGGAGAAAGATGGAGGTTTCTACTCCCATAAAGAGTAGTAGCTTCAGAAATTCACAGGGCCAGTTCTACCCTGCCCATAGGGCCACCCTGTTCTACCGTGTCAATCCCTCAATCTCCTTAAGGGCCTTCCTATACCACCAGGACATCCTAAATGGACTTAAGAACTTTGAAAATCTTTTTCTTTTTTTTAAGGCAACAAACTGATTTACTCAGAGCAGTCCAGTTGTCTCATTCCTTTGCTTAGCACATCTGCTCCCAGTGCCAGGGCAAACAGACACCTCAGTCGAAGCCCCTGCTGCATCATCCGATATTTTAGAAAATATGGGGGCACTTACAGCTCTTATCACAATCCAGCCAGCCAGCCATTGTGTCAAGCACTTTTGTGCATATGTTGCCATCATCATTTTCAAACCATTTTCTTCCTACTTGAGCCTTTGGTATCAGCTCCTCATTTTCCCCACTTTCTGCCTCCCCTCCCTCCCTTCTGAACCCTTGATAAATTAAAAATTTTATTGTTTTCATATCTTACATCATCCGCTGTCTCCTTTCACCCACTTTTCTGTTGCCCGTCCCCCTGGGAGGGGGTTATGTGCAGACCCTTGTGATCAGTTCCGGCTTTCTCCCCCCACCTTACCCCTACCCTCCTGGTATCGCTACTCTCATTATTGGTCCTAAGGGATTTATCTGTCCTGGATTCCCTGTTTCCAGTTCCTATCTGTACCCGTGTACATGCTCTGGTCTAGCCGGAATTGTAAGGTAGAATTGGGATCATGATAGGGGGACGGGAGGGGAGTTAGTACGGGACAGGAAGCATTAAAGAACTAGAGGACAGAAAAGTGGGTTAAGGGAGACGTCGGCAGGGAAAGTTATGACAAAATAATAATTTATAAATTATCAAGGGCTCATGAGGGAGTGGGGAGCGGGGAGGGAGGGGAAAAATGAGGACCTGATACCGGGGGCTTAAGTGGAGAGGAAATGTTTTGAATATGATGAGGGCAATGAATGTACAAATGTGCTTTACACAATTGATGTATGTATGGATTGTGATAAGAGTTGTATGAGCCCCTAATAAAATGATTTAAAAAAAAAGAACTAGAGGAAAGTTGTGTGTTTCGTCGGTGCTACACTGCACCCTGACTGGCTCAGAGGAGCCAGTCCTTGTGATCCTTCTGTGAGGGAAGAGTCATCCCATCTTTAAGATGCTGAGATCTGATGGATGGGTGTTTCACAAGAGGAAGGATGCTCTGACCCAATCATTCAGGATGAGAGAGCTGCAACTGAGGAACCAGAAACCTCTGCTGTGGTGCGGTCCTGGTCAGGGGACCGGCCGAAATAGGTTATTTGTCCTCCACGAAAAAGGTTATTTGTCCTCCACGAAGAACATTTCCGAACTCAGGTTTCCCTCCCCGGAAGGAGGGGCAGAATCTCCGAGGGCAACAAGAAGAAAGGAACCACTCCTATTTATCTATCGATGCCTAGGTCTGCCGGCTCGACTGCTACCTGCACTCCGTGGGGTGACTCTAACTTCCAGCCATACTTGGGGCCACCATGAGTCAGAATCCGCTCCTTGGCATCCGGTTTAGTTTGTTGGGAGAAAGTACGGAGCCTGTTTCTCCAGGAGGGGCAGTTTGTGCCTCAGGGCGGAGTGAGGCTTTTCCTGGCCCGCCCCAGGGCTCTCTTTTGTCTCATTGTTCACTCTGGGTCACCTTCCTGGGGACATAAAGGAGTGGCAGTAGCAAAGCACTTCCTTGGACTCCTTAGCATCGCCAGACTCCAACCTCCAGCCTGGGGTTAACTGGCCCCAAGTCTATTTCCATCACAGGTGGTGAGCACCTCTCTTCTGTGTTGACCCCAGCGTCTCATTCACGGGAAGACCTCAAAGTTAGCGCACAGGGGCCTCAGAAGGGCTAAGGGGCAGGACAGGTTGCAAGGCCCTGCACACCTCCCTTCCCCTGGGGCCCTGGCGGCATGCCAGGCCCCCGACTTACCTAAGGCAGCCCTGGTAGAGGAGTGGTTAAGCGTTGGGCTGCGATCCCCAGGATGGGCAGTTCTAAACCACCAGCAGCTCGTCTAGAGAAAGACTGGGCTTTCTACTCCTGTCCACAGTGACAATCTCAGAAGTCCATGGGGGTGGGGTCGCTGAGTCAGCATCCACTCGATGGCAGTGCATTTGGTTGCTCGCGTTTGCCTGACCTCAGAGAAGTGGTTTCATTGTCCTGGATGGAGCCCTGGACCTCAGTCACCCATTCCTTAACAGCCCCTCCTCTACTCAGGAGGAAACCCAGGGAGAAACGAGGTGCTCGGGAGAAGGCTCCCCAAGGGTCCCCCCCACAGGTGTCTCCTGGTTGAGGGGTGAGGGAGGAGTTCACTTGGTCAACTGTTGCCCATTCCCCCGAG
>NW_022103915.1:29927858-29937492 GCF_000313985.2 Echinops telfairi
ATCATTTCAAGCCTGATTTGTGTCCATACTTGTCTGTCTTTCTTCCCTGAGTTCCCCCAGGTGCCCTTCTGAGCAGCTATCGTGGAATGCGCCCCCTTAGGGTTGTCAGCTGCTTTTCGTAATTCAAGCTAAAGTAATAGAAATCCCCCAGCTACCTTCATTTGGGGTGGAAAAAACACGTGATGGTGTGGCTTCACTGCTTACAGGATGGCAAAGGGGTTTTTTCTTGAAGTTTCCCAAATAAGCAGAGAAAACATTTACCTGAGGGCAGAGTTCGCTAACCTGGGGCCAGAGGCGGTGGCCAGGGGGGGAAATGGAAATTTCCCCGGAGGGGCTGCCTTGTGGCCCATCCCTCTTCAGCTGCGTGGCTTCCCTGCCTGAGGTTAGCCCTAAAGGGTTAGGGCAGGGTGTCTGCGATACTATTGACTGGATCATTGGGCTGGATAATTCTTTGTTCTGTGGGGCTATTCTGTAGACTGCAGTCCTTTCCCTGGTCTCTAACCAATAGATATGAGCCCAGCTGGTACAATGGTCAAAGCACTTCGCTGTTCATTGAAAGGCTCTCCCGATGGGAGAAAGCTGTGGCAGTCTGCTTCTATAAACGCAACGGCCTCAGAAATCCTGGAGGAGGGTTATCGGTCCTGTAATTCCCCTATGACTGGACACAACTTGACCGTGATGGGCCCACTAGATTCCTTTAGGACCCCAGTTGTGACACTCAATAGCCTTGCTAGGGTACAGAATGCGTTGGAAGAGTGGATTATTGCAGATGTAGTTGGGTTAAAATTTGACACCGTGTCATTTGATTTCCCTTCTGACCCACTGTGAAATGTGTTCTAGTTGTTGCTTTTTGCTTCCTTTCCAATTGAAGTTTTTCTGTTTAACTCTATTAGTATTGCTAATCTAGGTTTTGCTTTGTTTTCTTTCTGAAAAATGTCTTTCTGGGCATGGCAGCCAGGAGAGGTAAATCTATGGAGACAGTAACTTGGGGCGGGGGTGGGAGGGCAGCACGGGAGGTTGCAGGGAATTGGGGAGCCAATACCGCTGAGTACAAGAATGAAGATGACATGCTACAATGGATGGTGGTGACGATTGTGCAACTTTTAAGTAGAATTGAACTATTACATTGTATAGTTTGTGAATTCCACACCAATAAAACTGTCAAAAAAAGATAAATATATTGCGAAACTGGGTAGCAAAAGCTAGAGCTTTTATTGTTATTATTATTATTATTATTTTTTTTTTAATGCAATGCCCTTGTGCTAGAACCAGACAATAGCAGAGTTTGTGTAAATGGCTGGTTTGTGGCTCACTCAGGTAGTTCTGTCCAGCAGTGGGAAGGACCTGCAGAGCTGGGTGAGCCCCCTAGTCTCTCGGGCCAAGCAGAGCACCTCTGGTGCGTGGATGACCTCCTCTGGAAACCAGACCAGGCATCGGTATGGTCTGAACTGAATGGCTGCTCTGCATCCGTCTCTCCTGATGTGGTCCGAGAAGAACGTGGGAAAGGAGATACGGCCCAGTAACTCTGGGGTTGAAGACAGAATGGAAAGTTCTGGCTCTGGCACTAAATAGCTACCCGATGGTCAACAAATCCATTAAGACCATGCTTCAGGCTCATCACCCACGTAATGAGGACTGGTGTGCACATCATAGGATTGAACCCAGAGTGCTTACACTGCTTAGCACAGTGGTTGGTACCTTGTAAGCATACAGACAACCAGTGCCAATGGAGGCGATTCTGACCGGTGGTGACCCCAGTGTGTCAGAAAGAATTGTGCTCGGTGACTCATCTTTTGGAAGCAGATCTGTAGTGTTTTGTTCGAAGGCACTTCTGGGTAGACTCGCACCATCAACCTTTCCACTCACAGACAAATTGCTCACCTCAGAACTCCACGAAGCACAGCGTGCCTATTCACTATCACTGCTGCCAGACAGATTTTATGCAACGCCACCAAACCTCAGCACAGCACCATAGCAGCCTTCTCTGTCAGGGCCCTCCAGAAGGCCAAGAACAACAATGCCATTTTAAGAAGGCCCAATCAATTCTTCAAATGGATTGATCCTTTCTTGTTCATTGTCTGATCTACTTGTAAATCCCATTTGGTACATTTTTAAAATTTCATTCTTTTTTTCTGAATTTTTATTTTAACACAATTTTATAACCACTAAGGTCATACTGTATAAATTGGGCAACCATCACCGCTAACTAATTCCAGAATATTTTCACAGTCCCACAAAGAAACCTGGTACCACAAACCAACCAACTTGATCAACTCACTGCTATCAAGTTAATACTGGCTTACAGGGACCCTATAAGACAGGGTAGAACTGCCCCTGTGAGTTTGTGAGAATGTAAATGGTCTACTGGAGTAGAAAGCCTAATGCTTCTCCCTTGGAGCATCTGGTGGTTTTGAACAGCCATCCTTGTGGTTAGCTGCCCAAGATGTAACGATCACACTGCTACGGCTCCCATACCACTACCAGTCATGTTTACAGGTTCCACTGTTAATCCTTCTGGAAACCCATTGCTCACAATTTAAGCTCCAATACATGATACAGATAGAACATAGATTAATGGTTCTCAGGGATTGGAGGGGTACTAGGCATGGTGGAATTCAAATAATTTAACAACTGGTTTACTGCCCTAATGATTATTTTAAGTATATCTATATATAGCTATAGATATATAAAGATATACTGAAAGGTAGTTTATTGTTTCATATAGTTAATACTTAAATAAAAACAATGAAAGAGGCACATAAAACTAGATTGTGTTATAACAAAATATTAATGAAACAGTATTAAATAATACCTGACCCCTAAAGCAAAAAAGCTATATTTGAGATATTTCCATATTGCTTCTGATTGGCGTCCTCACTTGCAATATTCATCACTTATATCTAATCATCATTGGCTGTGTGATTTATCTTTAACTGTTTTTCCGCTGTAGGAGTAGGATCCCGTTTCTTTGGAGGGAGGCCAGTTAGACATCAGTCATTGTGTTCGATAGATTAGAAAGAGGCAACTTCTCTTCTCTGCACATACTATGTTTATCTTTGAAAAATCCCTTTCTGCTTCTGCCAGGCCAACAGCAATTGTTCTGGCGATGTGTGTAGCTCTTTGAACGCTCTCAGGAGTTGCATCCTTCACTCATCATACCTGGTGGGAATGGGGACGTAACGCAAAGCCGAAACGAATGGCAGCATGTCTGTTGCCCTCTGGTTGCCTGGCACGTTTCCTCTTTCTGTTGTATGTTGTTGACTGAAGTAACAAACACCAGGGAATAAAGATGTGGTAGTTCATCAGAAGTATAACGAATTTTATGAAATGCATAAATAAATATGACAAATATAGTTCCATCTAAGGATGGTATGAACATTACTGTGGGCACTTAGAATGCGCTGTTGTGCATTTGAACATGAACAAAGAGTAAGGAATGCAAATTTGTGATTTCCACCTTCCAGAGAACACTGATTCCATGTGTCACTTTAACAACTAGTTCCCCAGACTCAACCAAAGCTTAGGTATCAGTTCTGCCGCACTGGTGTGAACCGGTTGAATCCCACCACTGGGGCTAGCCCATCAGAGAGGAACATGCTGCCTGGATTAGGACATTCCAGATGTTCCCTTGCCAAGACCCTCTTCATCCATTGATGCCATTGATCTTTTGAGAGATTACCTGCTACTGTAGGAGGCTGGAACATCCCATAGCGTCCTCTTCTTCTTCTGCCTTGAAAACCAGAGGGGTTTCCTGTCCAGGTCAAAGGGGAGCCAGTAGGAGAGTTTGTTTCTCTAGCTTCCTGTCCTCCCTCTCACCTCTGTCTTATCTCTGTTATTTCCACTGGTCTCCTTATTAATTAAGCCAAAGGGGTGTTGGGTCCCAAAGACTTTCGTAACGCCTCTGCCAACCTCCTTTCAAGGGTTGGAGGAACGAGCAGCTTTGGAAACACATCTTCTAGTACCCTCAAGACGTGTGGCACTAGGTGCTTGCTCTTATCAAAGTCCTCATCAACCTCATGCTCCCACCCTGGATTATATCCAACAGGACAGGTAGTCCTGGCACTAAACTATATGGCGGGGGATGTGTTTGGGGTACTTCTTCTGTGTTCTCCCTTGCTTTAGTTTTTGTCTTACACTTCTCATTAGTAGAGCAACAAAAGGTTAGGCTTGTCTCAATATCTCGCCAGATGAGAAAATTAATGGCTAGGGTTTTTTGTTGTTTTTTAAAAAATTATCTTCTAAACATTTCTGTCTCCACAGACACACTTCCCAACCTCTCCTTCCAGTGACTCAGGTCTGACAGAAAAAGGCACATGTATTCTTACCACCCCCTGTCCCCAGTAGTGCTTGGAACTTTTGTTAATGGGACATACTCCAGCACCCAGGGCAATGGGAAAGTTCAGTCTTTACCGGTCTTACTGTATTACCTGGCCCCAGTCCCACTAGTGAGGGCCCTGTCCAGTCCTTGGGCATTGTGGAGGAAGCCACGGGATGTACTAGGGGAGGTTGGGGCAAGAGGCGAGGAGTGGCTACAGGGCAGGGGAGTGTATGGAACTAGAATCAGCGTTTGAAGAGGGACATTCAGATGAGGATGGGCATGGCTAGGAATTATGTCAACTCGATTCCTAGGTAAGGGTTGGGGAGGAGCCCAGCCTACCGACTGGATCACAGTCTGAGGACACCTCCTTGGGAGGCCGGCCTTTTGTATTAGAGAGAGAGATTGAGCACCGCCAAACTCCATCTGGCCCTTCACCTTCTGCCGGATCTGGGTCTTGCATCTAGTTCTTCAATCTCCTATTGTGTCACCTGACAATCCCAGGAGACGTCAGTGGACTCCTGACAGTGGATTCATTCAGCCAACTGTGGATTCCTCTGAATTACCTCTTCGCCCAGCAGTCTTTAGGTCTCTGCTGCATCTTGCTGCTTCCACGAGTCACCAGAGAAGCGTGACTAGAATCACACTGCACTTGCCATTGACAACCGTGTGAGTCATGTTTTAGGATAAATCTCCTTCTAGAGACAAACACAGACAAGCCTCGCTGGTTTGGCTTCTGAGAGAAGCCCCCCTCCCTCCAAGTCCTCGAGGACGGCTGGGGTTGGGAGCCACAACGACACGTTTCTTGTTTCTTTCCCCATTGAGAAGCAGGATCTTCGGACCGTCCTGGGGGTGGGGAGAGGGGGTCCAGCTGTTTATGGCTTGAAAAGAAAAAGTTGGAGAGGTCCTTTTTCTGTAAAGGTGAGGGGGCATGCCTGGGAGGCTTCCAAATTGGAGGCGTGTTTAATGGGAATGGCTCCGTTGAGTTAGATTTGACAGAATTTTTAGTAATTTGCAGAGCGATTTGATCCCTAAGAGCTAGGGGAGAACTGTCATGACACTGCATTAAAAGGTGCCGGAAAAGGTGGGCTGGGCCCAGGTTGAAATGTCAATGAAATGAATCAAAGTGGGCGGAGCCCTGGTCACGGGTCTCACTTTGGGAAAGGAGGAACTCAAACACGCACAGGAGCAATTTTCTTTCCTCCATGTTGGCTTTAAAGAAGCGAAGCCACTAATTTCCCTGCATGTAAATAATCCTATTTACAAGCAGGCCTAAGTTTGCATAAGGAGCAGAAATGGACACCAGCAGTTAGGAAATGGATAAAGTGAGGCTCAGAGGATGGAAGATTGCTCGGAGAGCGTGTTAGTCTGGGTAGACTAGAGACACAAATTCATGGACACGCTCATATGTATAGGAAAGAGCTTTATATACATGAGCAGTTGAATATTGAGAAAACATCCCAGCCCTGTCCAGATCAAGTCCATAAATCTGATATTAGCTCATATGTCCGATACCAATCTATAAAGTCCTCTTTAGACTCACAAAACCCATGCAATGATGCCAAATGCAGGAAGATCACAGGCCAGTGGATGCAAACTCTTGTGGATCCAGTGGTCGTAGAAACATCTCAGCACTGGCAGGGGTCTCCACGTGGCTCCTCCAGTTCCCAGGGCACGGGGTCTATCAGCATAGTGCCATGTGTCTTGTCAGTAGAGCATCTCTTAGGGGGTGAGTAGAAAGAGAATGTGTCTCCAGTCTCCAAGGAGGAAATACAGGAATTCCCAGAATCCTCAAGAGAAGGACATGCCCACACAGAGGCCTCATTGGCTGTAACCGGATTGATAGACTAGACAAATTCCAAATCGACACCAGATCATGTAACTACCCCAGAGAGTAAGAGATGATGGGAATTGAAAGTGGCCCTGCTGGGTTGGGGAGCAAGCTAGCCATATATAAGTCCATCAAATGTCACCTTTGTTCATCAAGAGCTCAGCCATTCAGGAGAGGACCTGGGGTGCTTCTGTAGGGAGGGTACATTCAGCGTCCAAAGATCAAAAATGCTGTAGTAGAGGGGTGGGCTGGGGAAAAGCTGGGCTTTGTGAAGTTTGCCATTCATGGAGGATGGGACCAGACAATGAGGCCGTGGAGGGAGTAAGGCAGGTCTCCCGTTGAAAAGGCAGACAGCAGCCTTCTTCCAGCTCAGGCCTTCAGGGCAGGCCACAAGCTGGTGGACCAGGCAGGGGAGTTTTGAAAAGGGTCTCCTGAGTAAATCCATGGATCCAGGGGCGAGGGCTTGGAAGACAGAAGCGGAGTCCTCGGAGGGACAGGGACAGGGAGATGGCTTGTTTAATGGCAAATGGACATGGCAGAGAAAAGGAAAACAGGGTTCCCAAAGGCCTTGTCTACAAAGGACTGGGAAGAAAGGTCAGGGTGAAAGGGTAGGGACACCAGAATGCAGCCTTTAGAGAAGGAGAGAGCCATAAGGCCCAAGGACTCAAAATTCACCAAATCTACGAAGGGCTCGAACCCATAAATAGTGCAAGGAACTGGTCCCTGGGATGCCTCGCCAGGTGGTCAGTCCCGGGCTTGACTACCTCAAATCCTTAGGCAGGTTGAGACTTTCACTTGATGAGCTAAGAACTCAAATCTTACTCAAGCAAAAGGTCAAGGACTCAACCTCAATTTATAAACTATCAAGGGCTCACAAGGGAGGGGGGAGCGGGGAGGGAGGGGAAAAATGAGGACCTAATGTCGGGGGTTTAAGTGGAGAGAAAATGTTTTGAGAATAATGTACAAATGTGCTTTACACAATCGATGTGTGTCTGGATTGCGCTAACAGTTGTATGAGCCCCTAATAAAATGTTTTTTTAAAAAAGTAAAATAGATTTTTATACAAGAAAAAAAAATGATCAAGGACACCATGAACCTGTACATATGTAAAAGAGTCAAGGCCACCAAGAGCAAAGGAAGGGGAGGCAGTAAAAGAGGAAAGTGCCCTTCAACCCAACGCGAGGTCTTTCTCCAAGGAAGACCGCTCCAGGGAGGACGGAGGTCTTATGCAAGGTCACCATCTCTCACTGCATGCCAGCCATCCCCATGGCAGGGGGTCCTTTAGAGCAGCGGTTCTCAACCTGTGGGTTGTGACCCCTTTGGGGAAGGTATCCGCTGTCCCGATTGGGCACCAGCTTCTGTTCTTGGAGGGGAGGGATGGTGGACAAAAAGACTAGGAAGTCAACATTGTGGGAAGGCATTTATTAAAAGACAGGAACGTGCCGGGGACAGTGGGGAGGGGCCCGCACGGACAAGCATGCTTCCATGACCACCTGCGAGAGAGACGTGCCACAGACAGCAGGGCCTGCCGAGCTTTTGACAAAGTCGACAGTCTCTGTAGGACGGTGCCTTAGGTGGGGTTGTCTAGAGAAACAGAGCCTGTGTCCCTCTTAGATGTACAAGAAGGAGCTTCATATCAAGGAGTCACCTTATATCAAGAAGGCAGCCCAGCCTGGTCCAACTCAAGCCCATGGGTCCCATGCTAGACAGAGCCCTCTCCAGACCCCGCAGCTGCAGGCGAACACCCAGCAAGTTGAAGTGCGACGCCGGAAGCTCACAGGCCAATAGGTGCGAGTGGCATTGATCCAAGGGTAGTGGCAGCAGGGCAGGGCATTGTGTTAGTCCAGGGTAGACTAAAGAAACAAATTTCATAGACACTCATGTGTATGTAAAAGAGACTTTTCTACCCAAGAGTCATTGTAGATTAAGAGAACATCCCAGGCCAGTCCATAAGTCCGATATTAACCCATATGTCTGATACTAGTCCATAAATTCCTCTTTAGACTCGCGCAGCACATACAATGATGCCGAATACAGGAAGCTCACAGGCCAGTGGGTAGAAAGTCTTGTGGATCCAGTGGCAGTGGAAGCATCTTAGCGCTGGCGCGGATCTCCATGAGGGTCCTCCAGCTCCCTGAGTGTCTCAGCAGCAGGAAAGGGAAGTCAGAGAGAGTGTGTGTCTCGCCTCCAGGGTGGAAGACAGGAGTTTCCAGGATCCTCAAGAAAGGCCATGCCCACATAGCGACATTATTGGCTACGACCTGATTGACAGGCTAGACTCCAACCCTTCACTCAAGTTGACAGGAGATGATGTAACTGCCACAGGCACCAAGAGCTCCCAGGCTGGCTCCTAGGGTCAGCGGCCTACATGGGGCCTCCGTTCAAGGGATACCCAAACACAGAGTCCCAGCAAGGATGAAGGCAAAGGGTAAGTAAGAGAGGCTAGGGGTCCTCAGTATCTGCGTTATAAAAAGGCCACACCTCCCAGGAGGCATCAGGCTGATGGACAGGTTGGACTCCAGTCCTGCTCTGTGGTACAAATTCAAGTTGACATGAAAGCTGACTGCCACAGGCTCTTAGTCCGGATGCGTTTCTCGGGGAAAGACTTCTGGGTCGGACCTTTGGTGCCGTCCTGCGGTTTCCATGAACTATTTCCCAGCCCCTTTCTTCCGTGGGTGATTGCACAGCCTGGCACCAAGAGGGAGTCTAAAAATTCAAACTGCAAGGGCCCCTGGGACGCTTGGTAAAACTCGTTAGGGATGGGCACCACTCCTTCAGTCTTAGCTGGAATGCTGGGTGAACGCTGGAACCACCATTCCAAGTCCCTTAGCGGTCACAAGAGTCCTTGCTGTGCGTGTCTCTAAAGCCAATCGAACCCAGTCTTTCAGGAGGAGGAGGTTTGCGATCTGGTGCACCACGGAGGCACGGACGTCGTGGCTTCCACAGGTACTATGCAGTGTTACATTGTCTTCCCTGCTCCTGCCAGTGTCTGTTCCTCTCCCCTCCGAGCTCGGCTTCTGCACCCTGTGGTTTCTCCATCTATGTAGTGTCTGCTTCCTTGGTTAATTTCATTTTTACAGTCATTGTTTCCTCGGTAAACTATCTCCAGGAATGATCTACAAAGGGCAGGGCAGAGATTGGAGTTATGCTGCCACCGCCAAGGATCGCCTGGGCTCTCAGAAGCTAAGAGAGACAAGGAAGGTCTCCAGTTGAAACGATTGCATTGTATCATGACTGATTTAGTTAACAGCATGATCTCGCGCTTGGCAACCATAAAAGCTGAAGGCATACATTGTCAAGAGTTGTAGGACTTAGTTCCTCTCACACCAGTCAAGATAGCTGCTGTCACGTGTTGTCGATGCAGGGGCCATTGAGTCCATCCCGACGCACAGGGACCCTAAGCCCCACAGGACCCCAAACTGCACAGTCTTGAACCATCCTTGCGATTCTTCCTATGCCTGCGCCCATTGCTGCAGCCTCTGTGTCAA
>NW_022103915.1:29937667-29952530 GCF_000313985.2 Echinops telfairi
ACCAAGTCTGGCCGTCCTCACGTGTAAGGAGCATTCTGGCTCTACTTCTTCCCAGACAGATCCCTTTGCCCCTTTGGTAGTCCGTGGTACCTCGAGTATGCTTCACCCGCACTGTAGTTCAAATGCATCGGTTCTTCTTTGGTCTTCCTTATTCAACGTCCAACTTTCACATGCGTATGAGGTGACTCAAAATACCATGGCTTGGGTTGGGCCCATGTTAATGATCTGTGTCAATTTGGTTAGGCCATCATTCTAAGGGGTTTGGCAAATCTTATGTAATCATCCTCTATCGTGTGATCTGATGTGAGCCATCAATCAATTTAAAAGGGAATCAACTTGGAGAAGGCATTCAATGACTCATCCTCTGACTTCCTCTTCTTGGGAGGTGAGCCTGCTGTCTGACCTGCAGATTTTAGAATCTGCCAATTCCCCAAATCCTGTGAGCCAGTACCTCTGTCTGACCTGCTGATTTGGGGCTCATCCACCACACTTTCTTTGCGTGTGTATAGATGGTATCCTATCACAGAGCTTTGTGCTTCAGGGCACATCTTAAAATGTCCTTCTTGGCAATGAAAGCAACACCATTGTTTAATTTGTCCTTTCTGACACGGTAAACCATACGATTATCTGCTTCAAAAGGGCCAGTACTCACCCAGTTTAGCTCAGGAATGCCTATGAGATTGATCTCTGTGCTCCTGTTCATTTTTGACAATTTCAATTTTCCTAGATTCATACTTTGTAAAGTCTACATTCCAATCATTAATAGATCATTTCAACTGTTTCTTCTCATTTTGAGTCATGCCTCACCAGCAAATGAAGGCCCCCAAGGCTTTACTTCGTGCCCATTGTTTTGGTCAACTATATTTCGAAAGGGTAGCTCCTCCCCAGTCGTATACTGAGTGCTTTCCAACTTCCAGCACTCAACTTCCAAATGCCCCTGATATTTATAAGGTGTCACGATTAATCCCTCTGAAGTGGACAGTCAGTACTTCTTTGTAGTCCATTCTGAGTCGAGGAACCCAGCTGAAATCTGTTCACCTGAGGGAGAAGAGTGGGAAGTCCAGAACACTTCATTGTGCTCGTGCTGAACTTGTATATGAACCAAGAGGCGGTTGTTCAAACAGAATGAGGGGATACAGAGTGGTCTGAAATCAGGAAAGGGGTGCATCTGGGTTGTGTTTTTTCCGTACTTCTTCAGTCCATATGCTGAGCCAATAATCTGAGAAGCTGGATCCCACGAGGAAGAACTTGGCATCAGGATTGGAGGAAGGCTGATTCACAACCTTCACTACACAGGTGAGACAACCTTGCTCACTGAAAGCAGGGAGGGTTTGAAGCACTTGCTAATGAAGGGCAAGGACCACAGCTTTCGGCGTGGATTGCAACTCAGTGCAGAGAAAACCCCAGTTCTCACCACTGGACCAGTAGGTCGCATCACGATGCACGGAGATTGACGTTGTCAAGGATTTCATCTTGCTCGGATGAACAATCAGTGCTCAAGGAAGCAGGGATCATGAAATCAAACAAAGTGTTTCATTGGGCAAACCTGCCGCAAAGCACTCCTTTCAAGTGATATGAAGCAAGGGTGTCACTTTGAAGACTAAGGTTGCACCTGGCCCAACCCATGGTGGTTTCAATCACCTCGTGTGCATGTCAAAGCTGGACCCTGAGCAAGGGAGAGCGATGAAGGAGGGAGGCATTTGAACGATGCTGTTGAAGACTGAAAGGCCCATGGACGACCGGAAGACACACAAAGCAATCTTGGAGGAAATACTCTTAGAAGCATGGCTGGCAAGACTTCAGCTCCCAGACTTGGGACAGGTGACCAGGGAAGACCAGCCCCTGGAGAAGGACATCACACTTGGGAAAGGAGAAGGCAAGTGAAACAGGAACCCCTGCCTGCGGGCTGCAGTCACGCTCCCACGTGACAATGGTGAAGGGGGCACCGGACCGGGCATAGGTGCAAGACGAGTCAGAATCAACTTTATGACACCTGACAACAGTGGCCTTCACAGTCGTACCAGCTATTTTCTAGAAACAAATCTCCATAGATTGATATATACACTCCACTGGTTTCATTGCTCCAGAGGACCCCATTGAAGACAGGTAGGCACTTATGGTCTCTGCCCTTTGCCCTGTTCCAGAGTTTGTGTGTGGCTAGCACAAAGGGACTGTTGAGATGAGTGAGAGGCCTCCACCTCTTCTCCAGGGAGCTAACCCCTCTTGCAGTCATTCACAGGAGCACCTGGAACCACGTAGAAACTCCGCTTTCTGTCTTCCTTTTTTACTTTCTACAATGACAGGGTTTTGTTTTTTAATCACCTTATTGGGGGTTCATACAGCTCTTATCACAATCCATCCATCCATCCACCCATTGTGTCAAGCACATTTGTACATTTGTTGTCATCATCATTTTGAAAACATTTTCTTTCTACTTGAGCCCTTGGTATCAGGTCATTTCCCCCCTCTCTCCTCCCTCCCTCATGAACCCATGATAATTTTTTTTTCATGTCTTACACTGACCACTGTCTCCCTTCACCCACTTTTCTGTTGTCCATCCCCCTGGGAGGAGGTCATTATGATTGGTTCCTTCTTTCTCCCCCGCCACCTTTCCCTTACCCTCCTGGTATTGCTACTCTCTCATTATTAGTCCTGAGGGGTTTATTTGTCATGGATTCCCTGTGTTTCCATCTCTTATCTGTACCCATGTACAGAGCATGTACATGCTCTGGTCTAGGGTAGAATTGGGGTCATGATAGTGGGGGTGGGTGGGTGGGAGGAAACATTAAAGAATTAGAGGAAAGCTGTATGTTTTCATCAGTGCTATACTGCATCCTGACTGGCTCGTCTCTTCCTTGTGACCCATCTGTAAGGGGATGTCCAATTGTCTACAGATGGGCTTTGGGTCTCCACTCCTCATTCACATTGATAAGATTTTTTGTTCTGGGTTTTGATGCCTGGTACCTGATGCATTGACACCTCATGATCACACAGGCTGGTGTGCTTCTTCCATGTGGGCTTTGTTGCTTCTCAGCTACATGGCCACTTGTTTATCTTCAAGCCTTTAAGACCCCAGATGCTATATCTTTTGATAGCCAGGCACCATCAGCTTTCTTCACCACATTTGTTTATGCACCCATTTTTCTTCAGCGATTGTGTCAGGGAGAGTGAGCATCACAGAATGCAGAGTTATTAGAACAAAGTGTTTTTGCACTAAGGAAGTACTTGAGTAGAGGTCCAATGTCCATCTGCTGCCTTACTACTTAACAAATAAATATATGTACATAGATCTATTTCCCTATTGTCATATATAAGTATATTTACATATGTGCATGCCTGTATTTAGACCTCTATAAATGACCTTTGCCTCCTGGCTCTTTCTTCTATTTCCTTTTACTTTCCTCTGGTCCCACTGTCATGTTCGGCCTTCATTGGGGTTTCTACAATGACAGCGTTGAGAATGTTTGCCCAGCCTATCATGTCCCCATTTCTGACATGCCTGTGGCCGAGTGGGCCCCTGAATCAAACTAGACATATTAGGGTCTCTCTCCCAAGAATTTGGAATAGTGAGTTCCTTAAAGAGTTCGTTGGGCTTCTTTGATGGGCTGACCTGAGGCGACGCTGGCTCAGAACCGGAGAAACTTCCATCTTCAGAGAAAGCCATTGGGCAGAGAACGGGGCAGATGCTAAGGAGTAGCAGTGATGAGAAACCCCCAGGTCCCAGAGAGAACTGCTGAGAAGCCAGCTTCCCCTGTTCCTGGTTCTGTGCCTGGGGAGGCCCCAGCTCAGAGGGGACCATGACCTCATTATCATTGCCCTCCTCCCACGAGAAGGGCAGCCTGTTGCCTGGAACCCTCCTGTGTTCTGATGTTATCAAGTTTCTGCAGAAGGAGCTCGCTCAGCCAGGTCTCGGACTGAGCTACCAGGGGAAGTCCTTGGTTATGCTCTGTGCTGGAAGAACCACAGTCCGGAAAGAGGGGAGGCTGTTGAAGAGGAACTTTCTTCTCTTTCTTGAAGGGATGGAGACCCTGGGCCTGGTGGTTACAGTTTGATGCAACTCTGGAAAGGACGAGACTCTAGGGAATACATACTTCTTTCATTTTCAGAGGTTCTCCTAGGTGCTGTGAGTGGGAGAGTAGAGACCTCAGCGGTCACTGGAGCCCTAGGCTAAACACAGGTGAACAGAGGAGGATTAAGACACCCTGCCTCATGTGAGTGAGTGCAATGGACATGCGACTGTCATGTTGTAAATGCTACGATAAAGAAGTGCACAAGCAGTAGGAGTCCCCCAAGAAGGGGAACCTAATCCAACCTGGGGGTGACAGAGAACGTTTCCTAGAGAGGAAACCATCTCTGTGGAGCAGGGGCCCAGAGGATGAGTGGGGTGATCCGGGCCAGGGGAGACAGCAAGAGCAGAGTTGAGGTGGAGTGTGCTGGGCGTTGGGAAGTACAAGTGTCTGAAATCGCTAGAGCATCCCATCTGGGGGAGGGAGAGGTGAGGAAAAGAAGGAACCAACTTGGGAGCCGGGGCTTCGTCCTACAGAGCTCTGCATGTCTCCCCTGCTCCATCATTTCTGAGCGTGCAAAAAGAGCTCGCATGTGTTGACGCTTGTTTAAGAAGACCTTGAGTGTCCAACAGTTAAGCCTTCTATTAGGAGCCCAAAGGTTGAAGTTCAGGTTCAAACTCCTGGCAAGGCTCTTTGGGAGACAGGCCTTAGGGATCTTTTTTGGAAGGTCACAGTCTTGAAACGGAATGGGGCCATTTTCCTGGGTGCGCGTGCTGTCGCCAGGCGGCAGGGTTGGTTCGATGATATGCATACGTAACATGTAAATGTGCACCATAGGTATGCTCATTGATAAAGCAGCATTGCGATCTTGATTTGCAAAATCACGATTCGCTGTTGTGTTAACTCGCTCAATGCTATCACAGCCTAATTTCCTTTTTATCTCTGTTGCGATAAAAATAAATACACACAGAGTTACAAATGACTCTGAAGTCCCCACGGCGCACACTGGAGAAGTGCTCTGGAGACCGACCGGGCGCCCCTGGAGAGTTGGGGGGGCACCATCTTCCTTCTTGGAGTCAGCCAGCTGTGTCGCTGTGGTTTGGATCAGGACAGTCACTGCTCTGGCCTCTGGGCCGGGTGACTCAGACCAAGAAACCTCAGTGCAGACCCAGGCTCTGCGTGGTCTCAACCTAGATTCAGAGAAGTCCCCCTACCTGGTGATTCCCACTCTGAATTCCTGGATGTGCATCACTGATGACAATTTTCTTTCTTTTTAAAAAGAAATTTTTAAAAACGCTGTATTTAGAAACGCTGTGTGTTCTGTTCCTCTTCCCTCTCAATGGCTGTGAGGCCGGGGAAGGTCTTGTACGTACCTGCAGAACATCACACAACACCTAGCAGAAAGGGCCTTGCCCTTCCATCCTCTGGAAGCTTGACCTTATGGTTTGAATATTTCAACCAAAAAATGTAGAATTCACCTAGGTTGCTGTCTTTCGGTTAGCTTTTTCCTTGAACAACGTGAGCGGAACTTCCTATCTGGGTTATCTCCTGTGCTGGACATTGGGCACAGCAGGAAAGAGGCAAGCTTTTTTTTGGGACCAGGACCACTGGGCCAGTGCATGGAAATGGCATGCCATCCAGGGGGGACTGGGTCACCCAGGGGCCTCCTTACACAAAAATAACAAGCCCTCCCCCCAGATAATAATATGTGGCTGTTAGGTGCCTTGTCGAGTTGGTCCTGACCCATAGCAACCCTATGCAAAGTGGAAGGAAACCCTGCCCAGTCCTGCCCCGCCCTCATAATTGTTCCTATGTCTGATCCCATGGTGGCAGCCGTGGGTACGTCCATCTCCTTGAGGGCCTTCCTCTTTGTCGCTGTCCCTCCGCTTGACCAAGCAGACGTCCTTCTCCGGGACCGATCTCTCCGACAACCTGCCCAGAGTACACGAGACGAAGCCTCCCCACCCCTGCCCCGAGGGGGCTCTGGTTGTGCTGCTTCCCAGACAGGTCGGCTGGTCTGTTTAGCAGCTCACGGTACTTCCGAGATTCTTCAGACGCACCACAGTTCGGACGCACCACAGTTCAGACGCACCACAGTTCAGATGCATCGGTTCCTCTTCGTCTTCCTTGTGCAGTGTCCAGTTTTCACATGCACACGAGGCCGTAGAAAATACTGTGGCTTACGTCAGGCATGCCTTAGTCCTCAGAATTATATCCTTACTTTTTCAAAATCATATAGCCACTATCATGCCATTTATGGGGATAACTCAACAAGGATTGCTACAGAACCATAGAATCCATGATTAAATGAAAATATCAAACTGTTAAGCTATTGTCCCCAGACATATCTTCCATCTGGGTCTATATGCTTCTGGAAGTGGGGCTTCTACTTCTCTAGCCCTTCCCCACAGAGAATTCTACATGCTTTGGTTGACCCCACATCAAATGAGCAGGTTGAGCATCCTTAAGGAATTCGACCCGTGTTCCTTTGAAATGTTCCTGGAGTCCGGGGAACAAGAGGAGCTCTGAAGGAACCAGATCAGGGCGGGAGGGAGTGGAAGGGCAAGGGTTCCCAGCAGCAGGCTGACGACAACCCTGGCTGAGCCAGGAGAATGAGCAGGTACATTGTTGGGTGCCCACGGGTTCCTGGGCAATTTGCCTTTCTCTCACTACTTGTTTTCAGTTTTTCTCAATTTCCTCACAAACCCCCATGATCATCCCGTATCCTTCAAGAAGATTGATCAAGATGGACCCTTGGGAGTCCCCCAAATACCAGTCGCCATCACTTTCTGAGCTGGCCTCTCTGTCTTGCATGTTACTGGCCTAGCAGATAAATTTTTTTTTTAATGTTTCAGGGAATGAATGCATACACGCCTTTACAGGGCAAGGCCCTTTCTGCTAGGTGTTGTGTGATGTTCTGCAGGTACGTACAAGACCTTCCCTGGGCTCACAGCCAATGAGAGGGAAGAGGAACAGAACACACAGTGTTTCTAAATACAGGACGAGCCCAGATCATGATAGATGTCAACAACCCAAGCTTGGAAGAGCCCCTGGAGGAAGACCCATTTAAACTGGGCCCTGAAGGGTGAATGGGAATGAAGAAGCACTAACAAGTATGTCCTGCTAATTATAGGAGGTATTGCTCTAAGAGTTATTTATAATGCCATTTAATCTTCCCAACGCTCTATGAGTAGGCATGATCTATCTCCTGCATGAGAAAACACATAGCTAAGTCACTTGTGTAAGTTTCCCGGACTAGGAAATGAATGGCTGCAGTAGGTGGCTCTTACACACTAAGACCAGGAGGGTGATAAATAAAGATAAGAAGGAGGAGCCATCCAAGAAGGGGAAATTGCTCATGCAAATGCCAGGAGAAGAAACAAGGCTTCTTTGGACAGATGCTACGGCGTGGGGGATTCTGTGCTGGACTGCTCACCACTAGCTCAGCAATTCAAATCTCTCAGTCGTTCCTCGGGAGAAAAACGAGGCTTTCTGCTCCCATAAGAATATGCAGCCTCGGAAACCCCCGGGGGCAGTTCTCTAAGTCCCGAGGAGTTGGAGTCTATGAATTGGGATTGACTTGATGGCAGTGGGTGGGTTTTATTTGGCACAACGACTGGCACTTCCAATAGGATACTCTGGTTACAGCAAGGAGGAAAAATGGCTGAGTGGGTGCCGGGAGCGGGGAGGGCGATGCGATAAGAGTTGAAGAGATAAGTGAGGAGGGTTTGCAGTAACCACAGATCTGAAAACAAGCTGCATTCAAGCAGTGTCGGTAGGGTGAAAAGCAGGGGGAAATTTCAAGAGCTATTTCCTGGGCGAAACAGACGGGGCCTCACGAGTACATCTGGGGGAAGACCATAGAAGAGGGGGCTAACATGAGTGAGGAAGGCAACCTGAGAGGAGGGGGTTGTAGGATTTGCCCCATCTGACAACCAGGGACCTTTTCATCCCCTCTGACTACATGCCCTTTGACTCAAGCATGCCCTTTGACCCAAGCACTGCTGGGCCCTGTGTCAGGTGGGCTCACCTGACAGGTCTCCCCAAGAGGCCCTGTCCTGTGGACGGTGGCAGCTTCTGCCATCCTTGTGCCCTGGCAGCACTTGCACAAGTCAACTGGTCAGTGCTGCCCCGAGGATCTCCCAGTAGGAAGTGCAGTGGGTTCCGACCATAGGGGGAAGTGATATTATTTTTCTGAGTCCCAGATATTTATTTTCCTCTGTAAAATGGGGAAGATACCTGGGAGGCAACATGGTCTTTTGGTGGGGAGGGGGCTGGAGAGACAGAGAGAAGGGGGTGAAATGAGGATAGGGGAAACCTCACTAGGCTCGGAGAAGGAATGAGTGGCTGTAACTGTGAGCAGGGCTGCGCACGGCGCCTGCCTTAGCACTCTCCCATCGTTCTCAGCCCCATCCTGCGGGTCCAGCGCTCTCCCATCGTTCTCAGCCCCATCCTGCGGGTCCAGCGCTTCTTTTCCTTTAGCAGGTGAGGAAGCAGAGGCTGAGAAGGGTCATACAGGGGCCTATCTACAGGGTAGATAGAGCCAGGGGAGACATTTCTCTCTCCATACCTTTGTCAGGGCAGGGACAAATTTGGGAATGGATATTCCGTCATTGTTGTGGGGTCCATGGAGTCAGGCCAGTTCATTGTGTCCCATGGATAACAAGACGGGACCCTGCCCTGCGCCGTCCTCACAACTGTGATGGGGGGGGGCCATGGTGGCAGCCACGCTGTCCATCTTGTCCTCTCCCCCTTTACTTGACCAAGCATGAGGTCCTTCTCCTGGGACTGGCCCTTCCTGATAACATGCCCAAAGGATGTGAGTGAAGTCTCACCCTCCTTGCCTCTAAGGAGCCTTTGATTTCTTCCCAGATGGATTTGTTTTTTCTTCTGGCAGTCCCTGGTATATTCCATCTGCGTTGCCAACCCTGTCATGTTCAAATATCCCCGTTCTCCTTTGGGGGTCTCTCTGGCATTCACATGCATACAAGGCGATTGGAAATATCATGGCTTAGGTTGGGCCACTTTAGACCTCCAACTAGCATCGTAGTCTTTCACACATTAAAGAGCTCTTGCGCATCCATATAGACCTCACTTATGCGGGAAGCAACTAGAAAACTGGACAGGATCATGGGGTTTCAAAAAGTTCATGGGGAAAATTCCATAATGTTTTCATTCCATTTTCCCATGAACTTGTTGAAGCTCCTTGTATATGAAATGACTGTTGCCACATTTTAAAATTAAACCTATGTATATATCTCTGCTACTATTTGCATGTGCTATTATAGAGGTATATATCTTTTTAAAAATCATTTTATTAGGGGTTGATACAACTCATCACAATCCATACATACATCAACTGTGTAAAGCACATTTGTACACTCATTGCCCTCGTCATTCTCAAAACATTTGCTCTCCACTTAACCCCCTGACATCAGCTCCTCATTTTTCCCCTCCCTCCCTGCTCCCCGCTCCCTCATGAACCCTTGATAATTTATAAATTATTATTTTGTCATATCTTGCCCTGTCTGACGTCTCCCTTCACCCACTTTTTTGTTGTCTGTCCCCCAGGGAGGAGGTCACATGTAGATCCTTGTAATCGATTCCCTCTACCCTCCCTCTACCCTCCCAGTATCACCACTCACACCACTGGTCCTGAAGGGATCATCCGCCCTGGATTCCCTGTGTTTCCAGTTCCTATCTGTACCAGTGTACCTCCTCTGGTCTAGCCAGATTTGTAAGGTAGAATTGGGATCATGATAGTAGGGTGGGGTAGGGGAGGAAGCATTTAGGAACTAGAGGAAAGTTGTATTTTTCATCATTGCTACATCGCACCCTGTCTGGCTCGTCTCCTCCCCGAGACCCCTCTGCAAGGGGATCTCCAGTGGCCTACAAATGGGCTTTGGATCTCCACTCCACACTCCCCCCATCATTCACTATGGTAAGATTTTTTGTTCTGATGATGCCTTACACCTGATCCCTTCGACACCTCGTGGTTGCATAGGCTGGTGTGCTTCTTCCATGTGGGCTTTGTTGTATATAGCTATATATCTTTTGAAAAATAAATGTTCTTTCTTCTTCTTGCCTTAACTTCTCTTAACCATCAAAGTCTGCTTCTTTTGGTGTGAAAATCACTTGTCTTATTTTTTTTTTAATTTCAGTAGTCTCAAATAGAATTTGTCTCTAGGGAATCGACTAACTTCATGTAGCACAATATCTTCCAATTTCATCCATGTCATGAGATGTTTGTTTCATGCTTATTCTTTAGGATGAATAATATTACACTGCATGTATAGGCCAGAGATGATTTATCCATTCTTCCACCGATGGGCTGGTTGGTGGCTCCGTCTGTTTACTATTGCGAATAAAGCTGCAGTGAACAGGAGTGTTCCTGCATTGCTCCTCTTCCTTTCTTTCTGTATATTGAGTGGAGAGGCGGCTGGGTCGTATGGTACTGTCCATATATTTTGGAGCCACGAGGGGCGTAGGATTGTAATCCCCGAGAGAAGTGCCACAGATGAGATTGTCTACAGCATCAGCCTGGAGGTCCTCTGCGCACTGCAGGGCTGGGAGGAGAATCCAAGCAGGCCACTGCAGTTAGGTGAGCTGCGAAGACGGGGCACAGAGTCTGGAGAAGCAATTGGTATTGTTGACCACCGACGGACTCAAACGTAAGGACAGTTGTGGGGATGGCTCGGGACCGGGCGCTGCTTTGCTCTATCGTCTATAGGGTCACCACAGGTCAGAACGGACTTGATGGCACTGAACAATCCCAGCAACATTGTTGTCAGTGGCTATTGCATGGGTCCAATTCATGGCAACTCCGCTTGCCAGAGAATAGAACTACCGGCCACGGGATTTTCTGACTGGAACCTTTAGGGAAGCAGATGACCACGTGTTCTCTTCCACAGTACCACTGCGTGGGAGCAGTAAGAATCTACACCACCCTAGAACCTTCGAGAGGCTGACACAGCTGGAATTTATGGGGAGAGTACTCCCCAAACAGCCCCTCCACTGGTAAGCTGCCCCCATAAAGGCTCCCACAGGACACCCTAGAGGGCAGTTCTACTCTGTTCAATCACGTCCAGGGTGGCTATGGGTCAGAATTGCTCATGGTGTTGCTGTGGGCCACTCAACGGCGCCCAACACCAACAGTTGGAGAGCCATGCAGAAAAAGAAACCCAGAAATCAGCACGGAAGCTGTCTTGGGTCTTTGGGTGAATACTCCTCTGTGAATGCTTGTGTTCAAAATCCATTCCATATCAGTAGACCCAGAAGTGACAAAGATGATACAGAGAAGGATTTTATAAATGTCTACATATCATCAAAGATTTAAAGGAAGCACTGCAATAGAAGACTTAAGAATGAACCAAATGTCTGAAAAGACAAATCTATTGTTACCAGAAGAAAAGAGATGGAAACCTCAAGTCTAATGTGTAGAGACTTACCAAGCTTGAAAATGGATCAAGACAAGGCGGGAACAAATCATCCAGAGGAGGAGACCATCAGCATGCGGATGTAACGGTGGCCGAAGACTCACAGTCATGCCACTGCTTAAATAGGACTGGGGCACAAAAGAGACTCTCACAGCTCCCAATGGGTGGCAGATCAATTCATCACAGTGGCAGGCGGGATTGTGGACGCAGGAGGGGGCTCTGGCTGGGGTGGGTGCACTACTGCAGATTAGGAACATTTACAGGACTGGGGCAGGGCCTGGATTACATTGACACAGGACATCATCGTGGGAACTTCGAGACCCAATTTACATCAAGGGCAGGTTCCTGAGAGCATCGGCCTTCAGTCTCGGACACTCTGTCTGAGAACACAGCCCTTTATGTTCCCAATCAATGGCCAGAAAGAATCTGGTGGAAGCTGACTGTGCAGAAACTCAAAAAGGATGAGAGAGGCTCCACTGTAAACTCTTCTAGAACCCCGCCGCTCAGAATTTAAACTCTAGAACACGAGAGAGACAGAGCACAGATTAGTGGTTACCAGGGATACGAAGGGGGTGTTGGTAAGAAGACTCATGTACAACATGTACAACAGTCAGTGGTCAGATTCAGCCGGTTCCCACTGGTTCAGTAGAACAAAGACCTCATTTTCTGTGGAGTTCGGCAAACCGGTTGTTAGAATGGCACTCGGAATCAGGGTTCTCTTGAAGGTGCAAACCACACGTTGACATCCCTCACTCTTTTTGAACCTTCCAGTTCACCTGAGCAACAGCATGTTCTCAGTGCCCGGAGTCATGTTTATTCTGTCCACGGGTACAAAAAATTACATGAAACTATGCTTGTCATATTTATTCATTGCATTAAATTCATTATACTTTTGATGAAGTCCTACATTTTCATTCCCTGGCGTTTGTTACTTCAGTCAACAAACTTATAGCAGAAAGAGGAAAAATGCCAGGCACCCAGAGGGGCCACACAAGCTGCCAGTGCTTCAGCTTTGCGTTACGTCCCCAATTCCCACCAGATACGAAGGATGCAATTCCTGAGAGTGTTCAAAGAGCTACTCATATTGCCAGAACAATTGCTGTCGGCTCGGCAGAAGTGGAAAGGGGTTTTCAAAGATGACCATAGTATGTACAGAGAAGAGAAGTCGCCGTATCTTTCTAATCTCTCAAACACAATGGTGATTGTCCAATTGGCCTCCCTCGAGAGCAGTGGTTCTCAACCTGCCTCATGCCACGACCCTTTATTACAGTTCCTTGTGTTGTGGTGACCCCCAAACCATAACATTATTTTTGTTGCTACTTCATCACTGTCATTTTGCTACTGGTGTGAATTCTCATGTAACTATCTGATACGCAGGATGTGTTTTCATTGTTACAAATTGAACATAATTAAAGAATAGGAATTAATCACAAAACAATGTCATTATATATTGTGAAGTATTTATTTCTAATGAGAAATCAATGAGATTTTGTCTTGAAGCATGGTATAGCATAAGTAGCAGTCTTCATGTGGGGTACTCGTATGTGGGTGTATCTGCATGTGAGCAGACCCGCCTGGAGACGGATAGAGGAGCAGTGTCTGGGTTCCTAAGACCATCGGAAATATGTGTTTTCTGATGGTCTTAGGCAACCCCTGTGAAAGGGTGGTTTGAGCCCCAAAAGGGTCGAGATGACACACAGGTTGAGAATGGCTGCTGTGTTGCCTACAACATGTCCTTGCAGCGGGGACAGCGGTCTGTTGACATCAGGAGTGGGGGGGCCTGTGGGCATCTAGACAAAGGCAAGGAGGAAACGCTCCCCTTTGACTTTGCAAGGTAGGGGTTGAGGACAGGAACTTTAAGGGCTACTTTCCATCTCAACAACTTGATATTCTTTAGAGGGCAGTGACCTAAGCCAGACAAACAAGATCCAGAAAAGTCCCCTTCATGTCCAACATGAATAAAACAGCCCGACTTTCCACATGTAGATACCCAAGTCTCAGCCTTTTCGATGGTGATGCTTTTGGGATTGGGACCGTGGCCAGACTCTGGACACCTCCTGTTCTTTCAGGAGGGAGATAAGCTGGAAAGAGTGTATGGGGTTGGGGCCTGGGCAGTGGTGGGCTCCCAATCATTAAATAAGTGGTTCACAACAAAAATAATTTTATGGTTGGGGGTCACCACAACATGAGGAACTGTATTAAAGGGTCACGGCATTAGGAAGGTTGAGAACCACTGCAATAGAGAATATATACATGAGATAGTTAATGTTTATTGTGCCAACCTGGCCGATAAACACATGTGGGGTTAATTGAAGGGCAGAGAGATAACTGGCTCAGTGAGCCTCACCTCTCTAGTTCTCAGGTCCCTTGCTTTGTGATGGTCAGACCAGGGTGCAGCTGCCTTAGCCAGTTCCCTGCTTCAGCTGGCAAGGCTCACTTCCTGCAAGACATCCCCAAGGAGAAGCTGCATGGGCCTACCCCAATGCAGCCCTGGGTGCTGGAGCAGCCGTGTGGAGATCCCTGCCAGCACTGAGATGCTTACACATTCACTGACTCAGCTTTCCTCCTACAGTCGGCATCATTGTCTCTGTTTTGTGAGATGGAGGAGGACTTTGTGGATTGATGTCGGACATATGGGTTAATGTTGGACTTCTGGGCTTGGGCAGCACCAGGTTGGGATGTTTTCTTGATGTGCACTTACCCTTTACTTAAAGCTCTTTCTTTACATGAGTTTCTATGGATTTGTTTCTCTAAAGTACCCAGACTAACACAGGACATAACTTAGAGAGAGTTATATGCTTTGTTATTTCTCACTGCCATCTAGTCGGCGCTCATTCTGAGTGATCCCCCGTGGGTTTCTGAGAATATAACTTTATGGGAGTAGAAAGTCCAGTCTTTCTCCCTCAGAGCTGCTGGTGGTTTTGAACTGCCAACCATGAGGATCGCAGCCCAACAGGTAACCACCACACCATCCAAATAAGTGATGTCAAATCTCGCCGTCCTCCCTTCTCAGGAGTGTGCATGCCTTCTTCTGGCAGCCAAAGCCGGGTCTGTATGCTTAGCCAACACCACCGATGGGACGCATCAACCCTCCTGCAGTCCCATCTAGAAGAACGGAAGAATGCGATTGCAAGGAAAGCGAATTCCCTGGGGGGTGGTTCTGACTGAAGTTTCAAATGTGTCCCACTCCAAGTGTGCCAAAAAAAAAAAAAAAATCAAGCCCATGAGAGCCTTACAAAAAGCCAGGAACTGACACCCCCATAAAAGACAAAACCCAAATACGCTCCCCTTGACTTGACCGACAGGGGAGAACTACCCCTGAATAGCTCGTTAGGGGAGTAGAAAGCTTCATCTTGCTCCCACAGCTCGTTAGGGGAGTAGAAAGCTTCATCTTGCTCCCACGGCTCGTTAGGGGAGTAG
>NW_022103915.1:29952638-29967957 GCF_000313985.2 Echinops telfairi
TCATCTTGCTCCCACGGCTCGTTAGGGGAGTAGAAAGCTTCATCTTGCTCCCACGGCTCGTTAGGGGAGTAGAAAGCTTCATCTTGCTCCCACGGAGTGGCTGGTGGTTTCAAAGCTGCTGCACTTGCAGTTAGTGCCCAAGGCATAACCGCTATGCCACCAGGACTCTTGGTCTGGGGAGTCCAGTCCCTGGCCACGCAGTCCCTGGCGAAAAGGGACATCACGCAAGAGGAAGGCGCTCAGGAGCTGGACTGCCAGGGGTGGCCACATGGCCCCACCATAAGAACGAAGGTGGGGACGGGGCAGGGACGGGCAGCGCTCCATTCTGCTGTTCCCGGGGCTGCGATGGGTTGGAACCACAAGCGCGTGTGCCATGCAAGCGCCTCCCCACCTGCTGCTTTCAGTGCCCATCTGTGTATTTCCAAGGTCACGTGGGCAGTGGGCCGCTGGGCTGAGCTTCTCGGGGAGCCTCTGGGTTCCTTCTCTTCCTAGAGTGTCCCCAAACTGGGCACACGGGGTAACGGAAACCCCATCGAAAGAAAAGCTGTCCTAGAATGCCCTCTCTGACTCTGGCAAGGGAAGACCCCCAAGACTCTAACAAGACCACCATGCCCACCCACCGCCACCCCAGCCCAGCACTCTGGGGTCAGACTGAGCGTGTGAGCGGGGCTGTGAACAGCGAGCACATGGGTGTGTTTGCAAATACAGGGCGACAGGCCAGTCCTGTAGCTGATTCCACTGTGAGCACAAAGGGAACTTTTTGAACAACAACGAAACGAAACACAAAGTCGTTTTGTGTTTACATCACAGTCAAGCACATACAGAGTTGGAAGAATTCTTGGTGTACAGAGCATATAGCAGGGAAGCCAGATAAATGCTGCCCCCGGGGGCAGTTCAGCTCTGTCCCCTTGCACCACTGGCCGTCGTAATTCACTTGACGGTCCCAGCAACACCTGGGTGTCAGGAGCTCCTGGTGGTGCACACAGGCTGCCGACTGAAAGACACCTTGGAAGAAAAGCCCAGTGGTCTATTTCGGGGGGCAGGGGGAGGCCATTGAAAACCCCCAGAGCACATTTCTGCTCCGACCCGCCCAGGCCACCACCAGTCGGAATCCGCTGGACAAACCTGGCTTTACCCTCAGCCCATCGTCCCTTCCCGAGAGGCCTCTCGGCCTTCACCCTGCTGCGGAGGTGGGTACTCGGAGAAGCCGGGCTCACAGGTGAGGACACTGGAGCTGGCCAGCATCGCACAGTGTCCACCAAGACAGAAACACAGACAAGACGCGACAATCGTGAGTGTCCTCTAAGGCCGGTTTTGATTAAACTCTGAAGGTTTAATCAAAATGGGCAATGGAAAGTGTTGGTTTGGAGGGCTGATGGGGGTCACGGGGGATCTCCCCCACCTTACCCCATCCCTCGGTAAACAGGGCTAGTCTTCTGAGCTGGTGGGTAGTTGGGAGAAGAATGGCCCTCCAACAGGCCTTCCCGGGCAGCCTGGCAAAGCGGGGAGCTGAGAAGGCGCTGCGAGGAGGCGGGCTGGTGGGTGGGCTTGTCAGCCTTGCGGGGAGAAGGCAGGCGGCCTGGGAGAACTGCTCTCCCCCTCACACACACCCCACCCCACCCGCCGCGGGAAACCTCTGGCTGTTCTGTGTGTGTGCAGGGAGAGTTTGGGGGAAACCCCTTCTCCAACTCAGCATGGCTTGGGCCTGTTTTTAAACTCCCTGCAGGTTCGCTCCTTTAGAACTTAGGGGCTTGGGGTTTTTTTTCCCCTCCCTATCCTTGCATGCATCAGCAGGGACTGGCCTGTGAGGACCAGGCACTCAACCCTCCCTGAAAGACTCAAGCCTCTGGGCTCAAACCTCGTGGAGGTCCCGGTGCTCCTGGGCCTTGGGACCCCTCCTCATGGCTGCCCCGGGGGGCCTTGCTTCCCCCCAGGGTGCAGCCCTCCAGACTTTCCAGGCATCTGGGGCCCTGAAATGACACTCACTCCCAATTCCCTATCCCCAAGGTCCCTGTCATCCACGTGGAGAGGGGAGTCAGCAGAACAATACGGCCACCATCAGACTCACTCCTGTCAACGCTCCTTAAGTCAACAGTTCTCAACCTGTGGGTCGCGACCCTTTTGGGGGTCGAACAACCCTTTCACAGGGGTCACCTAAGACCATTGGAAAACACATATTTCCAATGGTCTTAGGAACCAAGACACCTCTCCTTTATCTGTCCCCAGGTGGGTCCGCCCACATGCAGATATGCTGATCTGGTGAGAAAGAAGCTATCTCAACCTTCACACTGACGTTGGCCTTTTACGCATACCGTTGCACAATGCAGCAATGTAGTTTATTATTGCTATATTAAGACTGTTTGTTACCCATGCTACGCCATGTTTCCAGACAAAATTTCATTTATTTGTAATTAGAAATAAATGCTTCAAATATATGACATTGTTTTTGTGATGAATCACTTTGCTTTGATTATGTTCCATTTGTAACAATGAAAATACATCCTGCAGATCAGATATTTACATGAAGATTCATAACAGTAGCAAAATGACAGTTATGAAGTAGTAATGAAAATAATGCTATGGTTGGGGGTCACCACAACATGAGGAACTGTACTAACGGGTCGTGGCATGAGAAAGGTTGAGAACCACGGTCTTAAGTAGCCCTGATCCCCAGTGTAACCTCCTCTCTGTCCCTCCCTGGTCTGCTCCTGCCTTCCCAGGCTGCCCTGGGAGGACATGCTGTGTCCTCAGACTGTCAGAGTGGATATACTATTATGCCATTTCATCAATGAGACCAGGGAGGCTCAGAACCATTACGCGCTGAGGGTCACCCGCCAGGAGGGACCAGCCAGGTGTTCCTGCCCTATCACATTGCTGTTGTTGACTGCATACAAACGGGCAGTGATGACATCTTGGGACCCCCTTTTTGTTCCGGGGAACATTCTGCATCTTCATCTCCAGTCATGAAAGTTTTGCAGCCAGACAGGAGCAGCAGCTCACTGAACTCGGGAGGGGTCCGAGCCTGAAGAAGGGCTGGTGAGCTGGCCACGGCCCCTCCCCAGTCCTGAACGTAGCTCCTGGGACCCACCAATACGAGCCACCCAGGGATGGGGAGGGGGAAGGAGGACAAAAAGAGGTGAATTAAAAAAGAATTCATTAAAAATATCATTTTATTGGGAGCTCATACAACTCTCTTTGCTTTATTTTCATGGGTCAGGAGAAAAAAACAAGACAACAGAAAAGTGGGTGAAGGGAGATGTCAGACAGTGTAAGACATGACAAAATAATAATAATTTATAAATTATCAAGGGTTCAAGAGTGGGGTGGGTGGAAAGGGAGGGGAAAAATGAGGAGCTGATACCAAGGGCTCAAGTAGAAAGCAAATGTTTTGAGAATGATGATGGCAACAAATGTACATGTGCTTAACACAATGGATGGCGTTTGGATTTTGATAAGAGTTGTACGAGCCCCAGATAAAATGATTTTTGAAAAAAGACTGCAGTGCTTGGGGGAAGTGGACAGGCGATACGTCATAAACTGATAAATGGGAGTGTGGCGGTTACATAATCTGGTGTCAATTTGATAGGATTAAGAGTGAAGGGGTGGAGTCTGGTCTGTCAATCGAGATATAACCAAGGAGGCCTCTGGGTGGGCCTGGCCTTCTCCTGAGAATCATGGGAACTCATAAATTTTCCTCCTTGGAGGCGGAAGACACTTCTCTCTCTGCTCACTCTCTTGGAGCGGCTCCACTGACAAGACACAGGGCACTACAATGATAGACCCCATACCCTGGGAACTGGAGAAGCCCCGTGGAGTCCCCTGCCAGTTCTCAGATGCTTCTACCGCCACTGGATCCCAAAGACTTTCCACCCACTGGCCTCTGATCGTCCTACATTCAGCGTCATTGCATGTGATTCGTGAGTCTGAAGAGGACTTTATAGATTGGTATTGGATATATGGGCTAATATCAGACTTATGGGCTTGGACTGGACTGGGCTGGGATGCTCTCTTAATGTACAATTACCCTTGATATAAAGCTCTCTCTTATACCCATATGTGTGTCTATGGATTTGTTTCTCTAGTCTACTCGGACTCACGTAGGGAGTTAGTGCTTTTGACTTTATGGCCGGTGTTTGCTTCCACAGTGCAAAGCCGGGCCTGTGATGGACCCCTGTGTGGACCGGACTTGAGGTTAGACAATTCTGTGTGGGTCCTCCTGGGGGCCAGGTGTCGAGGCACAGGGAGCGGCTGACCACACACGCTATCTCAGTTCCACTCTTGAAGAGCAGAGGCTTCAACCTCAACCTCAGAGGGCTTTCCAGGCCTGTTCCGGATGAGCTGTCCCATGGTTCTGAAACTTATCAGCAGTTAGTGGGGTAGGCACACCATCCTGGGGTAGCCGGAGACCACACTCAGCCACTTCCTCTGACCTCCTTCCGCCATGTGTCTAGGAGTAGTCGCTGCACAAGGACCAGTGCCTACTGTGTGCTGGATGGCCCCTGGCCCCTGGCTGGCTTGGCTATGAGTCAAAAGGTGGGTACCTGGAACCCACTCAATGGTGAAGACCTGGTACAGATTACAGCAGAGGAAACACATGGGGAAAGGGGGGAGGGGGGCACCAGGGGCCAGAATCAACTCAGTATCAGTGGGTACAGGTCATAGGACTGAAGGACTGCATTGAGTCTGCATCGGACCATGAACCCCAAGGCTGGCCGTCTGAACCAAGACGGCCACTCACAGGGGCACTGCCGAGAAAAGGCCTGACAATCGGCTTCCATCAGGATTACAAACCAGAAATCCCAAGGGAACAACTATTCTAGTCTCTGACACACGTGAGTCAGAACTGACTTGATGCCAACAGCCTTGGGGATTGTTTCTTTGCTGTGTTTTTCCCCCCAAGTCACCAGCCGCTCCCCAGTCCGTCCTACCTCGAGGCGGCCTCACGTGGGTCAGGGACAACACGGCCCAGGGGTCGCAGAGGCTGCGCCCAGTGCAAGTAGGGGCTCATTTTTCTTCGTGGGTTCTTCTGCACTGACTTGAGTTTCCAGCCCTTGGGTCAGCAGCTCCACATCAGGACTGGGACCTGAGCAGGGACCAGGCTCAGGGAGCACCCCCCCCCCCCACCGACAGAGCCCACAAGCCAGTGGAGAAGACAGTTGAGCAAACAACTATAATCTCATGCCCCTTCTGGCCCCCTAAAAAGTTACTGCCAAGAAAGTACAGAGGAGAGGCACCCAACGGGGAGGTCTTTGTCCTGGAGGGAATGAAATTAAAGCAGACCCCAGGGCCAGGCAGCCAGGCTTCTTGACTTGACTGTACTTCTTTGTGGATACCTGCATCCTTTATAAATCGAAGGCTTGTGGTAGCCGGCATTGAGCAACTCTTATTGGCACCATTTTTCCAACAGCGTGCCTCTGTGTCACATTGTGATAATTCTCAAAACCTTCCAAACTCTTGCATAATGCTATTGTCTGTACATAATAGTGTAAACATCACTTTCATAAGTGCTGGGGAACTCAAAAAAGTTGCGTGGCTCCCTTTATCGCGGTGCCTGCTTTATTGCAGTGGTCCGGATGAGAACCACAGCATCTCCAAGGTAACTCTGGGTAAGACACACCCGGTGTGGTAGAGACTGGCCTGTGGGCCTGGTTTCCTCTGCCTCCTGGGCACAGAGCTAAACTACATTTCCCAGTGTCCCTACTGATTAGTTGTAACCATGTGACTAAGCATTAAGCCAATAATGAATGCAGGAGCGAGGAGCACCACTTCCAGGGGTGGCCCCTTTCCTCACTCACAAGTTCAGTGCAGGACACTCAAAGGCCAAGAGGAGGGCAGAAGCACAAGATGTGAGGAGCGTGGGTCCCTGAATCACCACGTGGAAGCTTTGCCCTTGTGAGGTCATTGTAAATATGAAACATAAAATCCCATTATATACAGTCAGGGAGATTTTCAGTTTGTCTGTTATAGCAGCTAGCATTGGCAAGTAAGCATGGAGGATAAAAAGCACTTTGTAACAACACCCCAACCCTAGGAAGGCCTCGTCTACAAACTAGAAGGGAAAGACCAGGCTGAACCTGGGCTGTCCCAACTGGCTCAAACCTCCACGCGAGGTCCAGGTCATCTCCCATTGCTGACAAACAGCGCCAAGATATACTTTTGGGGGACAAGCATAGCCTTGGTCTTATTGAGAAGGACCCACGTTCCTCGGCTGGCCCTGGATCTAGGTCACTCAGTTGTTCAGAAAGAGACCGAGAAGAAGTGCCATTGCTCATACACCCTACAAACTCTCATCCAGGTGGCACAGGCTGCAGAACAGTCCTCGGCCCCTCAGTTCCTAGTGCGCGTCCTGGACCCCAGGACTCTCAGAGGCAAGCCAACAGGACGTCTTGCCCCAGGCCACTGCCAGCAGGAATGCAGCGCCATCTCCCAGATACCAGGATGGGACCACTCAGCTCTGCTCTGCCTGCCACCTATTCCTCCCAGGCTGCGGCCACCCAGCAGGCTGGGAATGATGATGGCCAGCCAGGGCAATAGCCTCTTTCACCATTCACCCCTGTACCGACCTCCAGAAGCGGTGGTCTCCGCCTGACCCAGCCTGCACGTTTGAGAGGCCCTGAACCCCCCAGCCCAGAGAATGGGATCAAGGAGGGGATGAGGAAAAGGGCCGCGTTGCCTCAGAGGCCACCTCCCCCACGAGTGAAATGGGCCCCCACAGTCCTGGAGGACAGCCTTCCCGAGGAATCCTTGCCGCCTGAGTTTGTAAACCTGAAGCACTACAAAAGGCAGCCAAGCTTTCCAAGGTCAAGCGGCACTTCTGACCCAGACACACCTGTCGGGGCCCCAAGCACTCCAGGGAGGCTCTCCCTCTGAATATCCGAGTCGGCCCTTCAAGCCTCACCACCAGCTCGTGAGGACTACGACGATGAGGTGTTCGTGAAGGACTTGCAACCCACTGCCACTTCTAGCCCCACACTTGAAGCTCTTCTCCCACCCCCACCCCCTCCTCCTCCTCCTCAGAGCCTGGAAAACCCATTGAATGTCTTGGATGACTTTCCTCCACCCCTCCTCAAGCGCTGTATGAGGCACATCCGGACAGCAAAACTTTTGAGGCGCCCCAAGCCAGCAGCGCTAGCAAATTTCCCAAGGTATCGACTTGGAGAGAAAGGGCAGTGCCTGACGCAGCCCCTTTGGTGAGCAGTCAGATACTGGCTTCCAGAGCCCATTCTTCGATCAAAGCTTCAGAAGCCCAAGAGGCCAACCTGCCCTCCTTCATGAGTGCCCAGCTCCACCTGGCTGGGTCTCTTGACAAGCAGCCAAGCCCAGGGCAGCCACCTCCCACTCAGACCCCACGCCTGGGCCACGATCCAGTCACTGGAACTCGGGGCTCAGAAGAGAAAGTCAGTGGTGGTCCTCAGAAGTCAGAAGACGTCAGGACAGAGGCTCTAGCCAAAGAGATTGTCCACCAGGACAAATCTCTGGCAGACATTTTGGACCCAGGCTCCAGAATGAAGACAGCTATGGACTTGATGGAAGGTTTATTCCCCCGGATGTTCACCAGATGAATGACAACGGCATAAAAAGGAAGGTCACACAGAGAGCTGTCAGGAGGCGTCTGCAAATGGAGTGAAGAAAAGGAAACGGTGGGCATGTTGGGCAGCAGCTCGGCTTACTACAGTGTGTCTGCTCCCAGGGCTGAGCTTTTGAACAAAGTCAAAGATAGGCCGGAAGAAGTGAATGAGGAAGAGGAACAGGCAGACGTCAATGAAAAGAAGTCTTAGGCACAGTACTTGACCTCTCTGGACCTTAGTTTCTTCACCCCCTTACCATCAAGTCGTCTCTGATTCGTAACAACCTTACAGAGCCGAGCATCACTGCCCCATAGGATTTCCAGGCTGTAATCTTTAAAGAAACAGACTGCCACATCTTTCCCCTGGGAGGAGACTCATTGGTTGGAACTGCTGAAGTTTTAATTAGCATCTGAGTGCTTAGCCACTGTGCCGGCAGGGCTCCTGAACAATGCTACTAAATAAATAGTACCGCCTTCTTAATACACTAGGCCCCAACCCCATGCTATCAGCCGATTCGGACTCACAGCAACCTAAATCAGGTCTCCGAGGCTGTAAATCCTTAGGGAGCAGACAGCCTCATCTCTCACCTGTAGAGGGGCAGGTAGGTTTGAACCATCAGCCTTGCACTAGCGGTCCAACACTTACCTAACAGCACCACGAGGGCTCACGGTCCACAGAAAGTTTACCACACAATAAGTCTCTTACTCCTACCTATTTGCAGTCTTAGCATAACATTTAACGAATCCTATTCTTTGCCCTTTTGATAGGTCATAAAGAGAGTAACTGCACAGCAGCAATAGGAATAAACGTCTATGGAAAACCAATTACTTTCTGTGAAGGCAGCGGAGGTTTGCAGGTAAAACGGCTCCCTTCTGTGGGGGATGCCTAGCCAGTGGACGCCAGGCATGGCTCCCGCTGCACCAGCCTGTCAGGGAGGCTCGTGTGTTGTCTTGAACAGATCCCAGTGGAACTAAGACAGACGAGGAAAAACAACCTGGTGATCCAGTCCTCAAAATCAGCCTGTGGAAACCTGTGGATGGTCACAAGAGGATGGTGCATGTGGTAGTTACATAATCTTGTGTTGATGTGATAAATAGAGCGAAGGGGAGGAGTCCAGCCTTTCAAACAGGACACAGCCTGATGATGCTCCCTTGTGGGTGTGACCTTCTCATGAGGATTCTGGGAACTGCCTCTCTTCCTCCCTGGAGGCGGGATGGACTCTCTCTCTCTGCTTCACCTTCCTAACGACAAGCCACATGGAGCCAGGCTGATGGCAGCCTGAGCCCTGGAGGTGTGTCCACCGCCAATGGATCCACAAGACTTTGTACCCACTGGTCTGTGATCTTCCTACATTCTGCCTCATTGCATGTGACTGTGAGTCTGAAGAGTGATTTATGGACTAGTATTGGGCTTAATGGACTTGATCTGGACTGGGCTGGATGTTTTCTTAATATACAACTGCTCTTTGACATAAGTCCTTTCTTACACGTATATGAATGTCGCTGGATTTGTTTCTCTAGTCAACCCAGCCTAACACAGTGCAGGGCCCAGTAGTTCCACTGTGCATCTGCTTGCTGTGGGTCAGATACCAACTAGATGACAGCTGAAAGCAATACCCAGCTTCCAGAAACTGGTCTGACTCTCTTCATGCGAATGGTTCAGTCCAACTTCACAACCCTACGAGGGGTCACAGATGCGGAAAGTAGGCTACAGATGTGGTCAGTGGCTGGAGTTTGAACCAGGCAAGCAGTGTTGTCCCCCTGCTGCAGATACAGGAACAGAGAGGGGACGCAATTTGCTTACAGCCGCACACACAGTCTCAAAATGTCTGAGCTTTGGCGCCAGGCCCCGGATGGCGGTTCAGTGTGAACTCTGAGCAGTGACACCTTGACTCTGCGTGTCCGCAGGTGTGCGGACAGTGTTGCTTCCTGACGCAGACCAAAACCAAGTACGGCACCTCCGTTAACCGTGAGGAAGCTGCAGGTGAGCACGCCCAGATGCCTCTCATGTTGAAACTCCAGCCCACTCCCAGGCCGGACTGTGTTTCTGACGAGAACGGCATCTCTACAAGAGCCTTACAGAGTCTTGGCCTGGAATGCCTTGCATGGATTTTAAGAGGATGCTCATCTCCGAAAAAGAAGAGTTCTAGAGATGGGACTTTAGAGGCTCACTAGGAAGTAATTACGACCTAGTGGTTACTTACCTAAAGGGCTGGAAACCTCAAGGTCATCCGTTTGAAACCACCAGCCACTCCGTAGGAGGAAGAGGGAGCACTCTATTCCCGTTTTCTTCTCAAGAGCACAGGGTCAGTTCTAAGCGGTCCTATATGGCTTTGTTATGTGTTGGGATGGACTGGCAAGGGGTGAGGCTGGTGCTGAGGTCCTAAGTGACCACCAGAGGGCAGCAGACACATGGCTCAGAGCAGACAGGCCCGTTGGCGGCCCTTCCCAGAATCCCACTTCATGAAAGGGCATGGGTTATGGGCATGGGAAAGTCGGCCACGGTTCCTGGTGATGGCCACACAACATGATCATTGTCACTTTATGGCTAAATCATACACCCGAAAAATGCAAACCAGCTACTAGAAATAGTTTAAGGAGTCCCAGTACATATTAGTTACACTTGGGCTGCGATCAGAAAGGACAGAAGTTTGAAACCACCAGCCACTCCACAGGAGAACGGCCATGCTTCCTGTTCTAGAGCTTCGAAGTCTCGGAACCTCAGAGTGACTGCCCTGGCCTATAGGGGGCTATGGGTCTGCATTGGCTCGATAGCAGTGTTTGGTTTTGGTGGGTTTTTTTTAATACATACTTTACAACCAAAGAACTATTGAAACATCTGGCCCACTCCTCAAAAGAGAGTAATAAAAATTGGGAACTAGAGAGCCAGAGCCTAGGAAAGTCATGACCCAAGGAGCATTCCCTCCCTGTTCTCCCCCCCACCTCCCCCAACTTGGAACCCTAGCTCCAAGCTCAGATACTGATAAGAGAATGGGCTTTAGACCTACTCCTATTTTGTAGTTAATACATGATAACTATAGAAAAATTTGAAAACACAGAGATGTAAACCAAATAATTAATCGCCATCCCCCAAACCGAGAGAAAACTACAAATGCCCCCAGACAAGTAAAATTAGTCGATAGTTTAACAATATCTTTCTGAATAGATGTTGATTTAGATGCAGATACAATCTTTATAAAAATTGTTTAGGGAGCCCTGGTGGCGTAGTGGTTCTGTGTTGGGCTGCTATTCACCAGGTCCGCAGTTCAAAACCACTAACGTTCTTTAGGAAGAGACATGGAGCTTTCTACTCCCATGAAGAGTTACAGTCTTGGAACCTGTGGCAGTCACCTGATCTGATGTCAATTTAAGGATTAAAAGTGTAGGGGTGAACTCTAGGCTGTCAATCTGGAGCTAGCCAATGAGAGTTCTGTGTGGGCATGGCCTTCTCCTGAGAATTCTGGGAAATCTGGCACTTCCTCCTTGGAGACGGAAGACATCTCTCTCTCTTTCTGCTACTCTCTGAAAGACGTTGTAGAAGACCAGCCACATGGATGCAACCAGATCTCTGAAGCTGGAGAAGCCGCAGAGAGACCCCTGACAGAGCTGAGATGCCTACAACGCCACTGGACCCAAGACTCTCTACCCACTGACTTGTGATTGCCATGATTGTCCAACATTCGGCGTCATTGCATGTGTTTCGTGAGTCTGAAGAGAACTTTATGCTGTCAGACATATGGGCTAATATCGGACTTATGACCTTGGACTGGACTGGGCTGGGATGTTTTCTCAATGTTCAATTGCTCTTGTATATAAAGCTCTTTCTTATACACATGTGTGCCCATGGATTTGTTTCTCTGGTCTACCCAGACTAACACAGAACCCACAGGGGAAGTTCTGCCCTGCCCGACAGGGTCGTCAGGAGTCAGCATCAACTCCATGGTAGTTTGCTTGTTTATATATCTTGTTTGGCTTTAGGAAATGAACAACAGTCAGCAGATACAGATTTCTCATCCATTTTTTAAAACTCATACCTAGTCATCTGAGGAGGCTTCAAAAAGTACGTGGAAAAATGGAGTTAAAGGAGAATGGAATTCTCCCACGCACTTTTGAAGCCCCCGTATATATTCCTATATGACATTCTGTTGTTCAAATCTCTCTTGCCCACCTGTGAGCCCCTCAAGGGCAGGAGTCAGCCGGCCCCCACTGTGGCCAGCTTGAATTGGGGAGGGAAGGTCACTAGCTAGGTGGGGGTGGGGGTGGGGGTGGGGGCTGATGGGTCAGGTGGAAGATAGTTCTCTGAGGCCCACTGGCCACTCCGCTGGGTTTCCTAACAGCCTGGAAGTCAGCTTTCTGAAATCTTAGGGGCGGGGAGTTGTGGAACTTTCTAGCTAAGAAAACCAAACCAAAACCACTGTGAGCAGGTGCTCAGAGCTCAATGAATGACAGCCATCCAAATGAGTCAGCCTGAAGGTGTGAGTGAGTGACTCGGGGTGTAGGGGTGACCACTTCCTGGCTCTGCTACTGCAGAGGCAAGAGTGGGACCCTGAAGGGTGGGAATCCCAGCCACCACAGCGGGTGCACCTATCCCTCCAGACATGAGCCCTCCAAGCCAGAGCCTTTCTCCAGCGTGGCCCCAACGACACCCACACAGCACCCTCCGGCAACCGCCTCGGTCACTGCCAAGCGTGCTTCAGACCCAACAAATCCTCTGAAAGCGCAGCGATGCAGAACTTTCTTAGTGGGCGTCTTAAATGAGGCACAGGTGTTCATCAGGTGAACCAAGCCAAACCTCCCAGGTAGCAAGAGATAGGGACCAGGGGGTTGTCCCTCTCCATGCCTGAAGGCCCCCTACAGGAGGTTGGAAGAGAATCAGGTGAGCCTTAGCCAGCCATAAACACTACTAGGCATGCTCCAAACGCAGGCCCCACCCCCCACTCCAGCCAGGTGGGCAGTACACCTGGGCAGCACAAAGTAGGCCCAGGTGGGCTTAATTCAGCCAATGGGGTTCACCAATACCTTCGACCACGCCTCCCAGCCAGAGGCCTTAACTACCTTGACCACGGACAGCCACCCCTTCTTCGACCTTGGGTTCCTGTCCGGAATTGGCTGGGCCATGCAGTGGTCGCCCTGGCCCCAGGCCACCACGTGTGGTGTGCAGTCCCACGAAGTTGCCGGTGTTCAGTAGCGAGCCCAGGGGCAGTTTACGCCCAGTTTGGCACGCTTCCCTAAAATAGCCTGTACTCTTTTGAGACTGTAAAACCCGGAACGTCTTCCGCCGTCCTTTATTTTTTTAATTTTTTATCTTTTTTTTTTTAACATTTTATTAGGGGCTCATACAACTGTTATCCCAATCCATACACACATCAATTGTGCAAAGCACATTTGTACATCATTTCTCAAAACATTTTCTCTCCATTTAAACCCCCGACATTAGGTCCTCATTTTTCCCCTCCCTCCCCGTTCCCCCCTCCCGCATGAGCCCTTGATAGTTTATAAATGGGTATTTTGTCATCTCTTGCCCTGTCCGACGTCTCCCTTCATCCACTTCTCGGTTGTCTGTCCCCCAGGGAGGAGGTCACACACAGTTCCATGTAATCGGTTCCGCCGTCCTTTATAAAACCCCACTTGGATCACAAATCAGGCTTCGGAGTGAAGCCTTGCTCTTGAGAAGCCAAGAATGGAGGTGTTTCTCACTTGAGAAATCTAACAAACCCACTGCCCCCGAGGCCACGCCCACTCATAGCAAGCCTCCGTAGAGACTGTAAGTCTTTACGGAAACAGAACCTCATTTGTCTCCCTTGGTGGGGTTGGCGGGTTTGAACTGCGGACCCTGAGGTCAGCAGCGCAGGGGGAGGGGGATAATTACACCACCTGGATTGTTAAGTCACCCTCCTTTGTGCACCCGGGTGGCTGGAACACCTCAGAGTTCTCTTGGGCATAGGCTTCGGGTGAGACATCTGGTTCTGAATTGCAACTCCATCTCCTCCACTCGTGTGTCCTCGGGCCAGCCTTGTCACCTGGGACATTGTAGGCAAGGGCCCGAGTGAACATGTCGAAGGAGGTCATCTTAAATCCTGGCGCTTCGGAAATGGCTTCCCTGCCTGCTCTCTCGGTGACTCTCAAACGCGCCGGGAACTAGCTTCTCTTCATTTTTCCAGGGGCGATGCGTTTGTTTCTCTATACAGTAGAACGCGCTGAACACGTGCCACACGGTAGAGCTATCCGCCAACGCAACAGTTTCTACATCTACAAACCACGGACATTGACTCCATTCTTGATGTTACACTAGCGCAGTGAGGGGTGAACGCAGCACACCCCCACCCCACCCCACACCCGCCCTGATTAATTCATTACCGCTGCCCCTGCCCCATGCCAGCCTTTCTATTTCACCTTTCGAGTCCTCATGGCTAGTTTGATGCCACAGAGTCAACTAAAGAGCACTCTGCTCAAAGCAGACATTCTTTACCAAATGGTTATGTGCTGGGCTGCTCACTGCAAGGCCAGCAGTTCTAACCCACCAGCCGCTCCTTGGGAGAAAGACAGAGCTTTCTACTCCTATAATAGTGACCGTCTCTGAAACACAGGGGCAGAGGAGACTGTCCTCTACAGTCATTGAGTCAGCACGGCCAGTCAGGGAGTTTGGTTTAGGTTTTGATTTGGTTTAAAGGAGACGCCAGAGAATGCCTCTTGACATAGAAGCAGGAGACGTGTCACCTCGGGGTTTGAGCCTTTGAGTGCAGGTTCTATGAAGAAATGGTCCACTTTCAAAATAGTAAAATGATCTTAAAGAAATGATCCCTTGCACTCTGCAGCGTAGACAAGAGCCTTGCCCCACCAAAGACAAAGAACCACATTCCCAAGGCTTGGAGGAAGAGGAGAAGAGTCAGAGCAAAGCAGAGACAAGTGGAGTTGCAGAGCAGATACAGAAAGCTAACAAGAAAGCCACACAGAGACTCTGTGAGTTATCTAGTGCTGCCGTCATAGAAGTAGGAGCCCTGGTGGTGTGCTAGGTTATGTATTAGGCTATTAACCACAAGGTCAGCAGCTCGAAGCCACCAGCAGCTCTGCCGGAGAAAGATGAGACTGCTATTCCCATAAAGTGTTCAGCCTTGGAAACCCACAGGGCAGTTCTGTCTTGCAGGGTCTCTGTGAATCAGAATCAACTTGGTGGCGATGAGAGTGAGCTGTGATAGAAATACCACATACCACAAGTAGGTGGCTTTAACACACAGAAAGTGATCTAAAATCAGTGGTGAGTAGGGTGTAGGAGGCCTGGTAGGGCTTGATCGAGGCCAATGTAACGAGAGGAATTCCTGAAACCCAGACGAAGGCTGAACATGATAGGGGGACAAGAGGAAAGTAAAAGGAAATAGAGGAAAGAACTTGGAGGCAAAGGGCGTTTATAGAGGTCTAAATACAGGCATGTACATATGTAAATATATTTATATATGACAATGGGAAAATAGATCTATGTGCATATATTTATTGGTTTAGCATTAAGGTAGCAGACAAACATTGAGTCTCCACTCAAGTACTCCCTCAGTGCAAGAACACTTTGTTCTATTAAATTGGCATTCCATGATGCTCACCTTCCCTACACGATCGCTGAAGACAAAATGGGTGCATAAGCAAATGTGGTGAAGAAAGATAATGGTGCCTGGCTATCAAAAGATATAGCATCTGGGGTCTTAAAGGCTTGAAGATAAACAAGTGGCCATCTTGCTGAGAAGCAACAAAGTCCACATGGAC
>NW_022103915.1:29968557-29974852 GCF_000313985.2 Echinops telfairi
AATGATGATAGCAACAAATGTACAAATGTGCTTGACACAATGGATGGATGGATTGTGATAAGAGTTGTACAAGCCCCCAATTAAATGATGTTTAAGAAAAGAAAAAAAGTGCTTTTCTTAAAGTTTAGAAGGTTAAGAGTCCACATTCAAGGTGCTGGCTCTAGGGGAAGTCTCTCTGTCAGTTCTGAGGGATCCCTTAGTGATCTGCATGTGGTTTGGCTTCTCTCCTCCCCCAGCTCCGCTTCCTCCTGGCGCCCAGTAGACTCTTCCTCCATCGCAAATGAGATTGACTTAAAATCTGCCCACACTCACATGACCTCTAACAGACCAAGAAGACGAATTCCCCAAGGGGATATTCAGCACAATATAGGGGTTGGGATTTACAGTTCATGGTTAAGTGTTGGGGGGGGGGGCAGGCGCATAATTCCTTATTTGAAACTTTCTCTTGTGAATTGGGTGAAGGTTTTTCATGAGCTATTCACGCACATTTTCTTTCTTGTATCTATTGCAATCACCACAATGTGACATTACTCATCCGATTTCTACCCTGTGTTTCCTGTTTTCATTCCCCCTTCTTTCCTAACCATCCTGCCCTCTGGTCTTGGTCCTGGGGCTAATGCTGCCCTTCTCGAATGGTCAGTGGTTCTAAGGAGTGTGTGGCTCCCTAGCATTCCTGTTCGCCTTATACATCTGGCTATTTTTGGCTGGAAACTGAACTATGGCGAAGGGCGGGGGGTGTTCAGTTCCAGGCCTGATGTGTGGTCAGTGACTATAATCTTGGGGGTTCCACTAGTCTTTATCAGAGCATTGCACCTGGTCTTGTTTTATGAGTTGGAGATTTTTTTAAAATGTTTGCTCTTTAATACTTTATTTATTTTGAAATCATTTTATTGGAGGCTCATACAGCTCTTATCACAATACATACATGCATCCATTGTGTCAAGCACATTTGTACATTTGTTGCCATCATCATTTTCAAAACATTTTCTTTCTATTTGAGCCCATTATCAGTTCCTCATTTTTCTCCTCCCTCCCCCACCCTTCTTCCCTTATAAACCCTTGATAATTTATAAGTTATTATTTTTTCCTGTCTTATACTCACCGATGTCTCCCTTCACCCATTTTTCTGTTGTCCGTTTCCCAGGGAGGGGGTTTTATATATAGATCATTGTGATCGGTTTCCTCTTTCTCCCCCCACCTTCCCCTTCCCCTCCTGGTATCGCTACTCTCATTATTGGATCTGAGGGGTTTAATCTGTCCTGGTGTAGGAGTTTTATTTCACGTTTTTCTCCTGCTCTAAGCCCACCCTTCTAATGGGACCCTCTCACAAGCAGTCGGTGGTGGTAGGTGGGTACCGTCTAGTGCTGGTTTCAGGGTTGTGATGGTTCATGTTTGAGTGGATCATGAGTCTTCGGGACTGACTATGTCCATGTGTCTTTGGCTTTCTTCATTCTTTTTTCCTCCAGAGATGGAGAGACAACTGTTGCCACCTTCGATGGTCCCTTTTAAGAGCACAGTAAGTAGGCACCAAAGTTGGATGTAGAGCATAGTCTTTGTAGACTCTGTTACATCCGTTGACCTTGGCTATGATCAACAAGGTCATGATCCCGAGTCTCCGGGCTCAGGAGGCCATTCCCTCAAGGTGTTTAGTCACGGTGCCATAACTTGTCCTCCTGTATGCCTTACTATCTTCATGGATATATTTTCAGCACATTGAAATAGATATGTAGAAATATCTCTGCCAAACCTATGCATATTCTGGGGTATAACCCCCTTCTCCTCAGTTGTCTGTCTGTCTGTGTAACCACTGGTAGGTGATTATTATTGCAGGAGGGTGTATAAAAAAGCATTGACTTCTGTGGTCTCTAACTCTTGTACACCTCCCAGGGTCTCCCTTCACCTTGACCACTGGTTGCCAGCCTCCCCTTGCTGCATGTTGCCTTCCCCTTGACCCAAGTTACTGTGGGTCTACCTTCTACCTCCACCATGCCATCTCTAGTGCCATTTCCTCCACCAAGGCTGCATTTTCCAACTATGCTAGACATGTATGTGATCCATGACCTACTTGTGGCAAATACCTTTTTTCAACAACAGAAATGGCAAGCATACACACAGAGCTGGTCAGATGGGACCAACAGGAATCAAGTCAATCATATCTGTGGAAAGAGATGATGGAAGAGCTCAGTGTCATCAGTCAAGATGAGGTCAGCAGTTGACTGTGGGACAGACCATCACTACACACGTTCAGGTTGAAGTTGAAGGGAGTACAATTCTGAGTACATCCCACTTAAATTTAGGGGGCATTTCAAGAACAGATTTAACATCTTGAACATTCATGATGGAGGCCGTTAGCTGCAGGCTAATATCAAGGGCATTATCTGTGAAAAGTCAAAGGTCATCACAAAGAAGGAAAATAATAAAATAGATATACCAGAAGAGATGCGGAAACTTGCTCTTGAACGCAGTGAAGTTAAAAACAACTGGAAGGAGTGATGAAGTAAAAGAGCGAGACAGAAAAAAATGTAAAGGGTAGTTTGAAAAGACAATACAAAGTATTACACCGAAGTGAGCAAAGAGCTGAAGTTGGGAAAACAAAAGGGAAGAATAGCTCAGCAATCCCCAAGGGAAAGAACGGAAGGAAAATCCAAGCCCAAAGTTGAAGTCTTGAAGGATTGTAGGAGAAAATGTTGAATGGGAAGCATCAAAAGAAGAGATCAGAGTCAACATTCAGCCATTTCAAGAAGCAGCTTCTGATCAAGAACTGATGGCACTAAAGGAAGAAGTCCAAGCTGGACTGAAGACATTGGTGAAAAACGTGGCTTCAGGAATTGGCTGACTTTGTACAAACTGATCAGCGCGGGAAGCACTCCTTCACTGACGTCCAACAACTTGGAAGCTTGTTACTGGGTCAATGGATGGGAAAGGATCCATATTTGTGCCCATTCCAAAGAAAGATGGTCCAGTAGAATGTCGTAAGTCTGTAACAATATCATTAATATCACAAGCAAGCACATTTTTGCTGAGGGTGATTTTCAAACATGAGCATCAGTGGGAACTCCCAGAATTTCAAGCTGGCTTCAGAAGAGGATATGGCTAAGGGATCATCCCTGCTGGTGTTAGATGGGTCTTGGCTGAAAGCAGAGAACACCAGAAAGACATTTACCTGTGTTTCATTGACTGTGCAAAGACATTTAAGCATGTGGATCATAGCAAACTATGGAGAACATTGCAAAGAATCAGAATTCCACCACACGTCATTGTGCTCATAGAACCTGTACACAGACCAAGCAGAAGTCATGGGAACAGAGCAAGGGGGTAAAATGGGGAAAGGTGTGTGTTGGGGTTGTATCCTTTCACCATAGTTATTCAATCTGTGCTGAGCAATTAATCCGAGTAGCTGAACTGGGTAAAGAAGAACACAACATCGGGATCAGAGGAAGGCTCATTAACAGTCTGCAATATGCCAACGATGCGATTTGGGTGACAATGAAGAGGACTTGAAGCACTTAGTGATGGTGATCAAAGACTACAGTTTTCAGCATGGATTACACCTAGATACAAAGGAAACAACGACTCTCACAATTGGACCAATAAGCAATACTATGATAAGTGGAGAGAGATGGGGCTATCAAAGATTTCATTTTACTTGGATCCACAATTGATACTTGCGGAGTAATCAAGAAATCAAATGACGTATTACATCAGGCAACTCTGCTACAAAAGATGGTTTTGAAGTGTTGAAGCACAGAGGTGAGGACTGGGGTGTGCTGAACCCAATTGGGGCATCTCCTCATATACAGGTGAGAGCTGAACCAGAGATAAGGAAAACGGAAGAAATGATGCCTTTGCATTACGATGTTGTTGAAGAATATTGAATATACCGTGGCTTGCCAGAACAGTAAACCAATCTGTCTGGGGAGAAGGACAGACAGAGAGCACTTTAGAAGGGACCGTGTGATGCTCACACATGTGTAGGTGTAAACACACCTGGAACAAGTCAGGAAGCATGCCCAACTGATTGCAAATAACAGGTACTTGGGTGGGTGTGGGGTGAGGAGCGAACTGGGTTGGGTTGTCTTGATGTGATTTAGGGGAAAAAAAAAAAGAGAGGGAGAGACCGGATAATAGGTGATTTTTGAACACTTTGGTGTTTTTCAAGTCAGTGCTGAAATACAGAGGAGAAAGGCACACAGGAATGCCTTCAGGTGCCCCCGCATAGCTTGAGAACCAAAACCTGGTCCCTAACCAAACCAGTTGCCTTCAAGTTGACTCTGACTCATGGTAAGCACAGGTGTGTCAGAATCGAACTGGCCTCCATAGGGTTTTCTGGGGTTGGTTTGGGGGAAGTAGATTACCAGGCATTTCTTCAAGGTGCCACCAGGTGGATTTGAACTTCCAACCTTTTGGTTCATAGCCAAAGGGCTTTAGTTAACTGTGGGATACAGAAAGATGTCTCCCAAGTTGTCTTCCCCAAATAGATGTCTAACCTAAGACGCTGCTCGCTGTACATGGTAAAGGATGTACACTTGGAGGTCAACGCAAGCTGGTCAAAGGTTATTCTCCCTGAGGGTTATCAGCCCTGTAGAGCAATCAGACTGCAGTCTGTCCCACCCTGAGTAGGGCCCACTCCCTTCTGATAAGGGTAGTAGTGTTCCCTTGAAGGAGAGCCCAGAGGCAAGGTCGAGCCCACTCAAGGATGACCAAGATTAGGCTGCATCTTGAGTCTACGGTCTGCCCATCTTGTCACATGTATACCTCCCAGTCCCTCCCCTTCCTATTATGTGTACACCCCTAGCTCATCCCCTTCCCGTGATGTGTATGCCTATTGTACAGCCCCTTCCTGTGATGTGTGTGGTTGCCTGTAATCACGCTCCTAAAGGTACATAGGCCTTGGTCGGAAATAAAGGCACATGCTCTCTCCGCCCTCCCCGTCCTCCCTCTCCGTGTGGACTTGGCTGCTGAGATCATAGCTGTCCGGAGGTGAGCATGCTACCGTAAAATGTGTCTGACTCCTTTCTTTCACTCCCTCCTGTCTTCTATGACTTTACTATGATCTTTCTATATTACAGCCATACAGTTGCACCTACAAACCCGTGACCACTGGCACCAACCTGGAACTCCACTGATGCCCCACGGAGGAGGAGCTGCAGGTAAAAAACCCACACCTCGGTGTTTACTTGTACACGGATCTGACTCATCTCAAACCCCTTGAACCAAAGCAGAAGCTCCGCCCAGTCCTGCATGATCCCACAGCTGTTGCTATGTCTGAGCCTGCCGTGGCAGCCCATGGGGCTGGTCCATCTCGTGGAGGGTTTCCCCCCTTTTTCTGAGGACACCCGACTTTACCAAGCATGAAGTCCTTCTCCAGGTAGCACTTGTCCTGGCAACATGCCCAAAGTCCCTGAGATGAAGTCTCCCCATCTTTGCTGTGGAGGAGCCTTCTGGCTGCACTTCTAAGACAGCTTTGTTCTGGGCAGTCCATGGTACACTTTCCATATGCTTCACCAACACCACCATTCTAGGCACCGATTCTTCTCCAGTCTCCAGTCTCCACTGCCCAAGCTTGCCCCGGCACAGCAGGCCATGGAAAACACCCTAACTTGGGTCAGGTGCGCGTTAGTCCTTAAGGTGACATCTACTTTAATGCCATTTCACACACTTGGGGTGTGATATAAGGAGGGACTAATTTAGTAGAGCCTGTTAATGGGGCATCATCTGCCAAGAGCCACGGATGGAGGCCTGGAAGTGGAGGCCCCAAGAAGGCTCCCTCTACAAAGCTGACCATTCCCATTGAACTTTTGCCCGAGTCCCTCAGCGGTGACCTTGGGCTCCCCTCTCAATTCTCTTCCCTTTTAAGGAGGGAAGGGACGTCTCTGTAGCCCAGACTGGGAGTGGCTTTAGAAAGGCAAAGGTTTGAGCTACTTGAAGAAGCTGCGGGTCAGGAGGGCAGTCTCTTCTGCTTTCTTGTGTCTTCAAACAGGAGCTTCGCTCTTTCAGAAATGGTCAAGGGAGAGAGTTCAAAAGATTTTGTCCCAGGGGTCTGGGGGGATTTCTTCTGGGCCAGTGGGATGCAGGTCTGAATGAGGGGGAGGAGGACAGACTTTGAACCTTTATTTCAAGCAAAGAAAGGCCCAGAAGAATCATTATCCCCTTTACGTCTGCGTTGTCAGCCCCTCTGAAAACAGGCCTGGGAGGAGAGGGGGATTTGAATGGCTTCTGCTCAGGCCTGGCATGGCTTTGCCAGAGTCCCCTTGAACGGGTAAAGCTGGGACTGAGGTGGCAGTGTGAATGCCAA
>NW_022103915.1:29975806-29981063 GCF_000313985.2 Echinops telfairi
TGTTGTTTGCAGCCTCGGTGACTCTGCCTCTCTGTTCCTGGGGCCACGGGAAAGCCGGCAGTAACACCAGCCCTTACCATGGGCATTTGTACACCTCCCCAAGACATCTCCCTGAAGACTGGGCTTTTCATGGGTCCGTGTTTGTCTTCCGGTTCGAAAGGAGCTTAATGCATGTTGGTTGAATGGTATCCCTGTGGTGCCCCTTAATAGCTCTGTGGCACTGGACAGATGAGGCATTTGCAGAAGCCTCTGTTTCCTTATCGATAACATGGGGCTTACAAGGATCCAGCCTCACAAGGATCCAGCACTGGGCGGCGGTGGTGGTGGTGGTAATTGGTTGCTAGAGCCAGCTTCTACTCCTAGTGCCCTGATGTGCGACTGAAGAAGTATTGCCCAGGCATGGCCCTGTTTCTGGTTTGCAGGGATGCCAGCGTCCATTATTGCAGCTACTGTGCCAACTCATCTCACTAGGGTTCGTTTCATCTTCCTGGGACCTCGACTTCACTGAAACCTGGCATCTTGGGCTAGTGCTGCATAGGTTCTCGATGGGAATTCCTGGCTATCTGGTCTATCAGGCAGTCACGTTGTCTGGTGCAATTGTGCAGTGAGTCATTTCTTACCGCTAGGTTATAGGGATCGATGTGAATCTTAATAAGACCATGTACCCTTTACTGTCAGGGTAGCCAGCCCCTAATACATCATCATAGCCTGGCAGGCACAATTGTACAGATATACTATATGAAGATTATAGTAAAGTCATAGAGAATAAGAGAGATAGGAGAGAGTAAAATGAAGGAGTCAGACACATTTGATGGTCCACATGGAGATGCGGAGACCAGAGAGGAGCACTGGGGAGAGGGAGTGGAGAAGGAGGACAGGGGGAGAGGGGCCGGGGGACTGGAGGAGAGAGGACTGGGCTGGAAAGGGGAGAGGGCCAGAGGAGAGAGGGAGTCTTTATTGTTTGGGGGCTTTTATAGATAGCCATTAGTCATGCATATTCAGGAGTTACATAGGTCACAGGTGGGTGGGAATCACGGTAAAGCCCTTGAGCTCACAGGTGAGGAAACCTAATACCTGCATTGGGGGAAGACACGAGGGGGGATGGGTGCCGCCGTGGGAGGAACGAATCAGGGAATGTCTGACTCTGACTACAGGGAGACAGAATCAGCCATGTGGTCACTTTAAGGCAGCATAGCTGTTGGAGAATCTGCGGGAATGACACTTGTTAGTTTCCCACACTTTACCCGGGGAAGCAAAGTCCTGGGAGACTGAGATTAAAGCCCTGGCTGGGATACCGAGGCGTAGTGCTTGTGAAGGAGCCAGCGTTTCACAAACTTCAAAGAAGCGATTGTACCGCACTGGGACCCTTAGGCAGACAGACACAGGGTCCTGTGAAGGGGCTCTGAGAAGGAGATGGGGAAAGGAATTCACCGAGTGATGTCTTTGGAGCGAGCGTGCAGCTATAGTCCTGAGCGTGGCCCCTCCACTAGGCAAAGGAAAGGGGACGCTGATTCCTTCCCCCAAGCCTGGTGGCTGAGCAACAAAGGAGCCCCACTGAAGAAGTGGATGAACTAGGCTGGCCCTGCACACCTGAGTCTGTGTGGGGAGGGGGTTTGGGGGGGAGACGACTGAGCGCTTCCCACGGCGAGGTCAGTCAGTGGGGGCTAACCTGGAGTCTCTCCAGAGGGTGCTGGGATGTCCCAGAGAGAAGCTGAAGGTCAGAGATAGCCTCCTGGGGAGAGGAACGAGGTAGCCCACCTGCCTGCGTGGAGGGACAGGTGGGAGAGAATTTCCCAGGCACAGAAACGTTGGAAGATAGTTCTGAGGAAAGCCCTCTGCTTTCGACATGTTCCAGGACCGAAGCTAGCGGGGAGCCTTCACAGTTCAATGAGACCCATTCCTCCAGCCCCCCACTCCCCCTGTCTTCTGCCCCAGGCCTGGGAGAAGGCTGAAGCTGGCCCGGTCAGCTTGCGGGGAGGGAAAGAGGAGAGGAGCAGTCCACCCTTCCCTCAGGCAGGCCTGTGACAGGGAAGGAGATTTGAGCATTAAATCAGGTTGAGGGTTTCGATCCCTTTCTCAGCCCGGACCTTCGGTTTGATGGATTGAGACTTAGTATGCCGCACGCCTGTCTCTTACCTGACAGAGAAGCTCCGGGCCTGCTGGATTTTCTCTGGGGCAAGAGGATCCATTGAATACACCTTAAAGGGACAAGGAGACAGAAGAACGTCATTTTATTTTCATTACACCACGAATTGTGCCTTCAAACTAACCAGCTCCGGATATACCATGGATCCCTCCGGTCACTGAGTCTGCCAGGCTGGATCTTGCAAGTGGCAGAAGGACCCCTGGTGGCAGAATGGGTTACAACTCGGTCTGCTCAAGTTTGAAACCACCAGCCGCTCTGTTGGAGAGATGAGGCTTTCTACTCCACAGAGATCTCCAGTCTCTGGAACCCCACAGGGGCAGTTCTACCCTGTCCGATGGAGTCCTATGGGGTCAGAATCAAGTTGATGGCAGTGGCTTTGAGTGGCCTTTCCCCATGTAAAACTAAGCTGGTTTTGACACGCCCTTGGTGATGAGACTGGCGAAGAATGTGCCTTCCAATTAATCGCTGCGTACCCAAACCAGGAGAGCAACAGGGCTTTCTACTCCCACAGGGGTCGTTCCACACTGTCCTCCAGCATGAGTCAGCATGGACTGGATGGCCAGGGTGGTTTGGGTTTGGTTTGGTTACCAAATGATAGAGATTGTAGTACTTATTCCAATCATCATAACGCAGTAGCAGTAAATGGGGCTATTGCTTGGCCAAGTTTACAGAACACCACCATCTACCACAATCCATCTGATTGTGGCCAGGACCACATAAGCGAGTTCAACAGCCATGTGGCAAGAGCCACCGCCCTGGCATTCTCGGGGTCAGCTGCCTAGCTCTTAACCACGGAGTCACCACAGCTTCTGCTGCTCAGAGTGGGGGGATGAGGTTGGGGACAAAACAAAATTCAAACAAAATGCACTGCCATTGAGTTGAGTCAATTCTGACCCCATGGGACAGACCAGAACTGCCCCCGTGGGATGCTGAGACCGTAACCCTTGACGGGAGGAGAAAACCGGCTCAATACCTCACGTCTTTTGGCTGGCTCCTCTCTTCCTCTAGGCGTGTCATTGCACTGGCAAAAATTCAAAGCGCATGGCTGCAACTCCGTTGTCATCTCAGATGTTGTTTCTAACATCTTGAGTTTACTAAGCAAAGGATGGAACACGAAGCCTTCCCTTGGTGTGTCGGCTTGGTCTCTTGTGTTACGAACTCTCTCCGGGATACAGAGAAGGGTGGAGAAGTTAGCCCGGGTCTCTGCGCTCATCTCTCGCCTCTGACCAATGTCAACAGTCTTCCGCATTTGATTCAGAGCTAGGGACCTAAATGAAAAGACGCACAAACGGTGGAAGACCACTGCGGTATCCTCCCCCAAGCTATGCTGGCCCCGTTCCTGGACGTGCACTTGACAGCATCCCTGCCCAGGTCTTTACAGCTCGGTTGCCCACACCTGTGTATTCATTAAAAATAAAGTATCTTTTTGCATGTTTAGAAACTGTATGTACTGCTATACTGTATAAGGAAGCTTTGAGAACGTCATGGAAAAATCCCCATTCACTTCCATTCCATTTCCCCCCAAAGTCCTTATAGTCTGCGCCCCCCTCCCCCCCACCCCGTGTGCATCTTGTACCCACCCCTTTCTTCACTCGAGGGGTTTATCCACATGAATCCATGCAGCTCTGATTTGCAACCTTCCTAATGCCGCGACCATTTAGTACAGTGCCTCGTGTTGTGGTGACCCTGGATATGGGTGTATCTGCATGTGGGTGAACCTGCCTGGAGACCGACAGAGGAGCGGTGTCTTGGTTCCTAAGACCATTGGAAATATAGTCTTAGGCGACCCCTGTGAAAAGGTCATTTGACTTCCAAGGGGTCATGACCCACAGGTGGAGAACCGCTGTATTAACTGCTATGGAGGGTTTGATTTTTATGAAAACACCACCATTTGCTTACTTGTTTGTCTTTCAGGTTGTTTTCAATGTTTCTTTGGGGCAAACAAAACCTTGGTGACAGTTCTGGTACCTTCCCTTGGGTCACTCACTACGCTAGAGTCCATGCCAGGTATCTACATAGATGGGAAACTGCTAGGTCAGAGGATATGGTTAGCTTTAGAGTGACTGTGCTAGTCTAGAGAAACAAATTCATAGATGCTCACATATATGTGTATAAGAGTTTTATGTACAAGAGCAATTGAATATTGAGAAAACGTCTCAGCCCAGTCCAGATCAAGTCCATAAGTCCAATGTTAGCCCACATGTCCCATACCAATCTATAAAGTCCTCTTCAGACTCATGAAACATATGCAATGACACCGAAGGAAGGAAGGAAGACCACAGGCCAGTGGGTGGGAAGTATTGTGGATCCAGTTGCAATGGAAGTATCGTAGCACGGGCAAGGGTCTCCACGTGGCTTCTCCAGCTCAGGGCCCTAGCATAGTTCCACGTGTCTTGTCAGCTGCAATGTCTCCCAGGGACTCAGTCTTGTCAGTAGAGAGTCTCTAAGGGAGTGAGGAGAGCGAGAGAGAGAGAGAATCTCCTGCCTCCAAGGAGGAAGATAGGAGTTCCCAGAATCCTCAGGAGAAGGCCATGCCCACACAGAGGCCAGGCCTCATTGGCTATGACCTGATTGATAGGCTAGACTCCACCCCTGCACTCATAATCCTCTCAAATTGACAACAGATTATATGACTACCATAGTGACTAAAGATAATGCCAAATGATTTGACTCCAATTTCAATCCCAGTGGTGTATGAGGAGCCCTGGTGGCCTAGTGGTGAAGCACTGGGCTGCTCACCAGGAGTTCTGTGGTTTGAAACCAACAGCTGCTCCAAGGGAGAAAGTCAGCCAGGGCTTTCTACTCCTGTAAAGAATTCTAGTCTTCAGAACCCCCGGGGAATTCGACTCTGCCCTGTGGGTTTGCTATGAATTAGCATCAGCCTGATAGCAGTGAGTTAGACTTTTAGGGTTGGCAATATACCAAGGCGTATCCCCCCAAAAGATAGATATATTTTTTCAAAGCTATGTGTTTAATTTTTTTTAACAAAACAACCTTATCATCTTCAAAGTACTCTCCATTACACTTAATACATTTGTCAAATCTGTGATTCCATTCTTGGAAACATTTTTCTTTTTTTAATTGTTTTATTAGGGGCTCATACAACTCTTA
>NW_022103915.1:29982090-30003612 GCF_000313985.2 Echinops telfairi
GTCTAACCTGGTGGAATGAACTCCAAATGCACTATCCCCCACTCATCACATCTGGTACCCCCTCATATGGTACGCCCCTCGGGGCACACGCAGTTTGTGCCCATGTTGGTGATGCGAACCATGCAGTGGTACCACGATAGAGAGCCTGGCGAGGTGCTTTGGTAAAGCTGTTTGCTATGGTGTGCTGTCGAGTTGATGCTGGTCATTTCGACCTGCTGACCTTGTGGTCGGCAGCCCAACATGGAACTGACTCCGCCGCAGGGCTTCTGGAGTTTTCAGTTCTGTCCTCTTTACAGGAGCAAGTCTTTTTCCCGCGGAGTCACAGGCTGGATTCAAACTCACAACCTTTCCTTTAGTGGCTAAGTGCTTCACTGTTCCACGCACCGGGCGCCTTCTGTGAACCCCCGTGAAACAATTCTGCTCGGTAACTCATGGGGGCACCCTGAGCTGGAATCTACTGAAGGGCCACCCATTTGGTTTGGGTTTTCTGGCAGTGTCTGCAAATGCCCTTTAACCGGCACCTGGAGCAACACATGAATTTCTGCCCCTCTGATTGCTAACGGGTCTTGTCTTGAGGCCAAGGTCCTGCTGCACGCTAGCTCAGCAGATGCTCATGCCACCCTGGGGAGAGGTGATGCAGGCAGGCGCCGTGGGACCAGGCAGGGCATGGCAGGTCCACCACAGCTGGAGCTGTCTGGGGCCTTGGGTCCCAGGCATTAATGCCCCCCGCCCCAGACTGTGTGCTCAACGAGACTGTCAGCGCCACTCTTCTCTAGACAATAAGCGTTGTCAACTGCATCCTACTGCGTGCTCACTGTCAGCTCTCTGCAGTAAAGGAGAGAGTAAGGATTCCCTGGGATGGAGCTTGTTACGTCACAAACACTTTCCAGGCACCTCAGGGTGGGACTGAATCTTCACCCTTTCCGGGAGCGGCTGAGTGCTGCACTGTCTGGTCCAGAGAGGCCCCATTCACTGCATCAGCCTACAGTTCCCCGCGCCCCTCGTCCATAAACTGGGCAAGCAGGGACCTTGACTCTGACCGGCCTCAGCACTGAGATTCTTCTTCACCTCTCTCTGAGCTTGCATCGCATCCATTTCCTCATATCCATCCCTCATGGGAGGAGCCCTGGTGGTGTGATGGTTACACATTGGACTGTGATCCCCAAGGTCAGCAGTTTGAAACCACCAGCCCGCTCCCGGGAGAAGGACCGGGGCTCTCAACGCACCTAGAGAGTTAGTCTCAGACACCCGCCAGGGGCAGCGCTACCCTGTCCTATAGGGTCTCTGGGAGTCAGAACTGACTTGATGGCAGTGGGATCATCATGGAAGGGACCCTGGGGCACAAAGGCTAAGCACTCAGCTGCTGACCTAACACCCGTGCATCCATTTCTCATTGCTCCTGACCACAAACCTGCTCGAGAGAGACTTGGATCGATCGCGTCCGCTCCCACGTTACAGATAAGGAAGGACAGTGAGGCTCAGCGCTAGGAAGGGCAGCTTGGACCTCCAGCCCATTTGCCCCCAACGGCCTCTGTCTCCCCGCTTGTGGCAGGGCTCTGACAGCCGGCATTCTCAGGTGCACTGTGACCACGTGTGTGTCTGTGCCGTCTCTCCTGACCCCACACAAGTGCCGCTGGCACGGAGGTCCCACCACACACAAGGAGCAGCCCTTCTGCTGCTGACACCAGGTCCCAGCCTGGATCCACCTCGCTCAGACTGTCTGCAGCAGCACCTGGATGTACCGCCCAAGAGGGGCACCCCTGGTGGCGCAAAGGTGGGCAGTTCGAGCCCACACCACGGTGGTAATGTATCCTCAAAAGACAATCCTGGCACCGTGTTTCTGAAAGTCCCGGGGAGCCGTTCTCCTCTGCACACGGGGTGGCCAGGGGGCGGAACCACCGACCCCCTAAGAGGCCTGTGATCGTGGGCACGTGACTGCTTCTCTGTGCCTGTTTCCCATCCGTACAGGGACGGAACGGAGAGCCCTGGTGAGGCAGCGGTTAAAGCACTTGGCTGCTAGCCCAAAGTTTGGCAGTTCAAGGCACCAGCCACTGGACAGGAGAACAGTGAGGTAGCCTGCCGCTGTCCAGAGTGCAGCCTGGGAACCCTACGGGGGCAGTGCCACTCTGTCCTGCGGGGTGCTGTGAGCCAGCATTGACTTCAGGGCAGTGAATTTGGTTTGTCAATGGGGATTACATCACCAACTTCCAGGTGAAGACTGATGGAGGTGACCTGCGTAAGATACTTCCCAGGTAGAAAACACTGAGAGGTTAACAGGAAGGATTAAGACAAGTGAGCGCCCTCCCCTCTCCCGGTGGGGCAGAGTTACAGAGTTCAGCTGCTCATCCTAAAGGTCAGTGGTTCAAACCCACCTGTGATCCATGAGAGAAAGACATTGCGGTCTGTTTCCATAAAGAGCGACAGCCTGCGGGCAGCATGCTCCATCCTGGGGGTTACTACAAATTGGGATCGACTTGGCACTGTGAGCAGGGTCTGATTCTTCATGATGAATCCTCTGGTTACCCACAGGAGTGGTGGTCATGGTAATGAGAGAACCCCAAGCTGGGAGACAGCCTGGAGGATGGTCAGGAGCCTCTAAAGCGGAGAAGCTGACTGGTGAGGCCCAAGTCTGGGACCAGGGCCCTCAGCCAGCAGCAGGCAGCGATCCTGTGGGAACGCCCAGCAGGTCTCTCAGAAGGGCCTCAACGTCCACATCATCGTTTCTCACAGCTCAAACGATGTTAAAGGATTACAGCCGAGGGGGTGTGGGGCTCTGGCCACAGCTGAGAGTCCTGTTTGGCAGGCAGGGCCCTGGCCGTACTGGTTGGAAAAAACTGGAGCTGGGTGAGCGCAGGGTCTCCGAATGTCCCACCTGACTTGGGAATCAACCCAAGGTCACCTGGAGCCTCCTTATGAACCCCCAGTTACCTGACTCCAGGGATGGAGGAGAAAGAACAGCGATTCATTAGAAGGTGGGAGAACTGGGTCCAACTCCCAAGGACCCCTCTTTTTAACTGGGTGAACCTTTGAAAGTCTCTGTTCACGAAGCAAAATGGAACACACAGAAGGGTCAGGGCATGAGACCACATGAAAGTTCCCAACAAACGGCAGCAATGGTGTGTCTGTCCCTCCAGCCAGGCACACACTCCCCGGCGGCTCCCCGGTTCCCTCCATGATCACACAGCTGGGGTGCCCGGAAAGGGAAATTAGTGGGGCCTCTGGCTTCCTCTTCTGGTGCAGTGAGACATTCAACCACAGGGGGTGCAGGGAGCCCTGGACCTTTAGAGGTGGTTCCATAGCCTCGTTAGCTGGTGGCCTAGGACAAGTCGTGTAACCGCTCCAAGCCTCACTCTCTGTAAAACGGGGGGTGATAACGCCTATCATGGTGCAGTGGATGGGACTACATATGCTTGCCACATCAGAAGTCCTCTGGAAAATATGGTTGCTTGGTGCAGCTGGCTGGGCCTCGAATCCTATACCTGTGAAAGGTGGGCGATCGCTGCCCTGCAGGTAAGCTCTTGTGAAAACAAAATGAGGCCATGTATGCAGAAGCACAGGACTTGGCTCAGGTCTGGAAGGTTCTTGAGGGCAGGCTCAGGCCAGTTTAATCCCCCGGGAGCCCTCAGCTGTCTCATACCCACGGTGGACCTGAACCCAGCCTGTTGATTGCGACTCATGGCAGCCCACCCCCACCCTCCCATGTGGTACAGAGTGGGCCTGCCCCATGGGGTTTCTTGACTGTCATCTTTGTGGATCTATAGGTTGTCTGGCCTTTCTTCCATGGCACTGCTGGGTAGGTACAAAGCACCAGCCTTCAGGTCAGCTGTGCTGCCCAGGGTCCTTGCACACACAGTCAGTACTTGGTAAACATTGTGGAGTGAATGAATGACTTTCAAATGATGATAACTGCAGGGTTCTTTGACTCCCCTCAGCCTCAGTGTTCTCATCTGGAAAATGGGCAATATGAGAACCAGGGGCCTAGAAACAGATGTTCCAAACATTTTCCAGCACTGCACAGGGTGGGGGCAGGGGCATTGCATATGCCTGGCACCCACCCATATCCCCCAGGCATCCCCGTTTTCCCTGGGTATCCCGTTTCCCAGGCAGACATCACAAGAGGCAGCGAGCGGGGTAAGTAAGAGTAGCGTTTACTGAGAGATACAAGACTGAGTACTATGAAGGGTTTACAAGGATGGAAATGCACCGCCCCCTCCCTTCCCCCTGCCCTGCCAGGCTGCCCACCCCTCCCACCCACCCCTTAGAGACTACAGTACTTAGGACTACACACAACAGCTTAACTGGTGGGTAGCTGTTCATAACAAACAAACCATAGCATATTTATACTGTATCACATCGAGTGATTATAGAAATCCATATATATAGTGCTTGTATAAAATCTTTTTTTTTTTTTGGTAAAAAATATTACAAAACAAAACAAAACAAAACCAGAAAGTATAAAAACCATGTGCAGTTAAAAGCACTGCCAGGACAGCCAATCTGTAAACATTCGAGTGAGTATGTGCTTCGGAAGGGCGCCTGCGCCTAGTGCCCGCAGCAAACTCCAGCAGGGTCGGTGGGGGGTGGGGTGGGGGTGCCCAGGCAGAGGCGGAACCGGCGGTGCAGCCGGGGGTCCCCCGCCTCAGCCCAGCTCAGTGGTGGCAGGGGCAGGGGCAGGCTGGGGCAGGCATGAGACAGCTGTACTCAGTCCCAGCCTCAGCCGCCTTTTGGTTCTGACCCATGGCTTTTCCTGGCAGCTCAGAGATGCCCTGGGTGGGTGCCCTGGCAATAGAGAGACCAGAGATGTGCCCGGCAGGGCGTCCCTCCATTCCTGCCTCCTCCAAGCCAGGTCCCAGGCAGGACAGCCCCCCGTGGTGGCTTGACTTTGGTCTCAGTGCTTGGTCCCCCTGGGTCCTCAGCCTGCCTTCCTGCTCGTCGGCTGATCTGAGTCTCACCCAAGAGCTCGCCGATGCTGGCTGCGCTGGGCCTCCTCGTAGCGAGCGTCCCCATCCAGGGAGGGCCCGTGGACCCCTCCTCGTCCGCCACCTTCGCTCCTCCCAGCCATGGTCACTTCTTCTCTAGCTGCTCCAGCAGCGGATTGCCTTCGGACTCGGGGGTCTTGACGCTGTCGGTGCGCACGATGCAGGTGGGCCGGTGCCGGTTCAGCATCAGGATGAGCTGCTGCCGCTCCTGCTTCAGCTCCTCGATCTGCGTCTTCAGCTCCGCGTTCATGAGCTCCAGTCGCTCGGACTCCTGTGTGCAAACAGAGACAGGGCTTTAAGCGCCACCAGGCAAGGGTGGGCTCTGGCCACTGCACCTGTCATGGAGCCCAGGAGAGCTGACCTTCTGCGGGCCTGTCACTTGGGTCACTGGTGGCACAAGCTTGGGTCACATCCGTGGCCAGCCTGCTTATCTCCCTGGCTCCCAGCTCTCTTGGTCCACCCCAGCCACCCCTTGCTCCTTGGAAATGCCCCACCCCTGCTCCTGTGGCCTTTGCCTGAGGGTCAAAGGCTGGGAGGAGGATGGAGGCCATGTGGTAGTGAGCAGGCACAGGGAGGTCACAGGAAGCAAGCGCTCTGATGTGTGAGCCCTGGGGTTGTGGGTTCACCAAGCCGAGTGAGGGCACATAATCCTCCTGAAAACACCTGCTTCCTGGCTATGGCGTGGCTTCGAGCATGAGTTCTAAGTGTGAGCGGCCCAGGGAACCGGGAAGGATTCAGAGGCCGATGCACCGCCAACACTGCTCCCATGGACATCAAGATGAAATCCAGGTGGCAAGACTGTGCTTAGAAAAAAACTCTCTGTGCACCCGCCTGGGTTTGAGACCTCTGCGAGGGCTAACAGCCAGGCCTGGTGTGGGGCGGGAAGGCCAGATCAGCTCTCGCAGCATGGAGCAGTGCTGAGGAGAGAGGCTCAGGGGCCCTCCTTCCAACAGGTAACAGTCATTGACATTGGTACGGCTCGGTCCGTGCACAGCCCTGTCTGCAATAAGCGGGATCCTCAGTCTGGATGGTAGTTGTGGGGCACTTTGTTTTCTCTTTTAGGATCAGCCAGATAAGTCTTGGACTGCTAACTGCAAGGTCAGTGGTTCAAACCCACCGGCCGCTCCAAGGGAGAAAGATGAGGCTGTCTGTTCCCATAGGATTTACAGCCTCAGAGATCCTGGAGAGGTGTCGCTAGGAGGAGCGGTTCCACTCAATGGCAGTAGGGGCTTGGGGGCAGAATGGCATTATGCTTTGTTGATTTTCAACCGCGAGGGCACATCGTAATATAAGAGTCTGAACGATCTGCTGGAATCTGTTTTGAGTCTCAAAGAGGCACTGGTTGGTGCTACAATGTGGGTATTTCTTTCTTGCGTACGTACACGTACGGAAGAATCTGTTTTGAGCCTCAGTTGTCCGAGTGGTAGACATTTCTCTACTAGCTCAAGCAACCCAAACCCACTGCCATCGAGGTGATTCTAACTCATTGTGACTGACCCTATAGGAAAGGGTAGAACTGCCCTCTGTGAGTTACCACGCCTGTAAGGCAGTGGTTCTCAACCTTCCTCATGCCGCGACCCTTTAAGACAGTTCCTCATGTGGTGGTGACCCCCCAACCATAAAATTATTTTCATTGCTACTTCATCACTGTCATTTTGCTACTGTGATGAATCGGGCGACCCCTGTGAAAGGGTCATTCGACGCCCAGAGAGTCGGGACCCACAGGCTGAGAACCGCTGCTGTAAGTCTTTATGAGAGTAGAAAGCTCGGTCCTGCGGAGCGGCTGGTAGTTTGAACTGCTGGCCTTCTGGCCTTGAGGTTAGCAGCCCAACCTGTAACCACTACGCCACCAGGGCCCTCTGCTTTGCCATGTGCTGCGGACCACGGGCTAGGGTGTTCACGTTGACGAGGAAGGGGATTGATCGGCTTGCATCTCTGTTTGCTACTTGACCCTGCTAAACAGAAAAAAAAGCACAGGGTGTGTGACCTACCAAGGCTCTTTCCCTCTCTGGGCCTCAGCTTCCCCCCAGAAAATGAGATTGACCAATGGGACTTTAAGCATGAGGGTTTCTTTGCATTTAAAGGAGCCACTTGACTGCTCACTGAGCGGCTGGGGGGTTGATTCTACCCAGGGGTCCCTCAGAAGAAAGGCCTGGCCATCTAATGCCTGAAGGTCCCAGCCATTGAGAACGCCATGGAGCGTCACGTCACGCTGACACACGAGGGTCTCCAGACATCAGCATCTACTCAACAGCAGATGGGGGGTAGGGGTGGGGGGCCTTCAAAAAGCTGGTGGGAAAACCCCATTATCTTTCATCCCATTTTTCCACCCACTGTTCCAAGCTCCCTCTGAGATATCTCCTTTGTACCCTGGCACCCTGTAAATGTCACTCTTAAAGAATACCCTCCTCACATAGCCAGTCTGCGGGGTGTTTGACTGCTGCCAGGGGCCCTAAACCTCACCTTGGCCTTTGCTTTCCAAAACCAGAGAGGAACAGGAGAGGTGAAAGGCAGGGGGAGAGATGGCCTAGGGCCCAGACAGACCCGCCCACATCTCCCTTCCAGCACCTCCCCACCTTGAGGTGACACATTGCCTTTTGTCTCCTTAGCTGCCCCCTTCTCTCACCAGCCACAGAACTGCCCTCCCTGCTCCCCCTTTGTAGCTCAGTCCAGGCCCCAGGCTATGGCTTTGTGACCTTATAGTTCATCACGCTCATGGGGACACTTGGGAGAAGGATAGATCATCCGGACAACAGGCACAGGCTGGGACTGTCGCAGGCAGTGCAGCAGCATGTACGGTCTACCTATCAGGGCCCTGCCCACCTTCTCCATCCAGCCCCTCCAACACGCAGCTGTGGCCACACCAATGTTTGTTTCGGCCCTTCCGGTGCCTTGAGCCTTTGCCACAGCTGTTCCTGGTGGCCCCTCCACCCCTGCCCTTCACCTTAGTAGCTCTGGTGGCTCCTTTCAGTCTCAATTGAAGCAACTCTTCCTTGCCCTGGCCAGGCTGCTCCCAGCTCCCTGGGCCATCCTGCACCCCTCAGCCACAACGCTATCTCACATCTGCTGTCCCCCGGGGGCGCAAGTCTGCAGTCCACTGACTCGCCGTGTGGCCTCTCTGAGCTTTGGACCCATCTCGAAGATGGAGACGAGTCCTATCATCTCATTGGACTTTTGTAGGATGAAAGGAGACATGTAAATTGCCCGGCACACAGGGTGCGCCTGGAGTGGGACAAGCAGCCACTGCCATTCCTCTGCCTGCTGGCTGCTAAGGAAGTGTCCACCTGGGCGCACCTGGCCTGCTTCCTGGCTGACGAAGGCCCAGAGGGCGAATCTGCTGTGGGCCGGCTCCATTCCCTGCCATGCTTGCACCGTTCTTCCAGGAAACCAGCCACACGATACGCCATCTTCAAGGGCCCCCGTGAAGCCCGTCTCTTAGAAACTTCTGGAAGACCTCCATCCTGGCGTGGTACATCTCTTCCAGGGGGTCTCCCAGCTCTCATTTAACTCCTGCTATTTAAGAACAGCTATTCCCTGGCCCTGGTGGCTCACAGCACACAGGTATCTGCACTGATTGCACCTGTGGCTGAAGGATCACCCTCTGCTCCTTGTGAGCCTGAGGGGGGACCTCTTAGTCAATCTCGTGCCCCAGTGCATCTAGCACAGAGCTGGACTTGTTGGGTCAATGAATGAATGGATGAGAGTCAGTATAGCAGAGTGCCAAGGTCTCAGGCTTTGAAGTTAGGCCCAGACTTGAACCTCACTCCTACCACCCAATGGCTAAGAGATCCTGGACATGTTACTTGACCACACTGTTTCACCTCAATTTCACAATCTGTCGAATAACAAAGATATCCACCTCATCGGGTTATGGAGAATAAAACAGACTATGTATATAGCGCTCCGAGGTGCATCCAGTTTTACCAATGCCAGCCACTGAGACTAGTAAAGACTATAGACACGTGCCTGACCCATTCATTATGTGAAGGAGCCCAGGGGCTTATTCACTGGGCTGCTTAGCCACCAGGTGAGCAGCTCTGATGGAGAAAGATGCAGCCTCTGTTCCTGTAAAGATTTCCAAACACGGAGCAGTTCTAGTCCATCCTACAGGATCAGGTTGGACTGGGTTATGTCGTGATTATATATTGACACTGTTCTTTTTTAGTAATAACACAGGTGGTGGAGGGGCACTTGGGGGGACTGGAGATGACAGGTCTAGACTAATGACTAATTGGCTTCCAGTCACGTTCCTTCACTGCCGAGCCCCTGTTTTGTGACGCAGAGGAGGCCGCAGAGACAGGACTGGGAGAGAGAGAAGGGACGCCTTGCTTGGTGCCTGCCAGGGGAGGACAGGGAGCCGCCCTGAGCGGCCGGCAGACAAGCAACTGTTTGCTGAAGGACCTGAGTATGTGAAACTGACCTTGGGGCTCCAGGAGGAGCACCAAGGAGCTTGGGGTCGTTGTCAGAGGGGCCGAGGGGCGGGCACATAGGATGCAGGATGGGAAGAGCCCCCTAAGAGAAGGAGCCGTTCTCTGCACACAAAGTACTAACTGGCCCACTGCCGACTGGCATGTCCCGTCCTCCGGCTTCACTAGCAACCAACACGGCAACTGATCCACCAGGGTGCCAATGTGGGTGGCTGTGGGACTCAGTCAAGGGGGCTGTGGCTCCTCCTGCCTCTTGACAATATTGAAGAGTTAGTCTGTCCCTTCAAGGACTGAGGTGCACCCGTCCCAAGCCATGGGGCTTCCAAAGACCTCATAGGCATGAGAGCTGGACACTGAATAAGGAAGAGGCCGGAGAAGAAGGAAGATGTGTCTGAAATGTGTCAGCACAGAAGACTGACAGCACATGGGCTGTCATAAGGACAGATGAGACCCCCTTGGAAGAGGTGCAGCCAAAAAACGCTCCTGAGAAGCAAAGATGGTTAAGACTTTGTTGCTTTAGACATGCTGTCAGGAGAGACCAATCCCTCTGGAAATGGACATTCATGCTTGGTAAAGTGGGGGGGGTGTCAGTGAAAAGACCTTCCACAGATGGATGGACACAGTGGCCACAACAACGGGCTCAATCGTCACAACTGGCCCAGGGCTGGGCCCAGTGCTTTGCTCGGTTGTGCAAAAGGACTTGAAGGCTTGTAAGGGCAACAGCACCTCCTCTGGAACTTTTGGGGACCTGGCAGGGGACCAGCCCTGCCTCGCTTGGTGATGGAGGGCTGAGTGGGGCAGAGATGCCAGTAGGGACACTGCTTCCTCAGCCACCTGATGATGTCTCCCAGTCCAGAAGTGCACAGGCCACAAGCATTACAGGTACTACCCCCACCCCAACCCCTCCACCAGCTGCCAGGCTCACCCGCTGCAGAAACTCCGTCCGCTCCTTCTTCTTGTTCCTGCACCGGGCAGCGGCCACCTTGTTCTTCTCCCGGCGTCTTTTCCTTCGCTCCTCTTCCTCATCGAGCTGTGAGCGCAAAGAGCCACCGGTCAGGGCCCTCCTGACACACAGACAGACTCACAGACAGATGGTGAGCTCTTCCCGCCCCTCTGAGTACACCCACTGTCTGCCCTCCACTGGCTCCTGACTCAGAAGATGGCACTGTTTCCCAAATCAGTCCACAGGTCCGCTCCCTCTGAGAAGGAGGGCACACCAGGGGGCGGAGTCTTAGGAAGCCAGGGCCCAGCTTCTACTCCCATAGACGGGGGCTGGAATGGGGAGGCTTGGGCAGTGGGGCCCTGTTTTCTCTTCCTGCCTGCCCGCACCCCACCAGCCCTCTGGGCACAACTGTCCAGGCCAGTAGCTACCAGGCACTTGCTTTAAAAATGCCTTGGGCCTGGGCATAAACTTCAAGTTCGCACCCTTTTCTCTTGCTGGCATGCCGGCACCCGCCCCTCTCTCCCTCCCCATCAGCATCCCTCCTTCTCACTCCCTCCAAACTCTGAGCGCTCTCTCCTTTGGCGGCTTCCCATCCCGTGGCTCCCTGAGTCTGCACATTCTGCCCCCAGGATGTCCCAGGGGCTCCCGAAAGTGCCCTGCATGGGATGCTAGCCACGGCCTCCGGTTCACCGCCAGGCAGGGTGCACCCAGGACACACCAGGGAATCCGCCCTGTGTGAAATCCCGCGCATTACATAGGCAGGAGAAACTCAGTCCTTCAACGCTGCCTTTTTGTTTTGTAATTGCTTTGTGTCCTCGTTGAGAATGTGAGAGTGGGCTTCAAAACATTGCTGGAAACATTCCATTATATATTTTTTCACTCTGCATTTCCACTAACCTTTTTTTAATTAAATATTTTCATTGGGGGCTCTTACAGCTCTTAGCACAATCCATACATTCATCCAGTGTGTCGAGCACATTTGCACATATGCCGCCATCATCATTTTCAAAGCATTCTCTTCCCATTTGAGCCCCTGATATCAGCTCCCCATTTCTTCCCCTCCCTCCCCCAACTTCCCTCCCTCATGAACCCTTGATAAGTTATAGACTATTATTATTTTCATATCTTACATCATCCTCTGTCGCCCCTCACTCACTTTTCTGTTGTTTGTCTCCCTGGAAAGGGGTTCTAGATTGATCCTTGCCAATGGTATCAATTCCCCTTTTCCCTCCCATGCTCCCCTAATCCTCCTGGTATATCTACGATAATGTTGGCACTGAGGGATATAGCTATCCTGAATTCCCTGTGTTTCAGGTTCTTATCTGTAGCAGTGTGCATGTTCTGGTCTAATCTGATTTGTAAGGTAGAATTGAGGTTGTGATAGTGGGGTGAAGGAAGCACCGAAGAACTAGAGGAAAGTTGTGTGTTTCATCAGTGCTATACTGCACCCTGACTGGTGCATCTCTTCCCTGTGACCCCTCTGTGAGGGGATGTCCAATTGGTGAAGAAAGCTGACGGTGCCCGGCTATCAAAAGATATAGCGTCTGGGATCTTAAAGGCTTGAAGGTAAGCAAGTGGCCATCTAGCTGAGAAGCAACAAAGCCCATGTGGAAGAAGCACAACAGCCTGTGTGATCATGAGGTGTCGATGGGATCAGGTATCAGGCATCTAAAACCCAGAATAAAATCATACCCAAGGTGAATGGGGGTGTGGGGAGGCATGGAGTTAAGGCCAACAAACAGACCTTGAACTGTTTATGGGCTTTTCCAATTTTGTCAGTGACTTTGTTGTTATTTTGTTTTTGTTGTTATTGTTTTGTTGGTTTTGACTGTCTTTGTTATTTTGTTTGGGTTAGCCTGGTTTTTGTGCTTATTAATGGCTCTGCATGTTTATCTAGATAAGAGAAGTGAGGGAAAAATGAGGACCTAATGCCGGGGTTTAAGTGGAGAGAAAATGTTTTGAGAATGATGAGGGCAATGAATGTACAAACGCGCTTTACACAATTGATGTGTGTATGGATTGTGATAAGAGTTGTATGAGCCCCTAATAAAATGATTTTTTTAAAAGATAAGAGAAGTGAGATAAACAATTCGGAGACAAAAACAACAGAGAAATAAAGGCAGGTGGGGGGAGGACCAACCCAGGGACAAGGGAACAACAAGTGAACTAAAATCAATGGAGAGAGAGGCGAAGGATGCCTATGGGGTTTAATCCACTAACTTTCAAAAGCCCGGCATACAAAGCAGAACAGATTCCACTTAGACAATTTCTATGTGGACAATTCCAGGATGTTGATAATATTCTTCAAGCGATGCATCCATTCTCCCCCCACCAAACACGGTTCCTCCTCCATTCATAAAACTCACTGCCCGCTAAGGTGCCCATCTAACCTTTCACGTTGTCTTTGTCAGGTTGAGCCCATGGAGATGGATCTCGGAAAGGAGCACAGGGCTCGAGGCAGACAGCAACCCTGACTCTGAACCAGAGCTGCAGTCAGGGTCTCATTAATAGGGACCAACACTAGTAGCTGCCCCTTCATTGCCTATTTCCCGAAAGACTTCACATACCTATTCTTTAATCCTCACAACCTTATGATGAAGGTGCGATTACGCCCCGGAGGGGGGAGAGGGCCTCAAAAGTCTGTGTGGGAGGGGAAAGCCTTTCATTCTCTTCGACTTCTGTTTTTCCATGGATGGTTTAACACCTGCTTGTCCTGTACCCCACTGGGCAAGCTGCTGCCAGAGACCAAAGTGTTAAAAGCAAAGATGTCATGTTGAGGACTAAGGTGTGCCTGATCCAAGCCGAAGGGTGTTCCAGGGCCTCATCTTCACCTGGAAGCTTGACGGGACATCAGGAAGGGGAGGGGAAACTGGTTGCCTGTGAAGTATGGTGTTAGCAAAGCCAACACATCTGTCTTGGGGGAAGCCCCGTCTGAATGCTCCCCAGATGCAGAGATGACAAGACCTTGCCCCTGCCTTTTGGACATGTCTTGGGAGGGCTTGGTAGAGGAGAGGGTCAGCAAAGAAGAGGACGAGCCTCCAGGAGACGGACTGTCACAGTGGTGGCCACAGTGGGCTCCGACCTGGAAATGAGGAGGGCAGCGCAGGACTGGGCGCAGGGCTGCATCCCATTGCACACAGGGCCGCTGAGTTTGGAACCGATTCTGAGGGGCCTAACAAGATTGTGTCCCATTTTACAGATGGTATGATGGAGGCTCAAGGGCCCCCTCTGCCCAGGGCCAATTAGCTATATGACTTGGAAATGGTAGAGACGGGCTTCAGGCTCAGCTTCCTAGCCTAAAGGTTCAGAGCTTCCTGCTTCGGACATGAGGACCCCTTGGCCCCAGGGCACCAGGATTGCTTTGATGTGGTGCCTCCTACTGTCCATTCCCTCCCAGGAAAATCTGGAGGACACACCTGGCCAGCTGGGCCAAGGACAACCTAGAGTCAGAGGCCACTAGGAAAGTCTCTGGCCTGCCCTGAGCCTGCCCGTTCTCTCTCTTCTGGGACCTGGGGAATGACTGTGTGGCCTGGGGCCTGGAACAAGACTTCTCAGCCAAATGGGCTTTAGGCCATGAACACAAACAGCTTCACTGCACGGACTCCCAGCATGCTCTAGGAGCTCCGGACAGAGGGCCCAGGCGCGAGGCCATGGACACAGCCCCTGGCAAGGCAGGCCTCCTCTTCTCTGCCACCTCCTCCAAGCTACTCCCTGACGTGCTCCCAACAGACTGCTCGTCTGGCTGGAGAGGCAGCTTGTCAACACGCCTCTGCCCGAGCACCACCCTGCCCCTCGCCTCCTTTGAACGCAAACCAGAAGTGACAGCTACTCTGGCTGACTTGCATCTGGGGAAACAGAGCCCTGGGCAACATGCATTCTGCGTCACCTCACCTCAGCCTTACCCCAACGGGGCCGAGGTAACCGTGACGGCCGGGGTGGAGGGAAGGAACTGGAGGAAGTGGCTGGCCGTGCAATCTCCCCTCGGCCCAGGGGGTTTGCCCACAAACTGCCAAGGTGATGTGTGCAACCTGGGCACGGCTTCGCACGGGGGCCCCAGCACCTCCCAGCAAGCCCGGGCTCTGGGAGGGTGGCGCTGGCCCAGAAGACACCCTTCCATCCTCCAGAACCTAGCTCCTGACCTCCACTGCTGTACCAGACCTCATGCGACCACTGGAGTGTTCCGGGCACAAAGAGGCTCAGAGCTGGGAGGAATTTCAAGAGCCGAATGAGGCCAGGCTGAAGCTCACTTCAGGGGCTGGCACCCACACCCTCCCTGGCCTCAGCCTGCCCATTCTTCAATCCCTTACTGCATGCCTCCCTGTACCTAGCCACTTTCTCTAAGCAGAAACGACCTTCCTTTCCCAGTTGGCAAACTCCTGCTCAAGCCTCAAGAGCAAATATCACCTCCTCTGGGAAGCCCCCTCTGACTTGCAGGTGGGACAGACTGCTTTCTCTATGCTGCAGAGGCCCTAGGAAGAGCCCCTTTGGGAGTCTCTACTGCCTCCCACCCAAGTTCTGTTTACCAGGGTGTCTGTCTTTGCTGCTCAGTTGGAGGATGGGGAACCTGAGCATACCGGGTGCCTGGTATGGAATGTGGCACTTAGGAGGGACTCCCCGGGGCACCTAGTGGAATGCCTAGAAGGACAAAGGCCTCTGGCTTGGATTCTTTAAGTTCGAATGTTGTTCCTGGCCTACGCATTAGCCCTTCCTGCCAGCTTTCCTAAGGAGCCTTCTCTGCTGAGGAGGATGGTCCTTATGTCGGTCTGTCTGATGCAAAGCTTGGTCATGGTCACCTAACTGCACCAGGTCTTCACTAGCTCTCAACTCAGGCCACCAAGCCACAAAGGTGCCACAACAGGTGGCACCCGTCTTGGGCTGTCAGAGGCTAACCTCAGCAGAGGAAGCTCCAATTCCGATTCAGAGGCCCAGGGCCCAGACGAGAAGGCAGCTCTGTCTGAGGCCTGAGCAGACACTGAGACAAGCAGGCGACCGCATGTTCATCCTAAAGGCCCCAGGTCCACAGCCACCACCATCCCAAGTCTCTCCTGCACCTTACCAATCTCCCCACAAACCAGAAAATGTTCCCAAGAGCCATGGCCACACCCACTCCCCTGGAACTGCAGAGCTTCGGGCAGACAGACTCTTGTGACCCGCCACCCTCTCTGCTCCCCGAGAGGTCCCCACACCTTCCTTCCGCCTGGGCCTGTCCTGCTCTAAACCTTTGGAGTCTCTTTTTTCCCACCCCCCAAATCCAAGCCGCTGCATCCCCTCTCTAGATGCTTCCTGAGTTCTGGAAATCATTTGGCCACAGGAGGCTGAAAGACAGCAGAGAGTGAGACCAGCACACACGTGCACCGACGACGTCTAAACCCAGGACTGAGTACAGCTGCTGGGCTTCCCCATAGCCACAGCTGGAAGGGCCAGGATATAGGAGGGGGAGGCAACCTGATGCTTAGCACACCGGCAGAACTGTGCGGTGGGGGCTGAGGGGACAGAGGGGAGCATCTTGCCTTGTCCTTATACTGAGTTCTGGCTCTGCCCACCCTTACCCTAAATCACTGGGAAGGTCTGAGAGCACCCTCCGTCTGTCTGTCAGGGAGGGGAGCCTATCACATTGAATAAGACCAGCCCCTCCTTGGTAAGCCCGTTCCTAAGCCCCTGCTGACAGATCAAGGTGGAGCCCCACACTCTCCTGGAAACTTGAAATCAGACTGGGGTGCTGGGTCAGGCCAGCCCACCTCAGCCAGGTACTCATGGAGTAGAAAGATGGGGCTGCTGTTATATGAAGATGTGTCCAGGCCAGAGACCACAGGACACAGAGAAAGAGACACTCAGCCACAGCAAGGGCATCTCAGAGATAAAGAGATGAAGGCGTGGCTGAGGGAGAAGCAGGGCCAGGAGCAGGGGAGGCCGGGAGATGCCCGCGCACACATTTAAGGGGGTCCGCACTCCCAGGCCAGTTCAAACACAGGGTCTGCCCCAAAGCATCTCCTTAACAGGTGTGAGCTGGACCTCTTGCCTGTCTTCCAGTGACAGATCCGAGAGGGAGAGGTGCAGACAGACCGCAAGACAAGACAGGAAGGACAAGAGACAGCAAGGGAGAGAGACGGGGGCAGGACGGAGAGCACAGCATGATGAAGAGGGCCTCAGTGAACCATGGGCCCAGGCCGAACAGAGGGACAGACAGACGAGGCGGACAGTCAGGAAGCACACGCAGAGGGAGAAACGACCAGCGAAGTCCAACCACACATCCCGGCCTGGGGGACCAGGATGTGTGCACCCGAATCTGTCCTGGAAATTCCTCTTCTGGCCTGGAGGGGTTCTGAAAGGGCTTCTGTCCTGGGACCCCAAGGTTCCACTCTCATGAGGTCAAGCGACGCCACGCGATACTAGAGGAGCAGTAGTTGAGGGACTGCTGGGGGACACCCAGGTCAATGGGCCTGGCAGAGTTCGCAGAGAAGACAACGTTCTGCATCCTCCTTTGGTGAGTAGAGACAGGGGTCTTAAAAGACAGGGGGCTTAAGCAGCCTTCTCAGGTGCAATTAATTGTGGCAACAATTATACAGCTCTTCCTGATATGCATGAACTATTGCATCACGTGGTTTGTGGATCAGGCCCCAATAAAACTGGTTTTTAAAAAATAAACTAAGGTGCAACTACTGGTCTCTCCCCTGGCCAGAGGACAGAAGAGTGAATAAAAATCAACAGACACGTGAAAACAATGAGTCCAACGGACTCTGGGCCCACACCAAGCTCAGCCTCCACCACCCGGAGACCAGAGGAACTAGGTGGTGCCCAGGCCACCACAGCCAGCTGCACAAAGGACCACATTAGAGGGTTCTGGACAGAGTGGGAGAAACATGCAGGCGAGAACTCAGAATCACCAGTGAGACCATGCTTATTGGTCAGAGAGGCTGGGGGGGACCCCAGAATTTGGCCCTTACCCTTCAGGGCTGGAACTGAACTCCCCTCCATGTTAGAACAATCAACCACTTAAGATGAAAGGGCAGCATGTACCCAAGGACAAAGCCTGAAGGGCGAGGAGAAGAGGAGGAAGCACAGGAGGAAGTGGGACACACACTGTTGGCCGGAGGGGAGGGGGCAGGGGTTGGCAACAAATGAGATGAACCCAAATGTGCAAACTGTGGACGGTGAAGCTGATGGTGGGTCCGCTCTGTGAACCTTCACCCAATGCACAAGACAAAGGCTTCTTAAACAACACCACTCACACTGCTGAGAAAGTGGCAGCGGCGAGGCGGAGGGGCCCCTGAGTGACAGCTGTGAACCAAGGGTGTTGGTTGTAGATCCCGGTGGACCCCCACAGTGGGTTTCAAAAACCCTGGATTCGGGACCTCTGCAGAAATTGAAGGTTCATTCCAAGGAGCCCCTCAAGAGTTGAATGAGGGACGATGCACGAGCCGTGGAAGGACTCCAGAGACCAGCCATGAGCGGACCAGGTGCCATGAGCAATTGATGGAACCTGCAAGGAACTGTAGTGGTAGCCATGGGACAGGGACACCAAACAGGCAATGTGGCCTTCAGCAGAGGAACACAGCCACTGCCCAACCAGGGACCAGCAGGAAGGGATCCAGGGCAAAGGGATCCAGTGCCCCAAACTCTCACTCCATCTGCGGCTGCCCCTGCTTGGCCAAGTCCAACCGGAAGCCAGATTGCAAGGGATCCTGGGAAATGTAGTCCATGGAGCTTGTCCTCCTGGACACAGCAGAGGTGGGGTGGAAACGGATCAGATGGGCAAATGAGAATACGCCATTCATGGGTTTACTTATATGCCACTCTCCTCACTAGCTAATCCACTGTAGTAGCCCTGGCAGGTTGGCAGGCAGGAGGGACTGAGAGTTAATTCCTGCTGGGATCATGATCACACTTGGTGTGATTGAGCCAGGCTAAGTGCTCCAGCCCTTCACAACACAACCAACCAGCAGCATCAGCCTCACCTGGACGCTTGTTAGGAATGCAGAGGGTCAGCCGCCCATGCCAGACCTCTTGAGTCCAAATCTGCATTTTAATAAGATCTCCAGGTGATTCACAGGCTCTGGGAGCCATCAGCGGGCTGTGGAAGTTTCTCTTCTTCAGATAGTCCTCCCCCAACCCAAACTCTGCCACGGAGTGGGTGCTGACTCAGAGACCCTCTGAGACAGCGTAGAGCTGCCTCTGTGAGTTTCCGAGACTGTAACTCTTTAGGGGGCGGTTAGAAAGCACCCTCTTTATCCCACAGAGCAGCTGGTGGTTCGGAACCGCTGACGTTGCAGGTCGCATCCCAGTGCGTAACCACTCAAACACCGGAACTCCTCCTTGTCCTCATTTCCGGAAACAGCAGCACCATCTACTTCAGCAGTTCTCAATCTGTGGGTCGCGGCCCCTTTGGGGGTCACATGACCCTTTCACAGGGGTCGTCTGATGCATCCCAGTAGCAAAATGACAGTGATGAAGTAGCAACAAAAATAATGTTATGGTTGGGGGTCACCACCACATGAGGAACTGTATGCAAGTTCTCAATCAGGAGATTGAGAACCTCTGGTCTACCTAGTCATTCAAGCAGAACACATCCGGGAGTCACTCTGAACGCCAACTTTCCTCTCCGGCAGTCAGTTGAGCAGGGAGCCATGATCCCTCTCAGGGCAGCCGCACATCCACCCTGGTCCATGTCCCCACCACCTCTGCCCTGGATGACAGCAGCAGCCTCCGTGTGCTCCCCTTGCCCATTCCGGCCACCACAACCCACACCTCTCTCACACACACCCACAACGGCCGTGTTGTAACTGGATGTCATTGAGTGCATACCCCACGGGACAGAGTCCTGCTGCCCCATGGGGTTTTCTTGGCTGTAGTCTTTATGGAAGCCAACAGCTGGCCAGAGCTTTCTCCCAAAGGCCGCTCATGCCTCTTCTCTGCCTAGACCCTCCAATAACTACCAGCACCCTCGGAACAAACTCCCAGCTCTCTGGAGGGGTCCACAGGGTTGAGCTAATCTGCCCCCCTCCCCACCTCGCTAAGCTTCCATTGCACCCCTCTTCTCCAACCCTCCATTCCAACAGGACCACCTGCTTCACCATGTGAACCTCTTCCCTGTCCCCGGCTTTGCACTTCCTATTCCCTCTGCTGGGACGTCTTGTCCTTGGGGGCTCGGAGAAGCCTTTGCTGGCCAGCTGGAGGTCAAAGAACGCACCCTCTCCCGCTCACCTCCCTGCTAGTTCCCGTACAGGTCCACGTCACGCACTGCACTTCCCTGCTCCTTATGCATTTGCCTGCCAGTTGTCGATCTCCCACGACTCAAACCCAACCTCACTGCCATCGAGTCGATTCCGACTGCGAGTGACTCTGAGACAGGGTAGAACTGTTCTTTTGTTTATCCAAGGCTATAACTCATCTTTCCCCGGGGAGCAGCTGCTGGGTTCAAACTGCTGACCTTGTGGTTAGCCCCCCATGTGTAACCCACTGTGCCACCAGAGTGGCAGACCTTGATTTAGCTCCTTCACAATCCCCAGCCCCTGGAATTGAGCGTGGCACAGAATGGGGTGAAGAGTGACTCCTTAGATCAGCAAGCTCATTCCTTCTTCCACCCCAAACACGACCCCCAAACAACCCACGCCAACTGCTGTGGAGGCAATTCCGAATCATGGTGTGTCCCCAGCTCCACTGGGGGTGGCTGTCCAAGACCCTCGGTGGCATCCTCTTCTCGCAGATGGCCAGGCCTTGCTGCTGGGTGGACTCAAACTGCCAACCTTTCAGTTCGTCCCCGAGCACTTAGCCACGAAGGACTGGCTCACACATTGCCCTGGTGTCAGTTTCCACACGCAGTGGCAACAGGATCCCAGACGTGATTTTGAACTCTGACTTTTCCTAAGCAGCTTAAAAAATCCATCTTGAGGGGCCCACAAATAGAATGAGCAATAGAATTGGCACTTTTCAACCAAAAGCACTGCAAATACGGAAATTCTCAGATGAGCAAAGCAGTAAGAGAGAAGAACCCCGGAGAAAGCGGGGGAACCAGAGTGAGTCAGCTAGGCCATGAAAGGAAGGAAGAAAGGAAGGAAAAGGAAGGAAGGGTTTTCTCTCAGACAACGGCCATGGGCACAGAGAAGCTGGGGGACAGAATGGGCTTTGGCGCTTAGAGACCTGAATTCCCCAGGAACTTTGCGGTGGACTGGCTGTGGCTGTGTGTCCTTGGACAAGTCGCTTGGCCTCTCTGCACCTCCCTTCCTCCCATGTCACAGGAAGGCAATGAACCTTGCTGCACAGGCTAGCAGAAAAAGACAAAGTTCCTGCCCAGATCCTGGAACGCATCTGTAAACGCCAGCATCCCTCCTTCCTTCCACGTGCCAGTGGGGGGCGACTGCTGTCCACGCAGTGAAAGGAGGCCAGGGAGAAGGGGGAGCAGGCTGGGTGTTTCAGGGCCTTCGAGGTGCCAGGGAGTGGGCCCAGAGCAAGAGCACTGTGTTTTCCTGTCCAGAGCAGCAAGCCACATTTCAACACCAGAGACCCACAAGCACCCTGGGAAGTAAATAGGCGAATGCCAAGCATACCAGTCATTCCCCCACCAGAACATGGCTGCCTGGAGCAAGGGGCTGTGGTCCTTCCCCCCCTGCTCCCCTGTCGCCTCACCCCAACACACACACACACACACACACACACACACACACACACACAGAAAGCAGGGCGAGATCTCAGCTGGCTGGACCCCCAGAGGGAGGCGTGAGGAAATTCCAGAGGCTAGTGACCAACACTGATGAAACCCCGGCAGCCTGCAGGGGTCAGGCCCCTGCCACCGTCATCTCCCCTGGGGCAGAGCTGTTGGAGACAGCCTGTCCTCTGCCCCCTTCTCCCTGCCCATGGCCAAGGTCTGGACCTCAGCTCTGAGGTTCTGGCTGGGTCCGTGAGCAGCGGGCAGAGCTGAGAGAACACTCGAGACCAATGGCCAGTCCCCGGCTGAGCTGCAGACCCACTCCCACAGGTCAAGCAAGTAACTTAGACCCCAGGGACTGACACTCACCCCAGGGCTGTTGGGCCTTCCAAGTTCTCAAGACAAGCAGAAAAGAGGAATTAAAAGCAGCTATCGTCCAGTTTTTAATGTGGGCAACTAATTCCATTTTGGAAAGAACCTTGTGTGAACCAAGAAAAACACATCTGTGGGCGGAACCAGCCAGCCACGGGA
>NW_022103915.1:30003712-30022891 GCF_000313985.2 Echinops telfairi
AGAAAGCAGGGCGAGATCTCAGCTGGCTGGACCCCCAGAGGGAGGCGTGAGGAAATTCCAGAGGCTAGTGACCAACACTGATGAAACCCCGGCAGCCTGCAGGGGTCAGGCCCCTGCCACCGTCATCTCCCCTGGGGCAGAGCTGTTGGAGACAGCCTGTCCTCTGCCCCCTTCTCCCTGCCCATGGCCAAGGTCTGGACCTCAGCTCTGAGGTTCTGGCTGGGTCCGTGAGCAGCGGGCAGAGCTGAGAGAACACTCGAGACCAATGGCCAGTCCCCGGCTGAGCTGCAGACCCACTCCCACAGGTCAAGCAAGTAACTTAGACCCCAGGGACTGACACTCACCCCAGGGCTGTTGGGCCTTCCAAGTTCTCAAGACAAGCAGAAAAGAGGAATTAAAAGCAGCTATCGTCCAGTTTTTAATGTGGGCAACTAATTCCATTTTGGAAAGAACCTTGTGTGAACCAAGAAAAACACATCTGTGGGCGGAACCAGCCAGCCACGGGACGCTCTTTGCAACCTCTGGCAAGTGACCACCACAGCAGGGCTGGCTGTCAGAGGCCTGGGTTCACCACCAGCTGCCTTAGAGGAGACCTGAACTTATAGTGACCACATGTGTCTCAGAGCAGAACTACTCCAGTAGGGTTTCAATGACTGGTTGCTAGATCGCCAGGCCTTTCTTCTGAGGTACTGTTGGGTGCACACGAACTTCTAACTTTTTAATGTAGCAACTGCATACACTGTTTGTGCTACTTAGAGACTCCTGAGGTGCCCAGATGGCATAGTGAATTATGAGTTGGGCTACTAACCGCAAGGTCATCAGTTCAAAACCAGCAGCCGCTCGAGGAAAATGAGACTTTCTACTCCCGTAAAGAATGACTGTTTCAGAAATGAAAAAGAGCAGTTCTACCCTGTCCTGTAGGGTCTCTATGAGTCCGAACAGACTCGATGGCTGTGAGCAAGAGTCTGGTGGTGCGATGGTTACGTATTTGGCTGTTGACCTGGAGGTCAGTGGTTCAAACCCACCAAGAGGAGAGAGGACCTGGGGAATCTGTTCTTGTAAACCCTCGCACGGCAGGCAATTCTCCTCAGTGGCACGGCAGAGCTCTGCAGTCGGAATCATCTGACGGCACCCAACCACAACCAAGGTGGGTGCTGGGGGCTGCATTACACACATCAGAACACCGAGGCTCAGCAAGTGTCTCCTCTGAAGGTGCCAGACTGGGGCAAGGGCAGAGCGGGGAGCAGCCTGTCACAGCACGCCTCGTGGGGTTTTCTTCAGCCAGCATCCAGGGTTTGCTAGATGGAGAGGAATGTGCTGTGTGTGGGGCTTGAAAGCCCCCTTTGAAGAAGTTTCCGCTTTTCAGAAGTGGTCACTGCAGGCTGCATAGACTCTTAGAGCCGAAAAGGGGCATCTAGTTCAATCCTGAGATTTTACAGCTGGGGAGACTGAGGCCAAGGGAGGGAAGCGGCATGCTCCAGGCTCACGCTTGAAGACAGGGGCTGGGGCCCTGCTGATGAGTCCAGGAGACACGGTGCATCCAACCCACGGGGCCTACAGCTCCACCTGGCTGTGTACCAGCCCCTGGTCCTGAACTCCCTACCCTCGGAGCCGCAGCTCACTGCCCTGTCCTCCGACGCCCTGACCTTTCCTGTTCTGCCTCTCCCATCCCTTCCAGGAGGGGCCCACGGTCTACACACTCCCTCATCTGCACACATCTACACACAGGCTCATCCTGGGCCCTACCCACGGTCTACACACTCCCTCAGGTATACGCAGCACCCTCGTTCTGATCACGTAGTTTCGACCGCCACCTTTACACAAATGCCACCCAAACGTCCGTCTGGCCACTGGACAGCTCAGTCTGATTGCTCCTCAGCCCCTCCCATTTTTGAGCCTGTCAAAATCTTTGTTCCCCAATCAGTCGGTTCAGCTATAGTCTCCACTCCAGTGGCTACCATCATCCACCCAGTCTCTGGAGAGAGAAATGCAGGCTCTCCCCTTGCCTGTCCCTTATTACCGACAAATTGGATCACACGGACCGCCCAGACCTGCTTTGGGTCTGCTCTCCACGCTCTCCAACCCAGTCACTGCAACAACTTCCTAAGAAGCCTGCCATCCCAGCCATCTGGGGGGCGGTGGTCTTCCTAAAATGCAACCCTGCCCCACTTAGAGGCCTCCAAGGGCTTCCCAAACCCCCTGGGGTGAAGCCCACACTCCTTAACACTCAAACCAGGCTCAGGGGAGCTGCTCCGGCCTCCATCTGACCTCCAGGCTCTCTGAACCCCACACTCCCTGTGCCAACACCACCAAGCTTGTCTCCTTGACTCCATACCGGCTCCTGGGCTTATACTTAGCTCACACATCACTTCCTACAGGAAGTCCTCCCTGCTTCACAGCTCCTCCAGGTTGGGGTGGGGTCCCTCTCGCTGCCTCCTTCACCAGACTGCAAGGTCCATGAAGGCCGAGTCTGTGTCTGGCTGACGGTTCATGTGCCCAGCAGCTTGTAGAGGTGTAGAAGTCAAAGGTTCCAACTCACCAGGCACGCTTTCGGGAGAAAGCTAAGTCTGTCTGCTCCTGTTAAGATTTACAGGCTCGGAAACCCTAGATGAGGTCGGAATGCGCTTGATGCCAGTTGGTTGGTTGGTATGTATGTTAGCATCTTCTAGAGTTTTCTTCAAGAGCCCCTGTGGCATAGCGGTTAGCCATAGGGCTTCCATCCAAAAGGTCAGCAGTTCAAAACTACCAGCTGCTCCTCAGGAGAGCCTCATAGGGGCAGTTCTACCCTGTCCTATAGTCACTGTGAGTCGAAGCCACTGGATGGCAGGGAGTGTTTGGGGTCTGAGGGAGTTTGTAGCATGTTGGTAGAGTTCAGGAAATGATTGCTCCAGGGAAGACGTCCCTGTGGTTCAAACGTTAAGCACCCAGCTACTAATCACAATGTTGATGGTTCAAATCCAGTCGGAGAAGTTTGGGAAGCCGAGGAAATGGGCAATCTACTTCCGAAAGGTCACTGCTGCTGGAAGGAAGCCCTGGGTGGGGGGGCGGGGCATGTGAAACAAAGAAGCCCGCAGGATTCCAGCAGCAACTTTTTCTTTCTTTCTTTTTAAAACAGTGGTTCTCAACCCGTGGGTCGTGACCCCCTTAGGGGTCAAACGATTCTTTCACAGGGGTCACCTAAGACCATCAAAATTATGTGTTTTCTGATGGTCTTAGGAACCTCCAGGAGGGTCCACTCACATGCAGATACACCCACATAAGGGAGTACTGGGCATGATGACATCATCACGCCAACCCCATCACCTACACCCCGTACAAACACAGGTGTATGTGACAGGGTTGGTGCCATAATGTACTTATGCGAACCAGTCACGCGTGTGTAGAGATCAGCTGCTGTGCAGAGAGCAGCTGCTGTGTTGAAAGCAGCAGTATTGGAAGTAAAACGACACCTCATGAATTATCATTACTGAGTAAATGCTTTAGTTAATGCTTTACTCACTCTGCTTTAATTATGTTCCATTTGTAACAATGAAAACACATCCTACATATCAGATATTTACATGATGATTCATAACAGTAGCAAAATGACAGTGATGAAGTAGCAACAAAAATAATTTTATGGTTGGGGGGTCACCACAACATGAGGAACTGTATGAAAGGGTCATGGCATTAGGAGGGTTGAGGACCACTGTTTTAAAAGGAGCAAGGGAGGTCAAGTCTCAGAGCTGGGAATCAGCACAAGAACTCGGGAATCCCGGTTCTCTGACCCATATTCTTTCAACCTCACTCCTCCCCACCCCAAACCCCAGTCTAGGAGCCGGCTTCAAAAAGACCATGGGAAAATGGCAAGACAGGTTCTGGGATTTCCCTACAAAGCCCCCTTGTACAATCAAACTCATTCACATACTAACAAACCCCTACACTGGACCCCATGCTCACTGGAAACATCAAATCAGCCCAGCCAGCCAACCCCAGGTGAGGCGCTGGACCTGAGTGAGATGACTCACTTGGCCTCTCCTGGCACCAGGGCTGGTGGTGACAAGTCCCTCCCAGACCCAGCTTCAGCAGGAAGTGGCCAAAAAGGGTGGGGCTGGAACAGCTCGGTAGGTCTGGAGGCTCCAAAAGGAGAAGATTCGAGACCCTAGATCTCTCAGCACCCTTAGGCGAGGGACCTCGAGTTCACCGGGACCCACAGTAGTAAGGCCAGCCCTGAACGCCACTGCTTTCTGAAGGGAAAATGTGACCCGCTGGGCCCCTGGGTGCATCAAGACAGCCTGGTCGCAGGGGCCCCGCCTCCTCACAGCTCAGCAGTGGAGCTTTGCTCTGAGCTGCTCCAGTCACCCGGTCCCCAAGGAAGCTTTCTGGGTGAAGAGAGGCCATCTGACAGTAATCCCTGAGTTTCGGGTTGGCTTCTTTGGGTGGAACAGGGAAGTGCCACTCACTCTGTCAAAACACAGCGAGAAGGGTCTGGACCTGCCGCTCAGAAAAGACAGTCTGACAACGCCAGGCAGACAGGGTGACTCCCGCTGCAGATGCCGCCCCACCCCTTTTAGGGAAGCAAAACACTGAACCTCTAAACCTGATAGAAAGGAGAGAAAGAGAGGAGTCCAGGAAGCCTAACCTGAAGAGATGAACAGCCAGTGGCTGCAGAAGAGCTACTTGGAGAATGACTGCTTGTGTCAAAAGATGTCGACCTGGGGTCCTTTTCAATGGATGCCATCATGGGATTTGGTTTCCTGCTAAGCCATCAACCAATGTGCTCACCCAATTGGCAACCGCATCAAAAGACAGGCACAGGCGAGACATCCAAGATGGGCAAGGACCAGAAGAGACATGGCCACGCAATCTGTTTTCTGCTCACAAACTGGTGTGAGTCTGTCAGGTCCCCAAAGAGCTCTGGTGGGTTTGAATGTCCAACGTTGCAGTGAGCAGGCCAACGCATAACCCACTGCCCGGCCAGTAGAGTTTCACATGATGTGTTCGCCAGATGATGATAGCCCCATCAGCACAAAACACTTCATAAGTTACCAAAGCTGTTGTTCAACTTCATCCCTTCATAAGAACAGCAACCTGCAGCAGTGCATGCCTGTGCGTGTGCGTATGTGTGTGTGTGCATGAACGTGTGCATCTGCCTTCATCACACCAGGTGGGGGGCACAGCCTAAGAAGGAAATGAAAATGCAATCCTTGCCAGGAGGAGTGATGGCCCAGACTCTTCGGAAAAGCCCCGAGATGGCCAAAGCGGAGAACCGCTCCAAGCCCCATCCTATGAAAAGAGCCTTTGGAAGTCATTCGTCTTTCAACGTCAAGGTGAAGAACAAGGTCTTTGGCTTCATTATCCTCCATCAACTCAGTTGTGTTTCATCTGTATTCTGGGCAGGCAGTGGAAATGGAGATCCCAGCCAATTTAAGGCAGGCACCAGGCGCAGCTCAGAGACAAATTACCTCGCAGGACGGCTGCCTCTCCTTCCCAGCTCATAAAAGCCTCCCCGAGGGGACAGGGCCCAATGGGTGCTCAGCCAGGGCTGCCTGACGTGGAGCGTGGAGGGTGAGGTGGCTGTTGGTGCCCTCTTGTCGATTCAGGCTCACAGCTCCCCGCAGGACAGAGTGGAACTGCCCCCATAGGGTTCCCAGGCTGCACTCTTGACAGCGGCAGGCTGTCACACTGTTCTTTTGTCCAGTGGCTGGTGGCTTGAACTGCTAACCTTTGGGCTAGCAGCCAAGTGCTTTAACCGCTGCTTCACCAGAGCTCTCCGTTCCGTCCCTGGCACGGAAAGCAAAGAAGCAGGCACAGAGAAGCAGTCACTTGCCCATGATCACAGGCCTCTTAGGGGGTCGGCGGTTCCGCCCCCTGGCCACCCCCCTCCCCCTCCACCCCGTGTGCAGAGGAGGGACTTTCAGAAACACGGTGTCAGGCTTGTCTTCCTAGGATGCATCACCACCGCAGTGTCGGCTTCAACTGCCCACCTTTGCGCCACCAGGGGTGCCCCTCTTGGGCGGTACATCCAGGTGCTGCTGCAGACAGTCTGAGCGAGGTGGATCCAGGCTGGGACCTGGTGTCAGCAGAAGGGCTGCTCTTGTGTGGGGTCAGGAGAGATGGCACAGACACACACGTGGTCACAGTGCACCTGAGAATCCCGGCTGTCAGAGCCCTGCTGCAAGTTGGAGGAGACAGAGGCCATTGGGGGCAAGTGGGCTGGAGGTCCAAGCTGCCCTTCCTAGCACTGAGCCTCACTGTCCTTCCTTATCTGTAACATGGGAGCGGACGCGATCGATCCAAGTCTCTCTCGAGCAGGTTTGTGGTCAGGAGCAATGAGAAATGGATGCACGGGTGTTAGGTCAGCAGCTGAGTGCTTAGCCTTTGTGCCCCAGGGTCCCTTCCATGATGATCCCACTGCCATCAAGTCAGTTCTGACTCCCAGAGACCCTAAAGGACAGGGTAGCGCTGCCCCTGGCGGGTGTCCAAGGCTGTCAATGTGTACTGTAGTAGAAAGCCCGGTCTTTCCCCTGGGAGCAGCTGGTGGTTTCAAACTGCTGACCTTGCAGTGAACAGCTCAGTTCATAGCCCACTCTGCCCCCAGGCTTCCCTTTCCCTGAGTGATGAAACGAAGAAGCCACGCTCCTGGCCAGCAAATTGATGCCGGATCCCAGCAACCCTATAGGACAAGGTAGAACTGCCCAGGCAAGTTTCTGAGACACTAACTCTCTATGTGCGTTGAGAGCCCCGGTCCTTCTCCCAGGAGCGGGCTGGTGGTTTCAAACTGCTGACCTTGGGGATCACAGTCCAATGTGTAACCATCACACCACCAGGGCTCCTCCCATGAGGGATGGATATGAGGAAATGGATGCGATGCAAGCTCAGAGAGAGGTGAAGAAGAATCTCAGCGCTGAGGCCGGTCAGAGTCAAGGTCCCTGCTTGCCCAGTTTGTGGACGAGGGGCGCGGGGAACTGCACGCTGATGCAGTGAATGGGGCCTCTCTGGACCAAGCAGTGCAGCACTCAGCCGCTCCTGGAAAGGGTGAAGATTCAATCCCATCCTGAGGTGCCTGGAGAGGGAAGCCTCACTATCGGCTTCTGGAAAAACCCAGCCATTGAAAACCCTCTGGAGGTCCCTGTTACCGGGACACAGGTGGATTCGGCCTCATAGCAACCGATTTGTTTTGTTGTTCTTGGTCTGGCATCAGAACAGCTAATCTGAGCCTCCCTTCTAGAACAATAAAGAAGCAGGCTTACCAACAAGCAGGCTTGACAGCGGAATTCATTCACTGGGAAGTCCCTCCGGGTGTGAACACCAGCAGGGCTGCAGATCTCAAAACACGGAAATGCTAACTGGCCTGGAAGCACAAGTTGTTTGCTTACTCAGAAAGCAGCCCCTGGTTTCTGCAGACGCAGGCACTGCACACGCACACGCGCACGCGCACGCGCACACACACGCACATGCACTGATGAATGCACACCTGCCTGGTGGGGCAGGTGGAGCACTCCTGAAATCGTGAGCTCAGCTCTGGAGGGAAATGGGTTTTGAGACCCCACAGCCATTCTCAGATAAAAACACTGCCACCCAACTGGCACCCAGGAGCTATCAGAATTCTCTAGAAGGCTGGGGTCCGAGCTGCACTCTCCCCAGCCCAAGCCTCGGATCCAGGAGGTTTGGAGAGAGACCCCCGAGCCTGGACGGACAAGCTAGTAGAGGCTGGCACTCTGCAAAGCACGGAAAAGGGGTCTCACCTGGTTTGGGCCTTTCAGGAACAGCCTCTTTCTCAAAGAGACGGTCTTAAAAATTGTCTTTAAAACAATTCCACAATATACTCCACATAGGAAGGTGGTATTTTCTTAAAGGGCTCAATGATATCACACACGGATGGTTCAAGGAAGGCAAACAATACCAGGTGTTTTGTCTGATACAAAACCTTTAAACCACTGGTTACAGGGGACACCACAGGTTTAGGACGTTTCAGAATATCGAAAACTGCATGAATAACCAGAAACAGGAAGAGTGGGTCGCTTCCCTGAAACTCGGCTCCTGTGCGAACCACATGGGAAAGGGCAGTCCTGTCATAATGGGTAGTCCACTCCAGTGGACCCACTTCTTCACAAGGACCTTCTCCTTCGCTTACGATACAACACGGTGTTTTCCATTCCAGTGAAACTGATGCTGGAAAGGTCCCCCGAACTCACCCCAGGGAGCACTGGGAAAGTGACGCCCGAGTGGCCTGCTGTCCACCCAGCTGGTGCCCACAGCCAGTGTGCTGCCTGGATCCCGGAGCCAGCCCTTCAGCTTTCCCTGGGCATCCCTCAGCCCTCCCGACTCCCTCTTCTCCAAAGGGCAGGAAACAAAGCCCAGCACCACTCTCCAACCTATTCTGAAAGGGAATTGCATTTCCAATTTAAAACTGGCTCTTCCATGTGTTGTGTCTTCCTGGGTGCCAGGCATTATGGGAAATGCCCGGAGCTACATTCGGTCATTGCCACGGCCCCACGAGAGCTGAACGATGATTATTGCCACTTTATTAGCTGGAGACTCTAAGGAGTCACGGAATGCCCTTGAACTTTCCAGAAGCGTCTGATTTCTGCTGAGCCCATACAGAGCCTGCCTCCGGCTGACCAACTTCTCTCCTTCGGGCAGCCTGGGTCTGACCAGCTCCCGCTGCTGACAGCTCACGGCCCCAGTGAGTGCTCAGGGGCTGACATCACATAAGACCCGATACCCCTGCGATGGGAGGCCTGCTGGCAGAGCCCAGTGCTCAAATGCAAACCAAAAGACCAGCGAGGCCGTGACTCCCACGGGCTCCGCGGGCCCTGCCGATCTGCTTCCGCAAAGACCACAGGCTAGATGGCCCTGGGGAGCAGTTCTTCTCTGTCACATGGGGTCACCACGCAGTGTGGACTCCGCTCCAGGGCACTGAACCACCACTGCCGCCCCAGGGAGACTCAGGCATAGCTGCCTTTAGCGATCACCTGTCCTCCCGCACATTTAGTTCTTTGAACACAAACTCACAGCTTAAATTTTTTTTTTCTAAGTGCTAACAAAATGATGGGACCTAAAATGGAAATTCAAGATTTCAAAGGTGAGCGGGGAGATTCTGTTCCAAGAAGGGACAGATTGGCTCGCGCGCGCTCTCTCTCTCTCTTGCTCTCGCTCTCGCTCTCTCTGCCAAACAAGGATGAGACAGGAAAAGCATCTGAGTCAGGAGAAAGAAGGCCAATGCTATTCCAAACAGCCGCAAATTAAAAACCAATTATGCAATGCTGGCTGAAAAAAAGAAGAAAAAAATCAGTCAGTGGGATGCCTCTACATTTGAAAGTCCTAAAACACAAGCATGCTAGGGCCAACCTTCCTCCAGAGCATCCACTGGTTTGAAGCAACTGCTCGTGTGTGTGTGTGTGTGTGTGTGTGTGTGTGTGTGTGTGTGCCCGCGCACGCGCGCTCACTCTCACAGGTACAACACGGATGAAGGTCTTGTCTGCTTTGTGAACAAACTCTGGGAAGATCACCTGCTGCAGCAAGTGGACAAGTCTTCCTGGGCCACTCTAATGCACAGCTTTCCACACACACTGCATCCCAGTGTTCTCCAGGGTCCCTGGAAGGGGTGGGCGAGCCCAAATGTGAAAACCAAGAAGAGTTTATGTCTCCTCCCTGGCTCAGAAGTTGACCAGGAGGCACACCTAGGCACCAGGTGGAAATCACAGGAAACGATACCGGTTGCCAAGAGCCCAGTGCCAATCCCCAGAGATAAGCATAGGAACGAGCCGGAGGCCAGGTTGACACAGGCTGCCCAGCGTCCGAGTCACCGCTGCATCTACTAACTGGGCAGAGGCCCTGGACGCCACATGACCCTCACAAAATCTGATCCTGAGGACTTGGGTGGGGTCTGGATGGCTGGATTTTTTTTTTTAATAAAGAAGTTCCCAGACAGTTTTCATGATCAGCCACGTTGGAGAATGGTCAGCCTGATTTTCTCTGTGTCTGTGTTTCCATCCGAACTCGCTTAAAATCAGAAGCAGGAAAAACAAAGGAACAAACTGCCTTTTGTGGTTAGGAGTTGAAGGCTGTGAAAATCGGGAGGAAGACAGTTTGACTTGTCAGCTAACTAATGTTCAAACCAGCAAACACTTATGAAACATGCTGTGCATGAGAGGCAAGGGACAGGGTTTCATAGAAGTGAAAACACAAGGGCACTGTGCCTTTGGGTCCCTGCCCTTGGGACCTAACACAGGACACAAACTCAAAAGCTGGCGGGTGATGCAGGCAGTGGGGAACGGGCTGGGTGCAAGGCAGCAGGGAGCAGTGGGGACTGTGGTGAGTTAACGGCTGCATCTACTCCTCATCTCCAGCTCCTCCGTACCTGGGAGGGTGTGGCCCTAGCCTGACTAGGTATCCTGTGTTTGCTTTTTAAGAGAAACTAGAAAATCAACATTTCCTGATTTTAAGCATAGTAAGCCATTCCCCTACATAACCAAACAGAAACCTCATGCTCTGAGAGCCAAGCAAGATTCATCTCTAGACTGACTCCTGCCCAAGGGGGTGACAGTTTGCAAGGTCATCCGATCCGACCTCCCCTGAACCCTTGACTGGAGCAGAAAGAAAGGGGCCTGGTGGCTCTTATTGAGTGAGTGAGTGAGTTTGTGTCTGTGGCTCAGACAAAGAGAACGCCAGAGAGAGACTTTTCGGGGCTCGGGTTAAACAGGGGTGCCCGTCTTGGGACTTTTAGCCTTCAATGGAAAATGCATTCCTGGCCCAGAGGAGGGGGAAGCTGCTGCTGCTACCACTGCCCACTTTGAGGCAGCGGGAAGACCAACAGGGACCAGCAGGCTGAGGATCCCAGCTGTCAGGGGCTGTGGAAAGAAAAGCCAAGGAAGGAACGTTCTGGTGGAAGTCAGAGGGAAAAGTTCCCTTGGAGAGTCACACTGGACAAGAGAGAAGTCCAAAGAGGCAACAAAGAAGCCACACCCTGAAAAAAACCAGAATGCAGCGTGCCAGATTGCTGACCACCCATCACGGCCGGCAGTCCTGGCCCCTCACTCCCTGGTCTGCTTAATGATCCTTCCCGGTGCTGATCACTACCTGACAGATTAGATATTAAAAACAGACAGTGCCATCCTGTCAACCATGTGTGTCAGCACAGCACCGTGCTCCCTGGGGTTGTAAATACAAGAGGGTTTTTGAAGCTCGATTCCCAGACCTTTCTTCTGAAGCACATCTGGGTGGATCCGAACCTCCAACCTTTTGGTAGCAGCCAAGCATTTAACTGTGTGCATCACCTAGGGATAGTGATTTGCTTATTTGGGGACATGCTTCCTGCCCTACCCACCATCCACAACGGAAGCTCCAGGAGAGGGGAGGCTTTGTGGGTCCCTTCCCAGTGCCCAGGCTGGTAAAGGGCATGGGGCCTGTGCTTAAGAGACTGCAGCTAAACCACTGGAGTTCAGGCAAGCAGCTGGCACCGAGAGAATGCAAACCAAACTCACTGCCCTCACACCCATCCCAACTCATAGCCATCCTACAAGACGGAGTGGAACCGCCTCTGTGGGTTTCCGAGGCTGTCGATCATTACCGGGGCAGAAAGCCTCGTCTTTCTCCCACGGAGCGCTGGTGGGTTTGAATGCCCAACGTTGCAGTGAGCAGGCCAACGCATAACCCACTGCCCCGCCAGTAGAGTTTCACATGATGTGTTCACCAGATGACGATAGCCCCGTCAGCACAAAACACTTCATAAGTTACCAAAGCTGTTGTTCAACTTCATCCCTCTAATTCTCTCACCAAACTGTTTCATGCATCTGGCCGGGGCCCACGGAGAGTGCTGGCCTCTGCAAGGCCCGTGGTCTGACAGCCAGGCCTCTCAGAGCTGCCTGCAGCGGTGGCTGGCTGAGTTCTCCCCAGGCCGGGAGGGTTGAGGCTGCAGAACTGCAGGGTTCAGCATGAATCGGGGCCACGTCATCAGAATGATGAAGCATGCTGAGGCCGGGTTCATCTGGCCTCCCCAGCCGAGGAGAGGTCTGATTGGAAGCCTCGGAGGGACTCGGAGGGCGCAGGAATGAGCAGCACACCAGAAGGTTAAAACTCTGGCTCTCAAGTCGGCCTGGGCTCCTTGCCCAGTTATGTGACTTTGGACCTCGCTGACCCTTGTTGGCAGGCGCCGAGGTGGCACAGTGGTGAAAGAGCTCAGCTGAGAACCAAAAGGTCAGTGGTTCAAACACACCAGCTGCTCTGTAGGAGAAAGATGCGGCTGTCAGCTTCTGTAAACACGTACAGCTTGGGCTGAGAATCAGAATGCACTGGAAGGGAGTGAGTTCAACCCCTGGTTGAGGACATCCATCACGGGGGACTAATAATAACAACAGTAATGACTTCACTGGGTCCTTAGGAGAGTTACATGATAAGATTTCGTGAACACTGCCTCGCACCATACAGTGAGATGGGGCGGGAGCGTCATTTTGTGGAGCCCGGGAGAGCGTGTGTCTGTGAATGGAAAGGTGGGGGTCAAACCAACCCAGCCATTCCACGGGAGAAAGGCACAGCCCTGGCCTCTCATGAGGATTCAAACAACAGCAACAGCAATCTCACTGCCATCAGACTGATACCCACTCCTAGCGACCAGAGAGGATGGGGTAGACGTGCCCCTGTGGGATTCTGAGATTATAACCCTAACAGGAATAGAAAGCTCTCTCCTGAGGTGGGTGGTTTTGAACTGCGGACCTTGTGGATCGCAGGCCAACGTGTAACCTTTAGGCCGCCAGGACTCCTTCGTAGAAAAGCCTAGACGATGAGGTTGTAATCGACCCAGAGGGGCCCCAACAACAGCTCTGCGATCGCCATCAGCAGCAAACCTCCGCTCTGCCACTTGGCAGAGATGGGACCCAAGTGACTTAACTTGCCTCCGGGGCCCACAAATGTCTCTTCTCTCTATGGGGACCACCTGGTGGCCAGGAGGGGCACAGAGGGGATGGGAACAGGCGGATGAAGCAGTAGCACAGGCCCTGCTGCCTGTGACGAAGCACTTAGCACAGGCCCTGCTGCCTGTGACGGACAGACCGACTTTGAGACAGAGCAGGTTCAGTGTCACCACAGAGCGAGTCACGTGACTGTCCTTCGGTTTCTCCGTGCGCGTGGGGTTATGAACACACTCTTCTGTAGTCCTCTGTGTGTGCGGTAGCGTGATGGGAAGTGTTGGGAGGCAGCCCCAACATGCGACGCCAAGACACAAAACAGACACGTGCTTCTTGGAAAATGGCACCCAGAGACGTGCTTGACGCAGGGTTGCTGCCGGTCCTCAATTTCTGGAAAGAGCACTAAAGCCAAGCTCACGAGAACAAGACAGGAGGCTTATTCCACCACTGGCCGTCAGTGCACCGTACGGTGGGGCCGTCACCATTCACGGCACCAGCACGTTACTCAAAGGGGAGACATTTTGGTGAAGCTGCCAGACGAAGACAGGCTCTGAAGACCCTGGTGGTCTCTTTCCGACAGTACGTCGGTCAGTAAAAAGACCGCCAGACGCAGTGCCGGAAGATGAGTCCTGTAGGTTGGACGGCACTGGAGACACTGCTAGGGAAGCGTTGCCCCCTCAAAGTAGAGTCGGCTTTTACACGGGGGTGGGATAAAGCTCTCAGGGCCTTTCTGTGAAGTGGCATAACTTACAATGAGAAGAAGCCACTGCGAACACCTAATTAGAACATGGAACGTTACAAAGTACCAATCAAGGAAAACTGGAAACCATCAAAAATGAAACGGGACACGAAGAGCAATGTCCTAGGTAGTACTGAGCTGAAGTGGACCAGCACTGGCCGTTCTGAATCCGACAATCACATGGTCCATCCTGCCGGAGTGACAAGCTGGAGGGGAATGGTGTCACTTTCATTGTCAACAAGAATGTTTCAAGAGCGGTCCTAAAGCAAGCTGTCGGTGATAGGATAATATCCGTCTGCTTAGAAAGATCAATTAATTATCCACATTTAGGCACCCACCGCTATTACTAAAGATGAAGAAATTTAAGATTTTTGCAACTTCTAGAGTCTAAAACTGATCGAACATGAACTCAAGAAACATTGATAGTGACTCGTGATTGGAATGTAAAAGTTTAAAACAAAGAAGGATCAGTAGTTGGCAAATATGGTCTTCATAATGGAAACTCCGCCAGTGATCACATCCTAGAATTAAGCACCACCAATGACTTATTAATTGCAAATACCCTTTTTTCAGCAATATAAATGATGACTATGTAATACACAAGAATCCAATTAACTACATCTGTGGAAAGGACAATGGAGACGCTCAATATCATCAGCTAGGACAAGGCTGGGGCTGCTGGCAAAGAAGACTACCAAGTGCTTGTATGCAAGTTCAAATTGAAGGTGACGAGCATTAAAACGAGTTCACCAGAGCCAACATATGAGCGGAGTATATCCCACTTGCATTTAGAGACCATCTCCAAGACAGACTTGCAGACTGAACACGAATGACCGACACACTCGTTGTGGGGTGGCCTCCAGGACATCATATATGACGAATGCACACATCTGGGAAAAGACAGAAAGAAGAGGCAAGTATGGATGTCAGAAGAGACTTGGAAATTTGCTCTTGAATGGAGGCGTTAAAGCTACCAGAGGAGATGCTGAGCTAAAAGAAACTGAACAAAACATTTCAAAGGGAAGTTTAAAATGACAACGTATTATAGAAAAAGGTGAAAAGATCTGTTGATCTTTTTGATTAGAATATCAAAAGGAAAGAGCATACTTGGTATTTCTCGAGTGGACGCAACTGGAGAAAAGCCCAAGCCCCAAATTTCAGTATTACAGGGTCCAATGCCTAACGTGGTACGTGCAATAAGGAAGACGGAAGAAGAATGGATGCGTCTGAAGTGGGGTGCTGGTGGTGAAGAATAAATACTGGAAGGCCTATAGATAGCTAAGAGGACAAACAAATCTGTCTTGGAAGGAGACAGCCAGAGTGTTCCTTACAAGCAAGGATGGCAAGACTTTGTCTCACATACTTGAGACATGCTGTCAGGAGAGACCAGTCCCTGGAGAAGGACAGCACGCTTGGTAAACTCGAGGGGCGGCGAAAGAGAGGAAGGCCCTCCAAGAGATGGATGGACACAGTGGCTGCAACCAGGGCCCCAAGCACAGGAACAAAGTGTAAGGATTGTGCAGGACCGGGCAGGGTCTTGTTCTGCTGTGCAGAGGGTCACTGTGGGTAGGAACCGACTTGATGGCACCTAATAGCACAATAACAAGGGGAATATATGGAATGATGCAGGAGACATCAGAAGATGGTGGAAAGAATACACAGAGAATTAAGGAACCACAAGACTTGGTTGACATTCAATCATTTCAGGAGGTAGCACATGATCAAGAACAGCACAGAAGGATAAAGTACAAGCTGCACTGAAGGCACTGGCAAAAAGCCAGGTTCCAGGATTGGACGGAATACTAAGTGAGATGTTCCCACCAAGGATCTCACATTGGAAATGGTCACTCATCAATGCCAAGAGATTTAGAAAAATAGTTAGAGGGCCAACCAACTGGAAGCGATCCATATCTGTGCCCATTTTCCAAAGGAAGGTGATTCAGCAAAAGGTGGCTATCATCCAACAATAGCACTAACATCACACGAAAGTAAACTTTTGCCGAAGATGTGTCAAAAATGTTTGCAGCAATACTTGACAGGGAGCTGCCAGATAATCAAGTCAGGTTCAGAGAAGGTTGTGAAAGGAGGGATATTGCTCCTGATGTCAGATGGATGTTGGCTGAAATCAGAGCAAACCGAACGATGGTTAGCTGCGTGTTCTTGGCGATGCACAGGCATTCGAGTGTGTGAATCATAGTAACTTACGGATAACATTGCCAAGAATGAGAATTCCGGAGCATTTCATCGAGTCCCTGTGGAACCTGCACATAGACCAAAAGGCAATTTTAAATCGGGAAAGGTACGTGGGGGTTGTGCCCTTTCAGGATATTTATTCAAACTGTACGTTGGACAAAGACTCTAAGAATCTGGTGGGAGGAGGCCTCCTTCACAAGGTGTGAAGTGTGCAGATGACACAACCTTGTCTGCTAAAAGCAGGAGAGGGAAGCACGTACTGATGAAGATCGAAGACTGCAGCCTTCGGTACGGACTACACCACAACTGAGGAACACGAACAGCCTCACGAGCAGACCAACAGCGAGAGAAACGACAAAGTTGCTGAGGGATTCCTCTTCCTTGGGGCCACAATCAGTGCTCGTGGGCGCAGCTGTCAAGAAACGGAACTGTGCATTGCCTTGGGCGTACCTGCTACCAAACACCTCTTCAAAATTAGAGAAAGCCAAGAAGTCACGTTGAGGACTAACGTACACCTGATCCAAGCCGTGGTATTGTCAGTGTTCCCTTATGCTTGTGAAAGCTGCTGCTGCTGCTGCTGCTATTGTTGTTGTTGTTGTTGGGTGCCTGGGAGTTGGTTCTTACTCGTCGCCATCCTCGACACGAGAGAAGGAAACACCACCGGGCGCTGTGCATCCTCACCATTGCTCCCACGCGTGAGCCCATCGTTGCGGCCATGGTATATCCATCCATCTCCTCGGGGGCCTGCCTTTACGTTGCGGCCCCTCCACTTGACCAAGCAGGACGTCCTTCTCCAGGGACAGGCCTCTCCTGACAACACGTCCAAAAGATGTTAGAGCAAGTCTCACCATCCTGGCCTCCAGGGAGCACCCTGGCCTTAGTTCGTCCGAAACAGGGCGGTGCGTTTGTTCTTTTTGCAATGACTAGTAACCCCAAACCAACTCCTGACACATGGTGATGGGGAACGAATAAAGAAGACCCAATGGGATTTGAATTACGGTGTGAATGAACAATATTGGACATGCCAGGAGCTGCCAGGAGAGCAAACGCGTACGAAAAATCCTCGCCGCTGGTATTTTGGACAGGTTATCCGAAGGGGCTTGTCCCTCCAGGGACATCGTGCTCGGTAAGGGAGAGGACTGAGGAGGCGGACTGACACATGGCAGTAAGAAAGGGCTCAAACAGAGGGGCAATTGTGAGGAGGTGCAGGACCCGGCAGGGCTTCTCCTGGTTGTGCGTGGGGGTCTCCGTGAGTTGGAACCTACGTGGTGGCATCTCACAAGGACTCAAGTGGCTTATTCTTATGCAGTAGACTTTTAGCCTTGTAAAATGCCAGTGCCAATCTGCTCAAGGCAATTTGCCACACGGACACCAATCTCTGGAACACGAGATTCTCCGGCAGCGGGTGTTTCACTCGTCTCCTTTATTTTTGAATGACTCCCAAACTTGGCCTTGCTAGGGTCCCAGCAAGGAGCCTGTCCTCGGGCAGCTCTCATTGCAGGGCTGCCTTTACTTGGCACCAGTACCATCTCCTCAGCTCTGTCGTGGTCTCAGCCCCCACAGAGCCGCAAGCTGACAGCACAGGGGAGGACATGCAAATAGGCCCTAAAAAAGGCTTGCTATTTTCACGGCCTAGATGGTATACGTTTGTGGGGGCCTGTGAGGACAGGACGTCACTGTCAGGTACTGGGCATATGGCACCAATTTGGGGTGTCTGCGAAATGTAAAAATACCCAACCCAAATAAAGGCCTTCTCCTCCCTCAAAAGGAGACACCTCCAGCGCCTGTTGTGAAGGGAGGAGGGGGTGATTCTGCACCCCACCCCCACGGGCAAATCCTGGCAGGGCCAGCACTCGCCCAAGGTGCCTGCCTCCTCATCAACACCACGGCCCTGGCACCCCAAGGAGACGGTCCGCCGGTGGCTTTCAGTGACATTATTACTACAGAGCAGCTGAGAAACGCAGCTTTCCAACCAAAGACAGAAAGACCAACCCCAAACCCCAAATCACTGCCATCGGGTTGATGCTGACTCATCGCGACCCTACAGGACAAGATAGAGCCGTCCCCCTGGGAGTCTCCTAGACGGTAACTCTTTACGGGAGTAGAAAGCCCGTCTTTCTTCCTCGGAGTGGCTGGTGGTTTCAAACTTCTGACCTTGTGGCTAGCAGCACAACTCGCAACACTACGCCACCAGGGCTCCTTCAGAAAGCCCATGAACTAAGCCAGGACGCACTGTGTGGGTTTACAAACTCCACTCAGAAGGCTAGAATTACAGCCGCTCTCACCTCATCACCGTCCCCAGTGAGCAGCTACACGATGCACCTAAGCCAAGTGTCTTGAGTTCAGGTGGGTACAGTTCAGGGAAAGGTAGTGGCTGGGGCTAACCACAGTCAAAGCGAGATGACAGTGAGGAACGGGGGCATGCAGCGAACTGGAGAGAGACAGGACACCGCGCAGTGCAGTCTGCAGCGACCCTCTGCAGGCCGCTGAGCTGCTGCCACACCAGAACAGGGCACTGTGAAGATTGTGGGGTGTTTTCTCCCATGTATATGTACCCCAAGTCCCTCCTTGGAACCTCTAGCCCTCCCGGCTCCATCCTTAAGGAGAGCGAGATGGTGGGGCAAGAGGAAGGTAAAAGGAATCAGGAAAGATCTAGGAAGAAAAGCTCTGGATAGAGGTATAAACATAGGTGTGTACATATGTAAGTATAATAACTCATAAAAATAGAGGTATTGGCCTATGTATATCTACATATATTTATATGGCAATACATTGAGGTAGTGGATGGACTGTGGGCGTCAGCTCAAACCCTCCCTCAATGAAAGAACACTTTATTCTAACAACCTGGCATTCTGTGATGCTCACTCTCCTTGCATGATCAATCACTGAAGACAAAATGGGTGCACATGCAAATGTGATGAAGAAAGCTGATGGTGCCTGGCTATCAAAAGATAGGACATCTGGGGTCTTAAAGGTTTGAAGTTAAACAAGCGGCATGTAGCAGAGAAGCACAAGCCCACACGGACAGAGCACACCAGCCTGTGCGATCATGAGGGATCAGGCAACAGGCATCAGAAGACCCCAAAGAACCAAACAAAAACATTGTTGAGAAAGAGGGAGGCCGGCGCAGGGACCCAAAGCCCATCTGTAGACAATGGGACATCCTCTCACAGAAGGGTCACAAGGAAGGGAGGAGTCAACCAGGGCACAGCATAGCTCTGATGAAACACACAATATTCCCCTGGTTCCTTGAGGCTTCCTCACCCCCCACTCTCAAGACCCCAGTCCTGTCGTTCACTCAGGGCTAGACCGGAGCATGAGCACTGGTACAGATAAGAGCTTATGACACATGGAACCCAG
>NW_022103915.1:30023052-30034550 GCF_000313985.2 Echinops telfairi
CCTCAGGAACAGAAATGGGAGTAGCGATACCAGGAGGGGAGGGGGAAGGTAGGAGGGGTGGAGAGGGGAGGAAGAGGGAACCAATCACAGTGATTGACACATAACCACACACAGCCCTGGGGGGAGGAACAACAGAAACTGTGAGTGAAGGGAGACAGCGGTTGGTGTAAGAAATAAAAATAATAATCATTTATAATTTCTCAAGGGGTCACGAGTGTGGAAGGGAGGAGGGAGGGAAAAAAGGAGCTGATACCTAGGGCTCAAATAGAATGTAAATATTTCGAAAATAATGATTGCAACATAGGTACACATATACTTATTATAACTGATGTATGAATTGCTGTAAGAGTCCCCAATAAAATGATCTTACAAAATAAAACAACAAGGATGAGCCTTGAGCCAGAGCCAGACACACCCACCACTCCCCCCTGACACAGCTACTTGATGTCTGATGCTCAGTTTCTTCCCTGTCCTTCCCCCTCCCCTCCCAAGTCCACCCCATCCACCTTTTCACCTTCCATCACCAGCTCCCTCCCGTCCTGTCCCGGGGCAGCTACCCTAGCAGGCCTCCTCTGAAGACCTGGTTCTCTTAGGGGTCTTTCCAGCACACACCGGCAGCCCTAGGCCAGTGGCTGGGGACGTGGACAGCGCCAGTGCTGAGTCAGCTGGGGACTTCTCACAAATCCCCAGAAAAGCTATTCTGCAAGTGCGCTCAAGAGGCCTGCAACTGCAAGGGCTGGGGCGAGGGGTGCTCTCTGCGGGTGTTTGGGTAACCCCCTGCTAGGGAGGCACCACAGGGGGTGGCTGAGGCCCCCATCACTGTGTTCGTGTCTCGCCTTGCTGTCGGTCCTCTGACTACACTTGAGTCACACAGAGTGAGGACCCGAGCTCTGCTGGGGTACAGGGCTGGCTCACCTCACTTTTCACGGGCTGGGGCCTCTTGCCCAGTTTCACCTCCAGGAAGTGCAGGGGGGCGATCATGGCCCCAATGTTGCGGATGTCGGCGTACTTCAGCTCCTCCGTGGTCAGGGCAGCACTGGGCAGGCCGGTCAGGGGGCCGAGCCCTGGCAGAGAGCCTGCAGTCACCGAAGGGTCGGGGATCTGCCCAGGCATCATAGCAGGAGCAGTGGTCCAGCCTGGGGTGGGAGGGAAAAGAGTGGGGACAGCGCTGTCAGCCAGCCCAAGGCTCCAGGAGGGGCTCAAAACCCTGCCCCTCTGTCACTCATGTGCCCCTGAAGTCCCCCTACCCACCCACCTATTGGCTCGTCCTGCCCCTATGGCCATCCTGCTAGAGGGACACTTGGTCTAACAATTCACACCGATGCTGAACTTGGCATGGGCAGGGGTATTGGCTTTGTTTTGCTTTCCTTTTCTACGGAAAGCGAGAGAGTGACCCTGCTCAAATGTTGAACCCGATCATTAAGCAAAAGTCCGTCATAGTCGACTGGAATCAGATTGCCAGAACTTTCCGCCAAGACACCTCTGGGTGGACTGGAGCCACCAACCTTTGGGTGAGCAGCTGGGCGGTTAGCATTTCGCACCTCCCCGGGGCTCCAAACCAAACAGCAAAAACCCAGCCGGTGCATTGGTTCGGACTCACAGTGACCCTATGTGGGGTTTCCAAGACGATAAATGTCTTGGAGCAGACAGCCTCATCTTTCTCCCGAAAACCCAAAGGTGGGCCACATCGATTCAGCCACTGCTGTGTGCTAGGCATTGTGGGCAGAGCGATTCCCTGCCACAGCGGAGAAAGGCAAGGTGTGGAGAGAGAGCTTGCTTGGGGGGTGTGCATAGTTCAAAGCAACTGGGATTTAAGGGCAGCCCGCGGCCTCCCCGAGAATGAATGAGAGCTGCGGAATCTCAAGCACCTTTGCACCTGTTGGAGGGGAGCTATTTTGGGTTTGGCATGGTGCCTCCCTGCAAATCACTTGTCCTCTTCTGCATTCCTGTGAAGGCAGCCGGAATACGTGATGAAGCAAAGCTAAGTTAAAAGGGAGTGTACGGTGTGTGCTCGGTGTGTGTGTGTGTGTGTGTGTGTGTGTGTGTGTGTGTGTGTGTGTATGAGAGAGAGCGTGTGGAGAGAGACTGTGTGTGTGTGTGTGTGTGTGTGTGAGAGAGAGAGTGTGGAGAGAGACTCTGTGTGTGTGTGTGTGTGTGCAGTTTCTATGAAGATGAGACTAAGGCACAGGAGATGGAATTAATCAGCAGAGGCTTTCCAAGAAAAGGAAGTTCTCCATTGTCTCCCATTCTCAAAGCAAACACATCTTCTAGTTTGGCCAGACAGGAGGGTGGCCAGGGAAGACGGGGTCCAGCCTGAAGGAAATCAGGCAAGCTAACACCACAGCAACTCTTAGGTCTTCGTTCTTTTTCCTGGGGGAAATTTGTTGGTAAGAACTACTCACTTCAAGGTTGAAATGATAGTGAAGAAAGCTTGTCTGTCGGTAAAACCAGATGAATCTGGTCCCCTAGCGTCCCCTGCCATCCCTCCAACCACCCATTGGCCCACCCATCTCCATCTACCCATTCTTCCATCCATGTATCTTCCCACATCCATCATTCTGGTACTGACCACGGATAAGGAGCCAGGCTGCGGAGAGATGGAGATCAGCTGTGTAGCCTTGGCTTTTAAGCAGCCTTGAAGTAGAGTTCAGGTACATTCCAGTTTCAAGGAGAAACCCCAGATTTCTGCATAAGATTGTGGAAAGAAACCCGCCGCTGTACTGAGCACACGAAGGGGAAACCCTCGGGCTATTCTCCCACCTTCCCTCGCCTCCTCCTGTGAAGAGAGGGGCATATGTGAAGAGATGGGGCAGCCTGCTCTCCATCAGACCACCCTTCTCTGTTGGGCAGAGGTGACACACTCGTGTGGCTGTGCCATCTCGACTGTCTCCCAAGGAGCAGCCCTGGAAGCACTCTCCTGCCTAAGGTCTAGCTGTCGAGAGAGGGATGTACTAGGACGTCCATTTTGGCCACAAGTCTAAGCTGCGTCCCCCACCCTCCCACCCCCACCCCCATTTCAGTTTTGCCAATCAATAGAGATGAAACACGGTCCCCTCTCCAGCTCCAGCGTCTCTTTGTCAATAGTTCTGAATGTGAGAATTGGCCCCCTCAGACCACAAACACTCCTACCCTACACCACGGGCTTACCTAAAGCAGCACGGAGCCTGCCATTTCATGCCCAGTCAGCTCACGGCAGCTGCCCAGCTAGCCGTCTGCACCGAGCTCCCTGCTTGCACTGCAGCTGGTGGCGGTACCTCTGAGGGCCTTCATCTCTGCTCCACTGGCTCGACCGCCCACCCAGGGTCCTCTTGGCCCCTCCTTCCCACCCACGTCCTTCTCCCCCTCCTCAGCAGCCACCACCCCCGGGCCGTGTCAGAAAAGGATCTAGGACTCATTCATTCATATCTAAGGTTTTGAGCTGGAGGGAGGCCCTGGGCTCATCTAAACCACATCCTTATTTTGCACACGAGGAAGCTGAAGCTCAGAGGGAGCCCATGACTTGCCCAAGGTCATACAGCCAGAGAGGGTGAGACTCCTGCTCCCTGGAGTTTATGACCAGTGCATTCTCACTCAGTCCTCTTTGCTTCTTCCTCTCTGGGGGTCCCAGAGGGGCTGACACTTTTCGGCAGGAAAAATGGCCTGCTCTCAGTGGTCTTTCAGATGTGGGCCCTCAGGGAGGCCCATTCCCTTGCAGATGAGGTCCTCTACCCTGTCTCCCAGGGTTTCAGAAATAATCCCCCATGCGGTGCCCTAAACAACCCCATAGCCACCTGGGAGGAAGCCGGACATAGAAATGGCCCTTGTGACTCCTCATTTGTGATGTCCAATGTGCTATGATACTCCCCTGCGCCTGAGCAGCAGGGGCGTCCAGGGCCCTCTCGGATTGCAGGGCACAGTACACTGAGGCCGTGCATGGGCAAGCCTCCCCAGCCCTCCTCCAGGGAAGACAAGAAAGGGCCCAATGCAGGGACCCCTAGGGGGACGCCCAGGATGCCATTGAGCAAGCACATGGGTGATTCCAGGTCACCTGAGCCAAAGGGACACAACTCCCACCTGCATTTCAGCAGAAGAGAAAACCTATAAAATCCCCTCACTCCAACCAGGACGATGCAACCAGGAGTCAGTGACCAAAACAACAACAACAAAGTGCTTAACTAGTCAAAAGAAGTGGCAGTGAGGCTGGGGGAGGCTCCGTGCCTGGTGCTGGATACAGACCCCTGACAGGGGATGGGGGGCTGCCACCCTCTCTAAGGCACAGACATAGGACACAGCCCCTCCCTGGCCAGAAGCCCCGGATCTTCCCCCAACTGTAAGCCCCAAGGAGAACAGTGTTTGTTTGTTTGCTTGTTTGTTTGTTTGTTTTCCCTTCAGGGCTCACCACCATCAGAATTGCATTAGGAAATGGGATGCATGAATAAAGGATGCATGTCCTAGAGGCTGGCAGCCAAGCAGCAGCCAGGGCTGGTGGGTCTCCCATTTGACCCCAGCACTGAGCAGAGCTTCTAGCAGAACCAGGGTCATCGCCAAATCCCTGATGAACTGAAGATACAATGGAGGGATGAACACGTTCATGGCGGGGCCAAGCTCGGTGAGGAGGGAACAACCTGTCTCTGGAAACCCAGGTGCTCATGACCAGGCTGTGGGTCACCTCTCAGCCCTGCGTTCCCACTGAACAACCCCCACCCCATGTCCCACTCCCCGTAAAACATCCCTGGGCCTTCTGCATGCATCTCTGCCTGCACCATGCCTTGGAGTGGGAAGCCAGACTCCACTCAGTTACAAACGAGACACTAAACAAGGATCCCGACATGCAAGGGATCCACCGCTACCGTGGGCAGCCACCCCTTAGGAGCAGCGGTCCCACAATGCTTTGCCGTGCTCCATCTCGGGACAGCCTCCTGCTCCCGTGAGTCACCTCCATGAGTCTCGGGGGACCAGGCATCAGACTCCCTTTACAGAAGCCAAAGTCCCCTTTTCTATCTCACCCCCCCCCCCTATGTCCCCTCCCCACCGAGCTCATCACACATGCCTTCCTCAGCCTGGTGCTCACTGCCTGTGAGAAGTCATCCTAAACAGCGCGGGGCGGGGAGGGGGTTCCCAGAAGACGGGAGGTGCTCGAGTGGCTGCTTCCTTTGCTAATCAGATCCTCATTAGCGGCAACGAACTGGCCTGCGATCTAAAGCTGAAAGTCAAGTTTGGTGACTTGAAAAAAAAGAAAATAATTTGATGTGACTCAGGGATCAATAAAAGGAGGGGCGGGCAGAGGCGGGAGAGCAGCCAGGAAGAATTTGCCCACTTCAAGGAAGACGTAGGAAAGATGGCAGGGGCTGAAGTCACCCCATCCAACGGCCAGTTCCATATGGAAACAATTTCTGAGGGAAAGGAGAAATTACACACTAAAAGCTTTCGGAGAAGCACCCGGAGTGGTGTGTTTCTTTCTTTTTCCCTTCAGGGCCCAACACCCTTCACATCTCCATTAGGAACCGGGAGGCACAAATAAAGAGCCTGTTCTAGATGCTGGCGGGAGGCCAGCAGTGGGAAATGGAGTTCGGCAGGCCTAGAATCCAAAAGGACTTTGGCAACATGGGGCACTGACCAGGAATCGCCTGGAAACTAGCCCACGAGGAGAAGTTGGGTAAAGCACCAACCCAAGGAGGAGCTTGGCACAGAAGGCATTAATAAGACAGAAAGGGCTCAGGGGTCGCAGTGGACCCTACATGGTGGGTGCCGTGATGCAGCTCCCTACATGCCAGTTTACAGGAGACAGGGACCTGCTGGAGCCAAGAAGCAGGAGCCTGGAGAAAGATCGGCCCATCTGTCTCTCTCCCGACTTCCTCAGAAACGCATAGACACATGCCATTGAGCCCTGGGTGGGAGATGTAGGACCAGACAGCCATAAAGGAAACAATATACTGGTCCGTTCAGGTCCTGCTGAAAGGTCATTTCCCGAGGAAGAAAAGGCTGAGGCAGCTTACGCCCCCCCCCCCCCCACTCCTCACACTTACCCTTGCTTGGATTTACTAGAGATCTGTGAGATACTTTGAATCTCATTTCAAAAACTAGGAATGCCTCTATAACTGAAGACTGATTTTGCCTCGATGGTCAAATCTGTACAGGGCTATGCTTAGGAAGTGTCAAATAATCAGCATGGTCACCAGAATGGTAAAGCAAGTTTTGTTTGGTTTAAAACAACAACAAAACAGATTTAAAGAAATAGGCTCTGCATCCTGAATGTCCTGTCCATAGATATAAAGATCTCAGGGAGGCTACACGTTTCTGAGAAGCCCTGGTGTCATCGTGGTTACGTGTTGGACTGTGATCTGCGAGGTCAGCAGTTCAAACCCACCAACAGCTCTGTGAGACAAGGATGGGGCTTTCTCCTCCTGTAAACAGGTACAGCCTCGGAAACTCACCCGGCAGTTCTACCCTGTCCTACAGGGTTGCTGTGACTATGAACCAGTATTGACTTAATGGCAGCGAGTTTGGTTTTGGTTTGTTGGCGTTATGAGTCCCTGGGCCTTTTGGAGATGGTTAGCTCCCTTTCAGATAAGCAGCTGCCCTGCACTGGTCTCAGGAGCCAGGTGGGTGCAAGTGGCTTCAGTGGCCCCAGGTGGCACGTACTTCCCCACCCTAGAGAAAGTGAAGCTGAGTGAGGGCAGGCCACAAAGCAAGGTGGACGGGCAGAGAATGGCAGTCCCAAGATCAAGGTTCCAGAGTAAGTAAGGTTGGAAGTCAAGAGCAGGCAGCTGGCAACTGAGACTCAGCAAGAAGCCTGGGAAGATCCCCGAGAGGAAATCGGCTGCAAGGAATAGGAGCCCAAGAGGGATGGGAAGGCAGGCAGTTTGAGTCTGCCCAGAGGTGCCCTGGAGGAAAAGCCTGGCCACCTCATTTCTAAGAGGTCGCAATCACTGACCACCCTGAGGAGCATAGTTCTAGTCTGATACCTATGGAGTCACCAGGCGTTGGAACTGGGTTGTGTGTGTGTGTGTGTGTGTGTGTGTGTGTGTGTGTGTGTATGTGTGTGTTTAGTTGGCTCGCTTCACCAAAGGGATGGTGACCTTTAGATACCAGACCTCTCTTCTGCGGTGAGCTCTCTCTTGGAATCTGCGAGAACGTAGGTCAGCCAACATGCATGGGACCAGGAGACCCAGAAGGCAAGCGACCATAGGATGGAGAGAGTCCCAGGTCTGAGAAGAAACGCAAGCAACAGAAGGCCCTCTGGCCACGGGGCTAGTTCCCAGGCAAGAGGGGGGGGGGGGGACTTTGGAGCCAGGCAGTCTGTCCCTTCCTAGCTGTGTGACCTTGAGCCTAACCCCTTTGTGCCTCGCCTTCCTCACCTGTCGAGTGAGAATGCTAACCAAGTGTTGACCCTCTCGGGCTGCGGAGAAGATTAAGTTAGGTGACACATGGAAAGTACCTGGAATGTGCGCAAAGTCCACGTCACTGTGCAGTCACCCCTTCCTGGAGGGGCCCTTCTGGAATGTTCCATCTAACACCAATCTCCTCTGACTCGCTGCTCTTCCTCTTTCCAGCCCTAAAATCCCCCAGTGGGAAGGCCATCCCGGATCCAGGCACATGCCATAGAGAGAGACACAAAAGGGGGCAGGCACAAGAAGCAGAAAGAATGGCTGCTTCCCTCAGTGGACAGCTATCTCCTCCACCCTGCTGCCCAGACCCCCACTGCACACGTCACTGGGGAGGCCCCTCCAACAGGCGGCGGGGCCACCTCTGCCTCCTCTTTTGTGCCTTTTTGACCACGGTTTCCCTGCACTTGGGTGGGTAGGGTCACTCCTCGGGTCCCCATAGGAAGATAAGGAAAGGTCAGGGGGCTCAGAAGAAGCCACTGGCAGGCCTTGTCCCCACATCGCTGTCCCAGCCACATGCCCAGCGGGGACCCCTGGTCTTCCGTGAAGACCAGAGTAATGCTTTCCACAGGCCTGCCCTCCAAACACTGTGTTCTCTTCTGCCCAGTGTAGATGCTCAGTAAACACACAGGAAGTCGTTTCTGTCAGGAACGCTGGTCTCCAGCAGCCAGAAATAAGAAGGCCACAGGGTTCTCTCTCCTCTCCCAGCGGCTCTATTCTGCCTCCGTGTCAGCAGTGAATAAGACAACACCTGGCACTGAATGCACACAGGGTGTTATAAATGGTTTGGCCCTTTTAAAAAAAAATGTCACTGGCAAGTTCAGGCTTTGGCCACGGAGCTCCGGAGCTGAGATCCCGTGGGCTGCAGGGAGAAAATAGAGCGGAAAAACCTCCAAGAACGAAGGGCTCTAGCTGTACCTCCTACAGCCACTCAGGGGCATAAAGAAACACAGGCTGAGAATTCTAAGCCCGGGTCGCTAAGGCATTTGTCTCTGCTGGGCTCCGAGAGGCCAAACCACACATTCGCACCAGAGTGTACACACACACACACACACACACACACACACACACACGTGTGCACTCGAGCACACACATACACACACACATGAAGCTTGGCAGCCCTTAAGTTCCAGAGCTGGTAACACAAGCCACGGAACTGACTGCCAAGACAAGCAACAGACGAGCCAGGCCCAGTTTCATTGGCCACCATACGCTGCATATGGCCCGGGCCGCAGCCAAAACAGTGTTCTCACCCTCCTCGCAGGCATAGGAGACCCTCTGTTTTCAAACACACCTCCACAGAGCCTTAATTAAAGGAAAATGGAAAAATAATGTGCCTGCTGCTCTCCCCCTGCCTGTATAGGTATGAGCACACACATCGCCACACACACTCGCTCTGTTTTCCTCTTCCTTCCATTTCAGTTGCAGGCATAATTCACTAGGCGAGGGGGGGGGGCGGGAGGGGGGGAGGCAAACTGCATAGTGCAGCAGAAAAGACTAACTTGCCCTCAGTCCCAGTTCAGACTGCTCAAGTGCGCTGGGCTTGAATGAATGCAGAGCGGGCCAACCTGGAAGGCACTGGCCCCTGCCTTTGGGGAGGAGGGGGGGCTGCTGGAAGGGGAGACGCTCTCAAGAGAGCGGCCCAGGGCACCACCAGCCCTTCCCGTTCTGCCAAGGGCTCTGCAGGTTGGAAACCATGCCCACACATCCTGCAAACAGGTGGAGGAAGGAGGGTGGGGCGACAGCAACCGGCGGGCATAAGGGAGACTGCGAGAAGCACTTGCACCCTGGTGGCTGCACAAGCCAAGCAGTGGTTGAGCAGAGAGACCAGCGCTCCTGTTGACCCTGCCATCACTTATTTGCACATCATCCTGGAGGTGGCCGCTACCTAGCAAGGAGAAAGTCCCAGGCCTCCACCCCAATGCCTTGTAGCACTCTTACAAATCACATAGCACCCAGCTCTTCAGGAAGATTCTGGAACTGCCTGCAGCTCTGAACCGAGGCCAACATAGACGGGAACAGAAGAGCCTTTGAGAAATCCACCCTCTTGCTTTAAACAAGGCAAAATCTCACCCTCCCAGAGGCACCGGAATAGATCCTGCTCCTCTTCCCTAGTCCTGGGGTTTATATACAATCAGAGGCACGCTTGCACTTGATACCTGCTTAAACTCTCCCCTAGAAACCTGCAAAGGAAGATAAGCCATCCATCTCAGCTGCTGTTAGCTCTGCTGGAGAGATGAGAGCAATGAGAGGTGGTGCTTTTTTTCTTTTTCTTTTTAAACCCTCAGGGAAGGGAGGCTGGGGGAAGGGCGATGATAAGTGAACTCAGTTCGTATCAAGGTCTTGAAATGACAATCAGATACTACCAATCGTCCCCAAACCAAGACCCTACTGAGAGGCCACCAGCGTGTGAACCAGGTCTCCACACCCACAGTCTGCAAGCCCACGCTGGACGCAAGACCTGACACTCGTGGTCAGGCTTGAGCCCGGCTTTGGGATGCAGCCCACGGGGCAGGGGCCAAGCAACCTTGCAACGGGAGTTGGCCCAAGAGAGACCTGCCCGATTTTACCCTTCGCGCCTGCTTCTCCAGCCCGGCGCTGGCCCGTGCATCCCGGCGGAAGAGTTGGGGTCCTTCCTCTCCTAGTTCCTCCCACAGACCCAGGCAAAGCCTGGCTCTACCTCCACGGGGTTCAGCGGTCTGAGCCTAGGCCCAGCTCCCCCAGTGTCCTTTAGAGCGAGGGACAGAAGAGAGCCTTCTAAACTGAGCTGGGCCAGAGAGGAGGGGCCGGTTACCTAGAGGAGCAGGCTTGTCTCCTTATATAACCCCGCGTGGGAGGCGGTGGAGCCCAAAGTCGCCCCTGGGCCCACTCCCCGTCCAGAAATAGGGGCAGTGGCCCTGCGAGAGGCCCCTTTGCCCAGGGTCGGAACCCCGAGCCCTCCTCAGCCCCCTCTTCCGGGTCCTCCGGGAGCGCGCTTCCTCCCCGCCGAGGGGACAGGGGGCGGGGGCACGACTTTGCAGCAGGTCCTTGTCATCCCTCCGCGGCCCTTCACCAGGCGTTGGAACTGGGTTGTGTGTGTGTGTGTGTGTGTGTGTATGTGTGTGTTTAGTTGGCTCGCTTCACCAAAGGGATGGTGACCTTTAGATACCAGACCTCTCTTCTGCGGTGAGCTCTCTCTTGGAATCTGCGAGAACGTAGGTCAGCCAACATGCATGGGACCAGGAGACCCAGAAGGCAAGCGACCATAGGATGGAGAGAGTCCCAGGTCTGAGAAGAAACGCAAGCAACAGAAGGCCCTCTGGCCACGGGGCTAGTTCCCAGGCAAGAGGGGGGGGGGGGGACTTTGGAGCCAGGCAGTCTGTCCCTTCCTAGCTGTGTGACCTTGAGCCTAACCCCTTTGTGCCTCGCCTTCCTCACCTGTCGAGTGAGAATGCTAACCAAGTGTTGACCCTCTCGGGCTGCGGAGAAGATTAAGTTAGGTGACACATGGAAAGTACCTGGAATGTGCGCAAAGTCCACGTCACTGTGCAGTCACCCCTTCCTGGAGGGGCCCTTCTGGAATGTTCCATCTAACACCAATCTCCTCTGACTCGCTGCTCTTCCTCTTTCCAGCCCTAAAATCCCCCAGTGGGAAGGCCATCCCGGATCCAGGCACATGCCATAGAGAGAGACACAAAAGGGGGCAGGCACAAGAAGCAGAAAGAATGGCTGCTTCCCTCAGTGGACAGCTATCTCCTCCACCCTGCTGCCCAGACCCCCACTGCACACGTCACTGGGGAGGCCCCTCCAACAGGCGGCGGGGCCACCTCTGCCTCCTCTTTTGTGCCTTTTTGACCACGGTTTCCCTGCACTTGGGTGGGTAGGGTCACTCCTCGGGTCCCCATAGGAAGATAAGGAAAGGTCAGGGGGCTCAGAAGAAGCCACTGGCAGGCCTTGTCCCCACATCGCTGTCCCAGCCACATGCCCAGCGGGGACCCCTGGTCTTCCGTGAAGACCAGAGTAATGCTTTCCACAGGCCTGCCCTCCAAACACTGTGTTCTCTTCTGCCCAGTGTAGATGCTCAGTAAACACACAGGAAGTCGTTTCTGTCAGGAACGCTGGTCTCCAGCAGCCAGAAATAAGAAGGCCACAGGG
>NW_022103915.1:30034650-30043923 GCF_000313985.2 Echinops telfairi
GCCCGTCTTCCTCTCCCCCGGCTAGCCCGGGCTCCCACCAGCCCAATTCCATCCCTGGACACTAGGGAAGGATCGGCACGTCCGGGGGAGAAGGACTGGCAGAGGAGGGCAGTGGGGCCTCCCCCACTGACCACTGACCACCTCGCCGCCACTGGCCTCGAGAAGCCCTGGGAGCGGGTCCCCAGCAGGCGTCCTGCCCCCCGCACTGGGAGCTTCAAAAGCCCTTGCCCCTGGCGCTGGGGAGATGCGGCCTGAGACTTGGGCCTTCTCTGTGGCTCCCACACTTTGACCCCGGAGCTTTTGACACCTACACACACCCTATAGCTTTCTTCCTCTAAGGGACATGGCAATGGGCGGACCCGGTCCTCAGGGGACCAAGTGGCCTTGTCCGCGCACCGGGAGTCCGTGCCATCTCCGCTCACACCTTTTCATGCCTGGAGAGATGCCTCCGGTGAAGCAGGGTTTGGGGAAAAGGCATGTTTGGGATAGCCACCCACTGTCCTCAGGTCCGAGGGTGACACCTGAGCCCTAAGCCCTGGGCTGAGGCAGTCAGGGGTCCTCCACCGGAGGCTGGAGTCCCTTCCCTTCCGGCCCTGTTCAGAGCCCAGAGCGGGACCAGTCCCCTACCTGTCCTCCTAAGCCCGATAGGGGTGACGCTGTGTAAACTCAGTGACTGTCAGTCTCCCCAGAGTGATGTCAGGTCATGGCCCAGAGAAGGAAGGAAGTGAAAGTGGACGCCTTGGAGGACAGGTGCTCAGAGCGAAAGGAACAATAGAGGCTTGAGGCAGATGGGCGCACGCGCGCAAAACCCAAGGAGCCTGTCTCTGTCACGTGAGTACCCCATCCCTAAAAAGAAAGAAGTGAACAAAAATAAGCACCACCACCCTGCTGGCTGCCCTGGGGTCGCTTCTGATGCGTGGTGAGCCCGTGTTCCAGAGTAGAAGCTCCATCGGGTTTTCTCCAACGGAATCAAGCTGACTGCTGTGGGTTTGATTTGGGTTCAAACTTTATGGAAGCAGGCTTTTCTTTGGAGGTGTCACTGGGTGGATTTGACAATCTGGCCTTGGGGTTCGCAATCCCACACTCACTGCCATCAGATCAATTCTGACGCATTGCAACCCTATAGGATGGTGTAGAACGACCTTCTTTGGGGGTTCCGAAGCAATAAATCTGAATGGGATCAGAAAGTCTCATCTTTCTCTCAAGGAACAACTAGTGGAGCAACTGGTGGGCTCGAACTGCTGACCTTGCAGGTCGCGGCCCAGCTCATAGCCTTCTATGCTGCCAGGGTACAAGCGAAGTCTGCCATTCATTGGCATCATCCAGAAGATTAAAGCAAAAACGAAACTCTGCCCTTGAGTAGATTCTGACTTATAGCAACCCTATGGGTTGAACCCTGTGCGTAGAACTGACCCTGAGAGTTTCCAAGACTGACTCTTTAGGGGAGTCGAAAGCCCAGTCTCTCTCCGCCCCCGCCCTCCCGGCAGCTGGTGGTTTCGTACTGTGTTCCTTGCGGTTAGCAACCCAACGCATACCATGAAGTTTTCATCTTCTTTCACCAGGCGATGAGCTCTTTCTATACAAGAGGACCATTCTTGCAAATCCTCTTCCCCTTCGCCCTCAGCACTCTCTCAGACAGGGGATTTGGGGAGTAAAAGGGAAGACAGACCCCCGCAGAATATGCATTGGAAACCAAGTCGTACTTTGAAAGTCCTGAGGAAGAATACTGCTCAGCCTCTGAAAGGTCCACTTCACCTTTACTACAGTGTAATGATCAAAGCTGGGTCTTATGAAGCTGCTTTATGATCTCTCCCCCCATGAGGTCTGGATGTTTATGTGGAAGAAAACACTGAACAGGGGCAATTTTACTTTCTGCATCTCCAGTTGGGACTTTGGAAAAACGAAACTGATCTATGTACAGGGACTAATCATTAATGTGTGCGGTTAGAGGGGGGTGGGGTGGGGCTCTCCAGAGCCAGTTTTAAATCGTGCCTGGGCCACCAGCAGTCCTGTTAAGCCTTTGCCTCCCCCACAAATGAACTATACTACAGGGGTGGCCCGTGGGGGCACCAAGGAGTAACTTGGGGGTTATTAGTCCCCTCCACCTCTCTATAAAACCCATCAAGCCACCCCATCATGTGATACAGATGTTCTCCATTTTATGTAAAATGGCTCAGCTTCCAGACCTTTTGAATGGCGTTGCTCCCTGCTAGGCCTCATTGGGCTTGGCCTTGGGGACAAGCCATAAACCAATTCATTTATGCACAGATGAACCCTGAGAAGCTAGATGAAGCTGGTCTCAGTAGAGCAGGGTTCTCAAGTTGCTCAGTACAGCAACCCTGTGGAACAGGGTAGAACTGGCTCCTATGAGTTTCCAAGACTAATGCCTTCTGGGGGTAGAAAACCCCCTCCTTCTCCCACAGAGCAGCTGGTGATTTCAAACTGCTGACTTTTGTGGTTAGCAGCCCAACGTGTAACGATAACACCACCAGAACACCTGAACAAGTGGCCCAGCCCTGACCAATACCTGTATTCCATCCTCAGCCTTCATGGGCAGATTGAGAGATCACCACATATCCCAAGTGTATCTGATGAGACTAAGGATTCATGAGTCCTTTGAGGATGCCAATACAAAGATGAGCAGAGGACCACAGAGCCAAGCAGTAGGCAAAAGACAGATTGAGTCCCACTGATCTTGTCTGCGTTCCATCTGACATCAGAGCTAATTCTGGTGTTGCCTAGCTATGGAAATCAGTAAAGTTATGTCTTACCAATGGCAGCTTGAACTTAGGTCTTTCCTATCACTTGCACCGAGAAAAGTCCTGCTCGATCGGCTAGGTTTGGCATCACTCACTTATTTGCAGTATGATGCTTTACGCCTAGTGGACATTGATCAGTCTCAGGTGCTTTGCAAAGAGGAAAATGGGAAGCGGGGAAGTGAAGTGATTCATTCCCAGTCTCGTTCCTCCGCTCTCAAAGGAGAAAGGGATAGTTCTGGGTAAACACCAAACAGCTAAGATTTATACTGGTACTCATTGGACATCTAGTAGGTACCTGGCACTATGTGGTATATGTGTTTAAGGCATGATTCCTCCTCCAGCTCAGCAGACTTGAAGGCTAATGAACAGGAGACCAAGAGTGGCTAAGAAGTCCTTATGTGATAAAGACTCTAAGCACCATAAGAGTTCTGATAGGATTATGCAACAAGAAAATAATTTGCTAAATGTTCTATTCTCTACTTACAGCACATAGAGCAAATATCACAAGCTAGTAACTAGCTGGGTAGTAAAATGGTTAACACACTATGCTGCTAACCCAAAGTGTAGAGGTTCAAGTCTAGATTTCCCAGAGGCATCTCAAGACAAAGTTGGTGATCTACTTAGGAAAACAATAAGCCCTTGAAAACCCTCTGAGAACAATCACATCCTTTGCCATGAAACCAGAACTGGATGGGGACGAACTACCATTACTAAACATTTTGATCAAAGATTCCATAGAAGAATCCTGGTCTATACAAGGACAATGTCACACAGCACTTCAAAGTCTCATGGAACCCAGACTTTCTGGAGTTCTGGAGGCTGGATGTGCACCCAAAATGATTGCCAGAGATGGTCTTTAAACCTCAAACCAAAAACATGCCCAAAGTCATCTTAAAACCACGATGTCCTCTTTTAAGATCTATCTGTATGGGATCAAAACACAACAACAACTCAAAAGACAAGGCAGGAAACATAAGGGGCAGCGAGTTTGTTACTGGGCCGGGGGAACGAGTCAGAGAAAGAGGATGAGGAGGGCTGCACAGAAGGTCATCAGTGACACTAGAGTTTACTGTAGAAATTGTGGAGTTGGTGTCTATTCAGCAATGTGTACCTGCAACAACAAAAATAAAATAAAAGATTAAAAACAAAGAAACTCCCCAGAGCCCAGACTCCTCTGACAGGCGTGGGGTCACTCTGAGTTGAAGTCAACACCATGACAATGGGCTTGACTAGTGAGTAGCTGGCAGACAGATTTGGGTTTTGCTGGCTCCATTTTCCAAACTTTGCGTATCAAAGATTTACCATAAGAATCTGAATTTCTAGTATTAAGGTAGCAGAAGGACATTGGGCCTCCACTCAAGTACTCCCTCAACGCAAGAATACTTTCTTCTATTAAATTGTCATTCTATGATGCTCACCTTCCCGACACAACCACTAAAGACAAAGCGGGTGAATAAGCAAATGTGGTGAAGAAAGCTGATGGTGCCCGGCTATCAAAAGATATAGTGTCTGGGGTCTTAAAAGCTTGAAGGTAAACAAGCGGCCATCTAGCTCAGAAGCAACAAAGCCCACATGGAGGAACATATCAGCCTGTGTGATCACGAGGTGTCGAACAGATCACTGAAGACAAATGGGTGCATAAGCAAATGTGGCGAAGAAAGCTGATGGTGCCTGGCTATCAAACAGTATAGCATCTGGGTCTTAAAAGCTTGAAGGTAATCAAGCAGCCATCAAGCTCAGAAGCAACAAAGCCCACATGGAAGAAGCACACCAGCCTATGCAATCACGAGGTGTCGAAGAGATCAGGTATAAGGCATCATCAGAACAAAAACTCTTACCATAGTGAATGATGGGGGGAGTGCGGAATGGAGACCCAAAGCCCATTAGTAGGCCATGGAGATCCCCTTGCAGAAGGGTCTCGGGGAGGAGATGAGCCAGTCAGGGTGCGATGTAACAATGATGAGAAATACAACTTTCCTCTAGTTCCTAAATGTTTCCTCTCCGCTCCCACTACCATGACTTGAATTTGACCTTGCAAGTCTGGTTAGACCAGAGGATGTACACTGGTACAGATAGGAACTGAAAATACAGGGAATTCAGGGCGGATGAGCCCTACAGGACCAGTGTTGTGAGTGGCGAAACAGGGAGGGTAAAGGGAGAATGGGTAGGAAAGAGGGAACCGATTACAAGGAACTATATGTGACCTCCTCCCTGGGGGACAGACAACCGAAAAGTGGGTGAAGGGAGACGTGGGACAGGGCAAGATATGACAAAATACCAATTTATAAACTATCAAGAGCTCATGAGGGAGGGGGGAGCGGGGAGGGAGGGGAAAAATGAGGACCTAATGTCGGGGGTTTAAGTGGAGAGAAAATGTTTTGAGAATGATGTACAAATGTGCTTTACACAATTGATGTGTGTATGGATTGTGATAACAGTTGTATGAGCCCCTAATAAAATGTTTAATTAAAAAAAAAAAGAATCTGAATTTAGTGTTGAGTATATGTAACAGTCAAGCTCAGTGAGATTGCGCTGCAGCATTAAACATTTCCCAAAGCTCAGTGCTTAACACAAGAGAAGTTTGTTTCTCACTCACATAGGACAACTGTAGATCTAGGGAACCCTTCAGGGAGGCCCTCTGGTAGATGATAGCTCAGTATTACACTGCCATGTCAGCCATGTCAGCAAGTACATCCATCATCCCCAAGGAAGGGAAAGAGAGAAGTAATGAGGTGCCAAGTATAAAAATTAGATATTTCCTCCTGCAATGACACATCTCTAGCTCACATTTCATTGGCCCAAGCAAGTCGCATGGCTATTCCTAATTCCAATGTACAATGAAGGAAAGGGGTACCAGGTATCAGGGACTGATTCATTTCTGCCAAAGCATTCATTCCCAGTAATAATGGGCTGGTAACCACTAGTGGCTGCCCCCTAGAGATAGGATTAAAAGGCTCCAATTTAACAATCTTCACCCAACCTCCTTCACTTATTTAGATGGCCTATCTTGCACCTGGGGTCATTTAGTTTTGTAGCTCCTACTACAAACACAATGTCAGTAGCTGCCCTTCAGGTGTCTCCAGTAAGCCACAGAGTGATCACAAAAAAAGTTCAATAACAATTCATTTTGATCTGCTAATGAAAAACAAACAAACACATGCTATAGAAAACTCAGGATAAAGAGAAGGATGGTTTCAGGAAATCATTCAGATGAGCTTTTATGTATTCTGAAAATGACAGCGAACCGTTTCTGTGGCTGTGGCCTCCTGCGTGTCCTTGGATCAGTTGTTGGTGTTGCTGTTAGGTGCCACCGAGTTGGTTCCGACTCACAGGGCTCCGCTGTACAGCAGAAAAATCACCACTTGGTCCTGCACCAATCCCACCATACTTCCTCTGTCTGAGCCCACTGCTGCAGCCACTGTGTGAGCCCATCTTGTCAAAGGCCTTCCTCTGTTTTGCTGCCCCTCTACTTGACCAAGCCTGATGTCCTTCTCCGGGGATGGCCTCTCCTGACAACACTACCGAGGTATGTGAGATAATGAAGCCTCGGCCAGTCTTGCTTCCAAGGCGCGTTCTGGCTGTACTTCTTCCAAGACAGATTTGTTGGTTCTGTTGGGTGTCTATGGTACTGTCAATATTCTATCCCAGCACTGTGGTTCAAGTGCACCGATTCTTCCTTGGACTTCCTTCTGAAATGTCCAACCTTAATATGCATACGAGGCAAATGAAATGACCATGGATGGCTTAGGTCTGATGCACCTCAGTCCTCAAACTAACATCCTTAATTTTTAATACTTTAAAAAGTCTTGTGCAATAGTCCCACCTGATGCAGCGCATCGTTTGAGCTTTTGACTGCTGCTTCCACGAGCACTGAATGTGGATCCAAGCAGGACGAAACCCTTGAATTGACAACCTCAGTCATTTCTCCATTTATCATGATGTTGCCGGCAATTGATCCACTTGTGAGGATTTGGGTTTTCGTTACCAAACGCACTGTCATCAAGTCAATGCTGACTCATGGCCACCCTATAAGACAGAGTAGAACTGCCCCCTGTGGGTTCCTGAGACTGTAACTTTTTACAGGAGTAGAAAGTCTCAACTTTCTCCCTCAGAGCAGCTGGTGGTTTCGAACTGCTGACCTTGTGGTTAGTAACAGCCCAACTTGAAACCACTAAAGGTGGGGCCAGAGAAAACTGGCATGTTAATGGTGGGCTGGCTTAAATCAGAAAGGTCTCGGTTCTCATAACCACCCAGAGGAATTTGACGCAAACAGCACATCGAAGGGTTTAAGAACAAATCGACATCCGTAGAAACAGCGTCACACTGGGGGAAAGTTCCCCCTCTTCTCCTAACACAATAATGCTTGGGAGGATTAAAGTGACAGAAAGTTATCTGGTTAAAAGTATGGGGTGCATCAGGTATAGTGGGTGTGTGCTGTTCTTTTCAACATGCCTTTCTTTGGAGAAGCACCCTCTCCCGTGACCCATGGCTTTGGAAGGATATCAATCCTCCTGACTCATCACCTCCAACTTAGGTGTGCATGTGGCCTGAGCTGACCTATCACAGTAGTCTATTTCCCAGGCCACAGATTGGTTTAGGCATGGGTACCAACAGGGCCGATCAGAGTCTTCCTTGAGATTCTGTATAGGGATGCTCTTTTCTTTAAACTCGAGTGTAACCATGTCAACTTGTGGCTGTCAATCAGCGTTCTTTCTAGTCATGTGACTAGAGATTGACTGAGTCAAAAACCAACCCACAGAAAGAGAAGAGCCCCAGACCATGCAAAGACAGAAATGGAGCCAAACGGGCCACGAGAACCTGCTGGATTGGTCTCTGAACTTCACAGGCATGCGGTCATGATATCCTCTTCTTTGATAAAATAGTTTGCGTTGGGGTTTCTGACACTTGCCATCAAAAGAAGGTTGCAGGAGACATGAATAAAATCACCTGAAGTCGAGCATCGAAAGGATGGAGTTTCATCTGTTCATTATTCTTACCTCATCCATCAACCGCACTCCGCCACCTGAGAGACTTGATTCAGGACTGTGCTAAATGGTCTTCTCACACTCGTGGTTCAGTTAGTCATTTCAGTCATGTAGTCAAACAGCCTTGTTTGAATGTTTCCTACGAACCCAGCATCAGGTGTCACCCTACTGGAGGAGTCAACGCAAAAAAGAGAAGGGGGAAAAGTACCATTCTTAACCCTAGCGGAGGACAGACTGACGACCGGAGGCCCAGGAAGATAGACGATAGTCGTAACAATGAGGAAATGAGGATGCCTGTGATTTAAGGAAAGCCTGAGGGGTTCTGCTGCCAGAATGTTATGTTTTAAAATCAGCCCTGAATCCCCCTGGGGAGAGGATGAATGACTGACGGTGGGGACGTCATGATACAAGCCATCCACATGGATGTGCCCATACAACCATCAAATGGCTTTAGCTCAACAATAATGCTGTCGTCGTGTTAATGTTTAAAGACTAGGTGACTTACAAATATGTGTGGAGCTCACGAGTGGACGAGTGACCAGATTGGTCTAGGACTCGCGCTTGGGGAACACTGATAATGAATGTGCTCAGGAGATAAAGTTAGAGGACAAAGGGTGTCCAGTAGTCAAGAAAAAGGAAGGCATGGTCACAGAGCTGCAAGGCTGTTCAAATCTTCTCTCTTAACCCAGTCCCCCTACCTTCCCACCCACCGTGGAAGCCAAGTGGGTGGGTAGTGTGGTCAAAACCAAAGTTACTACTATTGAGCCGATGCCGGTGATGTGGCGTCATAGCGACCCTGTAGTACAGGATAGAACTGTCCCTGTCAATGTCGGAGTCTAGAGAGTAGAAAACCCTGTCTTTCTCCCATCCAGCAGCTGGTGGTTTTGAACTTCGGATTTTGCAGATAGTAGCCCAGCACACACCCACTATGCTGCCAGCTCTCCTAGTGTGGTCAAGGACAACACAAATAAATCTGAGTTGAGTCTCTTGTATTTGTTCAGCTCTGAAAGGTCCGTTAAATCATAGGATTGGATAATTAAGGGGCCTCAACATGAAGGTTTTAATCTGAAAATGTATGTATTATACTACATAAAAAGTTTCCCCCACACACACAATTTTTTTTCATCTACCGCGCACATCTACTGCTTTTCAATGGGTTGAAGACACTTCTCCACTCGTTGTTTCTTCCCAGGCCCTGCTCCCAGCCCCAGAGGTGTTGCTATGACTTGCTCACACTCCTGGATGAAAAGCTTGGGCCTCAGTTTCCTCCTTTGTAAAAACCAAACCTCCCGGTGACCAGTCAGTTCCGACTGATAGCCACCTTTAAAGTGATAAATCTGTATGGAAGTCGACGACCTCATTTTTCTCCCCCAGATGATGGGCTCAAACGGCACTGCCCGGTTAAAGCCTCGTGTTTACTAACCCACCCAAGGGGAGGGTATTGTTTATGTCTCCACAGGGAAAGAGGGACCAGACTTCAACCCAGTGCTCCAAGATGTGAATGCAACATGCCGGCGTGGAGTAGGGAA
>NW_022103915.1:30056444-30080578 GCF_000313985.2 Echinops telfairi
CTTTTCTAAGGGGACAAACTTCCTACAGATTCAATAACCTCAGCCACTAACGCCAACTGAGCTGTCATGTGGTGACCTCAGTGTCTCTAAAGCCAAGAGCGGTCCCTAGTCCCAACTGGCCATTGCTTGAGCACTACGAGGGACACCCAGAGCTGCGTTTTGATCGGGTTCACCTCACCTGGCTTCTGGGAGGAGATCGTGTCTGTGCCTCTGTGTCACTTTTTAACAACAGAGGATAGTAGTGATCGGGTGGTGGAGTTTAAACTAAAATTGGTCTTAGAAATTCAATACTATAATCCTCTTATCATCTAAGGATAGTGAGACCCAGAAAAGTCCAATGACATGTGCAGCCTGGGACAGCGGGAAGAGCTTGGGGGTCAAAGTTAAGCCCTGCCATTTAGTTTCTTCTTTGATCCTCAATATCCTCTTTGGCACCGTGAACATCCTCATTTCTCTGGCACAAGATCCACTTGTGAGGAGTTGGGATTTCTTTACATTGAGTTCCAATCCATCCTTGAAGCCTGTATTCTTTGGTCTTCATCAGTAAATGCTTCGACCTCTTGGCTTTCAGCAAGCAAGGGGTGTCACCTGCATCCTGGGGGTTATGAATAGGCCTTCCTCTGATGTTGATGTTGTTCTCTGCTTCACAGAGCCCACCTGCTCAGAGTATTTGTGCAGCACACAGATTGAGTGAGGATTGTGAAAGGATACAACCCCGATGCACACCTTTCCTGGTTTTCAGCCAGGCAGTCTTCTCTTATTCTCTGGGAATGACTGCATCTTGGTCCGGGTCCAGGTGCTGTATGAGCAGCACTTAGCTTTCTGGCATTCCCAGTCTTCACCATGCTATCCTCAGTTTATCGTGCTCCACAGGGTCCAAGGCCTAGTCAATGAAACACAAGTAAACAGCTTCCTGGTTGGGTCTGCTTTCAGCCAAGATCCAGCTGATGTCCACAACGATAGCACTCATGCCAAGTCTTCTTTTGAGTCAGGTTTGGATTGAGTTCCCTGGTGATGCTCTGCTAGTTGTTTTAAATTATCTTCAGTAAAATTGCACTTGCATGTGACAGCAACGATATGATCCAATTGCTGGTGCATGCTGCTGGGTCACCTTTCTTTGGAATGGGTATGAAAATGGATCCCTTCCAGTGGGTTGGCCAGGTAGTTGTGTCCCGAATGTCTTGGAGTGGACTAGTGAGCAGCTCTGGCACTGCCGGGGGAGGGAGAGGAGGATAAATACCAGGTGAGGATTCCCAAGGGACTGAAGATGAACACAGGGGTCCCAGGACCTGAAAGTCAAGAGGATTTTCTCCTGCAGTCTGAATTCTGTCGTATAACCTTCCAGACAGAACCAATTTCTCTTCTTTAAACTCGCTCAGGGAATCCCAGCGGATGGTTAAGTGCTGAATGAACTGAAAGGCTGGCAGTTCAAACCCACCCAGAGGCACCTCGGCAATAAGGCCTGGTGAGTTGCTTCTGAAAGGTCCTAGCCTCGAACCCCCTACAGAACAGCTCTACTCTTCACACATGGGCTTGCCACGAGTCAGAATCAACTCAATAGCCGCTAACAACACAACCACCCAATCACGGTACGCACGGAGCCCGGGAGAAAGATGTAGCTTTCTACTCAGGTAAATGGTTACAGCCTTGGAAACCCACACAGGCAGTTCTCCCCTGTCCTACCACGTCGCTGTGAATTGGGATGGACTCAATGGAAGTGATCGTCTGAGTGGTATTTGTGTTCCAGCAGCACTAGGAAGCAAAGGCACACTGCTTTGCTTAACGTTTTATTGTGAGTTAGGTGAAGGTTCAGGACTATCGCTAATGTTAGCTATCTGATTACATTTTACTGAGCCCATGGGGGAAGTGGGTCAGGGCACTCGGAGTGAGGCTAATGTCCATGTGTTTCTGACCCTCAGGAGGTTTCTCCTTTGGGACCAGCCTCTTGGGGGTGGGAGGGGATTTCCTAGCCCTGTCACATGGTAGGCATTTGCCTCATGGAGAAAGTTGGCTTAGGAATGTCTCACGCCAGTACCTACCTGTGGTAGTTACATAAGCTGGTGTCAATTTGAGGATTAAGAGTATAGGGGTGGAGTCTAGGCTATCAATCAAGATACAGCCAATGAGGCCTCTGTGTGGACATGGCCTTCCCCTGAGAATTCTGGGAAATCTGGTTTTTCTGCCTTGGAGGTGGGAGAGACTCTCTGTTCACTCCTTTGGAGACTCTCTACTCACAAGGCTGATGCCCAGCAAGACATCTCTGAGGAGAAGGCACATGGACCTACCCTGATGCAGCCCTGGGAGCTGGAGAAGCCACATGGACCTACCCTGATGCAAACAGACCTCTGGGAACTGGAGAAGTCACGTGGAGACCCCTGCCAGTGCTGAGATACTTATAACGCTACTGGATCCAAAGACTTTTTACCCACTAGCCTGTAATCATCCTATACTCAGCATCATTGCATGTGTTTCATGACTCTGGAGAGGATTTTATAGATAGATATCGGATATATGGGCTAATATCAGACGGATAAATTTGATCTGGACTGGGCTGGGATGTTTTCTCAATATTCAGTTGCTCTTATATATAAACCTCTTTCTCATACACTTATGAGTGTCTATGGGTTTGTGTCTCTAGTCTACCTGGACTAACACATAGCCTGTCCTCTCGGTAAAGCCATGTGTGTTCTGGGACTTGAGTGCCAACCTTTCCTGAGAGCAACTGGGGCACCTGAGTTCACGGACATTACTATTGGGCCCACCACCCAGGCATATCCAGCCGGGACAGCTTTGCCCTCTCCTGCAGGAAGGCTACTGCCTAAGCCATCAGACCACACTGCCAAGCGACATCAGACAGAAACCATTGGGTGCCCTCTAGAGATGAGCTGGGGCCCGAACCTCTAACTTCAGCAGGAGGAAGAAGAGCCCTTGTCAGCACCAACCACCGAGGTTGATTCTTATGAGGCAGAGGTCAGACAGACCTCCTCCCCGACAACCTTTTCACCAATTGTGACAGCAAGCTTCCCTCCCACAGCATTCTCTATGCCTTGACTGAGTTCATCTGCTGGCGTCTACAATCCACTGCCATGGCCACACAGAACTCACAGACAATACTCACGATGAAGGGGTTTAGTAGGGACGTAACAGATTACAATTCAGCATCCAAAATGACTCAGCACACCGTTATTCAAACAGCACAGCGTCTTCTCAGATGCACCTACAGGAAAGCCTCTCTCTGGCCCTTGGCCTGACCTCTGACTTCTCTGGGCAAGGGTTACAAAGCTCTTTGGCTCTGCTGATAAGGTGCCCAGGGGCACCTCACTCTGCAAGTAAGCCTCAGTCTGAAGGCTCTCAGCTTTCTAGTCCCCCGGGCCTGGGGTCGGTAAGCCCGCCCCACCATCTCCTGCTGGTTTCCAGGTCTGCTTCCATTGCTGCTATTTTTCTCTCTCAAAGTCTCCAGGGTTACGGTCCTTTCTTTCTGTGTGTGTGTCTCCTGAGTCTAGATGGTTCTTAGCACAAGGACCCTGGGTCCAAAGGACATGCTCCAAGCGCAGCTCTTCTTTCTTGATTGTAGCGAAATCCCCTTTGTTCTGAGATAGGCCTAGCAGGAGGGCAAAACTGACCAATCCCCTCTTTAGAATTCCAGACACTTTATTTGTATGGTCCCACACCATATTTGTCTTCTTAGCAAGCTCCCCGATGCCTGGTAGTGTACCTCAAGCACCTGCCCCGTCGTTTGATGACAGTTACAAGACTGTGGCCCGAAAAGCCATATAAGAGTGACACATTTCAATGTAGCCTGTAGGCCCTCTGTTGATCTGAGGTTAGTGAAGTATTCTGGATTAAATTGTACCCCCCACCCACCCCCACTCCCACAAATGTGCTGGAATCCTAGCCCTGTGCATGTGACTCTGTTTGAAAATAGGATTCACTTTGCTATGCTCAAAGTAGGTTGGGCTCCAAACCCACTCACTTTCTGAGTTATAAAAAGAACAGAGCAGACACAGAGCTATGCACGTGGACTGGGGAGGGTACCTGTTTTCAATGCTGATTGAGCGCGTCCTACATGCAAAGCACTCTGGTGTATACTTCCAATTCACTCGTTGATTGGATCCTCACAAGATCCTGTGAAGCAACTACTATCGTTATACCCATTTCACAGACGGCAACCATGGTACCTAAAGTTCAACCTAATGACAGTCGTGGCTAGTGAAGGGGCAATGCCAAGACTTAAACCCAGATAGTCTGACTCCACCGCTGCTCATGATCTTTAGCAGACACAACAGAGGATTTTAAAGGGGCCCTTAGGGTTCCATGTCAGAGATGGAAGGACCTCAGAGCTCATCCAGTCCACCCTCTGACTTTGCAGGTGTGAACAATACGGACCAGAGACACTCGGACAGGGCAGAGCTGAGTCCCAAACCAGGAGTTCTTGCTCAGCCTCATATCACATGTCAACAGGCCATTTCCTTTGTGAGCCATTAACTCCCCAAGGACAAGGGTCACACCTGCCCTTCTGCAGCAGGAGGGAGGAAGGCCTTTCACTGGCGTGCCTGCTCCCTTTCCAAAGGGCAGGTTCCAGAAGAGAAGGAGTGCTCCAGTTCTTCAAAGATGCTATGGTGGTGCAGGGACCAGGTGCTAGGGATTAGGGGCTGTGAAGAATCCTAACCTCTTTGCCCAAGGTTATGATCCTGTTTGGGAATGGGTTGTCGTTGTTATGCTAATGGAGTAGGATTAGGGATGAGGGGAGTTTCTCTTGAGTCAATGATCTCAAAGCAAACACACCCCATAAACTCATTCTCTGTCTTGAAGCCAATTCCAACTCATAAGGACCCCATAGAACAGGATGGAACTTCCCCCATGGATTTCGGAGGCTGGAATGTTTTATGAGAGTAGACAGCCTCTTCTTTCTCCCATGGATCAGCTAGTGGTATCGAACCGCTGTCTTTTCGGTTAACAGCCCAGAGTGTAGCCACTCCCCACCTGGACTCCAAGTACCACCTTATTTAGGGCACCTCAGGGATCTTCGGGCACCTTTAGGGTTGTTTTTGTTTTGTTAAACCTTCAAAGCAAACTTTTCTGTATTAAATTTCATATCATAGATAAATGTTATTTACAAAAGAGGTACCCCAGAAGCAAGAGCAAAGCAGACCCCCCCAAACAGCAACAATAGAAGCAATAGAGCACTGCCAATCTAAAGAGAGCAGGAAATCACAGCACTTCTATTTTAAAGAGAATGGGAACTTTGGGAGAGACAGGACGATGTTTATTCCAGATCATTAAATTCTGGAAGGGGAGCCTCTCCTTTTGGAGTGAGAACATAGCTGCCTGTGCCCCAGAACACTCAGCTGAGACGTGTTAGCGAGCAGGGCGGGCGCGCTCCTATCTGGGGTGGCATTTCCATTCTCCACTGCGAAGGTTATGCATCTCTCGGCATACTCAGCTTCTGGTGGCTCTGCTTAGATTCAGACAGGGAGGTCCTGTGCTTAAGGGCTCTGGCACAGGCTCTATCTACTGTCTCACACACACACAGCCACCCAGTGACTTCAGACTCAGAGCATCCCTGTAGAGGGTTCTTAGCTTTCTCCTTCAGAGCGACTGCTAGATGTGAGCCGCTGACCTTGAAGTTAGTCGTCTGGCGGCTAGCCCATAGCACAACCAGGGATCTTACACACACACACACACACACACACACACACACACGCTGTCAACTCCTTGTCACTGTGCGTTATAAAATGCTCAGTCGCTATGATCTTCTGGATGAAGATCACCAGGCCTTCCTTCCGACGTGCCTCTGGGTGGATTTGAACCTCCGGCCTTTCAGTGACTAGCCTCCCACCTAATCATTTGCAATACCCAGGGACTCTGTATTACCACACACCCTGGGCTCAATCCCTCTTTGTGGTTCAGCGACCCTGGACAAGCCACATAAACTCTCTGAACATCAGCACCCCCCGCCTCTGTAAAATGAGTCCTTATGGACATTTTCCGAGCTTCTTGTGAGGATAAACAAGTCTTATCGGAGGACATGCTGACAAACTACTTCTCAGCTTTATTCTCAATATCTGCCTCCTGTTTCCTGGGAAACACCCATGGAAGTGGCCCGGCTTGCAAGCAGGAGAAGCGGGAAGGAGTGAACGGGAATCCAGGAAAGTTCCTGAAGATGAGGGATGGACAATGGACTGCCAAAAGTGCCGCGCAAGAGCGGAAGTCAAAGATAACGGCCTCTTCCCACGGACTTTCGGAATGTTCTCCCTGCCTTCAGGCCTGGCTCCAGAATGCGAGGGGCAGGTTGATTCCCTCAGGTCAGCAAAAGGATGTCCGTGCTGAGCCAGAAATAAGAAATATTGATCCTTGAGGTTGAATCCCGGAAGCGCAAGGGGGTCATAGGCAGACATGCGACGATGGTGAATCCAGAGGCTTCTCTGTGCAGCTTCAATCAGCGCTGCAGGCCAGGAAGTCAGCAGCCAGGCTTCAGAAGCACTCAGACAAGGAGAGATTGGCTGGAGGAGGGGTTGCCGTGACAACCGAGGGGCAAGTTCAAGTGATCAAATTTGAACCCTCGGTGCGCTCCCCCGCCACCCACCCGTCGTAGAAGGACCCTGTCTCTGAGCCTCAGAAGCTGGGGCTCCGTGGTCAGGAACATGAGCCCCTGCCCACTCCGCCTCTCCCACTGCACCCAAGCTCCTGCCTCCCGGGAAGGCTTATTAGACTGTCCTTCGCTCTCAGGATAATTGCCCGCCTGCAATAGCGTGTTGAAGACTGTTCCAGTCTGTTGGCTGGTGACCTCACCTTGGGCCGCTGGGAATCAGGTGGCAGGCTAGGTGTGGGCTCACGAAGGCGTCAGGGAAGGAAACCCTTTCATGCCGTCCCGGGTTTAGGACTGTCTGTTACAGCACAAAGATTTAGGGCACAGGTTCCCCAACTACCACCCTCTTTTCAGAACAAAATATCACTCAGAGGCGCCCACCCTGGCAATAAAAAATGTTTAGTCTCAATCCCAGTGGTTCTCAACCTTTCTAATGCCACCACCCTTTAATACAGTTCCTCCTGTGGTGGTGACCCCCCCAACCATAAAATTACTTTCATTGCTACTTCATCACTGTCACTTTGCTACTGTTATGAATCGTCATGTAAATATCTGATAGGCAGGGTGTATTTTCATTGGTACAAATTGAACATCATTAAAGCATAGCGATTCATCACAAAAACAATATGTTGTTATATATTGTGAAATATTATTTCTAATGACAAATAAATGAAATTTTGTCTTGAAGCATGGTGTGGCATGGGTAACAGTCTTCACGCTGGGTACTCGTATGTGGGCGTATCTGCATGTGGGCGGACCGCCATGAGACAGATAGAGGAGCGGTGTCTCTGTTCCTAAGATCATCGGAAATATGTGTTTTCCAATGGTCTTCGGCGACCCCTGTGAAAGGGTCGTTTGACCCCCAAAGGGGTTGCAACCCACAGGTTGAGAACCACTGCTTTAGCCCATCCCCCAGGATAAAGTGTAGGTATCTGTTCTTGCAGCCCCCTTGGATCATTCCAGCACCCCCTGGGGAGCAGGATTGCTCACTTGGGGAAACACTGATTTAGTGGATTCTGGCTCCGCAGTACCAAGGGGGCTTTAAAACGTTCCTGAGACATGGAATTGAAGCATAATGGAACGTTCCTAGGGATTTTATGAAGCCCCCTCCTATTTGCATTTTAATAGAGATCTTGGAAAATCAAAATGCCTCAGCCTCAAGGAATAAATATCTTCCTAAGAGCACTTCAGTCACCCCAGGGGGGCGGGTGGAGGGAGAGAGAGGAAGCAGGAGAGAGGGTTCCGGGAAGAGATGAGAAGCACCCTGACCAAGACTGTGAACCAAAGCAGAACCGGTTGCCAGGGAGTCCACCCCGACTTGGTGGCCCAGGGTGGGTCGGTGGACAACTGTGTGCCACAGGTTTTCGGCACTGTGTCCTTTTAGAAGCAGGTTGCCAGGGCTGATATGGTCTCTGCCTGTAATTGACACGGAACTAATGGCACCGCCCAGGCTGTAATTCAGGTATCCAGTCCCACAGGCCTGGGTTTGAAGCCTTTCTCTGTGACCTTGGGTAAGAACCTCAGTGCCCTTGACTCCAAAATGGGGCCTTGAGTCACCTTACTCGTGTGACTTAGCACAGAGACTGGCACCACAGCCGGCAGGCGGGCATTGTGCACTCCCTGCCAGGAGCAGGCAGGGTTGGTTCTGAGGACCGAGGTCTGGCGCTGGGGTGTTGATCGACTGAGCTTGTCCAGCATCCATTGTTAAGCTGTGATGAGGGGAGTGGCTGAAAGGGGGAGCACACCCATAGATTTCAATGTTGTGCTTAGAGTAGGGGAGAGATAGAACGGGCTAAAGGGGACATTGAGAGGGGAGCAGGGAGCACACCTGCCCAGTCACGGCCTACTTAGCCTGCAGCTGTTGTGAGGGGCTGCTCAAAGCAACCCTGTGTAACCAAGTAGAACTGCCTGTGTCCGTCTGGGGAGACCAGAGAAGCAAATTCATGGACACACATATGTCTCTAAGAAAGAGGTTTATACACAAGGACAATTGAATGTTGAGAAAACATCCCAGCCCAGTCCAGATCAAGTCCATAAGTCCAATAGTAACCCATATGTCTGATGCCAATCTATAAAGTCCTCTTCAGACTCACACAACACATGCAATGATGCCGAATGCAGGAGGATCACAGGTCAGCGGGATTGGAAGTCTTGTGGATCCGGTGGCATTGTAAGCATCTCAGCGCTGGCAGGGGTCTCTGTGTGGCTTCTCCGGCTCTAGAGGTCTGGTTGCATCAGGGTAGGTTCATGTGGCTTCTTCAGCTCCTAGGGCATAGCGCCATGTGTCTTGTCAGTAAAGCATCTTTCAGGGAGTGAGCAGGGAGAGAGAAGTGTCTCCTGCCTCCAAGGAGGAAATACAGGAGTTCCCAGACTTCTCAGGAGAAGGCCATGCCCACATAGAGGCCTCACTGGTTATATCTCGATTGACAGGCCAGACTCCTCCCCTTCACTCACCATCCTCTCAAATGGATACCAGATTGTGTAATGATCACACTGCCCCTCTAGGTTTCCTTTCTAGAAGCAGATCATCAGGGACTTCTGCCTCAGAGCTGCTGGGGGTATGCAAACTGCCAACCTTTCAGTCAGCAGCTGAGTACTTAACTGGTTGTGTCACCAGAGCACCTTTACTTAGCCTAGGGAACCCCCAAATGCAAACATTACTGAGCAAACTATGTGAGCCAAGGGAAGACCGAGAAAGATCGATAGAAGAGCAAACAGCAGGGTTGTTTTGGGTGCTCACGTTCTGGACAAAGGACCTACTTTCTCTGCAGGATGTGTCTGGGGGTGGCAGTGGCCAGTTTTAATATTAATGATGTACGACTGTAGTGCTGAGAAGCTATTGACTGCTGTTCTAACCAAGATGGAGTGACTTTGCTAAAGTAAATCTAGCTGGCAGGTGCGAGGGATGTTGAATTGAAACAAGAATCCTAGTCCCTTTGCAGGGAGACCAAGATTTAGGGCAAACCCTCTGTTGGTCCCGCCCCCGATACTTGGTGGACTTTGTTAAGAAGGCCCCGGGGCCTTCTCTCCAGGGCAGCAGTGGAAGGCATGCCCCAACCCAGCTCGGCTTCAGCCAGCTGGGTCACCGGAGCGATTCATGCAGGTCTTCAGTCTTAGTTACCTGGTCTGTGAAATGCCGCATGTTGTTGTTGTTTGTCCTGGGTGGCGGTGAGTTGGTCCTGGCTCCTAGTGGCCCTGTGTCTAACAGAATGAAACACTGCCTGCTTCTCCACCATCAAGCCCATGGTTGCAGCCACTGTGTCAATCCACCTCCTTAAGGGCCTCCCTCCTCTTTGCTCACTGTCTACCAAGCGTGCTGGCCTTTTCCAGCGATGCTCTGTCCCATCACAGGTCCAAAATACACAAGAGAGTCTCAGCATCCTTGCTTCTAAGGAGCATTCTGGTCCTTACCTTCCAAGACAGATTGGTTTCTTCTTCGGGAATTCCATGGCTTTCTCAATACGTCTTGCCAGCACCATAATTCATATGTATTCATTTCAGCCATCTTCCTCATTCACTGACCAGTTTTCCCATGCTTATGAGGAGACAGGAAACACCATGGCTTGGGTCAAGGGAACTTTAGCATTTAAAGTGACATCTCTGCTCTTTAACATTTCCAAGAGGTCATTTGTATCCTATCTGTCCAGTGCAATGTGTCCTTTGATGGCTTGCCTGCTGCTTGCATGAGCATTCATTGTGGATCCAAGTAAAATGAACTCCTTGACGATATCAGTCGTTTCCAGTTTACCCTGCTGCCATCGATTGGTTCTGGGGTGAGAATTTTTGTTTTCTAATCTTGATGCTGTGTTCTTCCTCAGCGAGGCCAGCTTCCCAGACTATGTGATCAGCATACAGGTTGGATAAGGAAGGTGACTGGCACGCACCTTTCCTGATTTTAAGCCATGCCGTATTCCCTTGTTCTGTTCCAATGACTGTCTTGTGGTTCATGTTCCGTAGGAACACAACTGAATGTTATGGAATTCCTGTTCTTCCCAATTGTAGCCATAATGTGTTGTGATCCACACAGCCAGGTGCCTTGTCATAGTCAATAAAACAAAAGTAAACATCTTTCTGGTATTCTCTGCTTTCAACCAAGATCTATCTGACGTCAGCAATGATATCCCTTATTCCATGGCCTCTTCTGAACCTGACTAGAATTTCTGTCAGTTCCCTGTTGATGTTCTGCTACAACTATTCTTTAATCGTTTTAAGGAAAATTTTACTTGCACGCTGTGTAAATTGTGTTGATCAGTAATTTCTACATTCTGTTGGGTCACCTTTCTTTGGAATGGGCACAAATATAAATCACTTTAAGTCAATTGGCCAAGTAGCTGTCTTCCAAATTTCCTAGCATAGAAGAGTGAGTGCTTCCAGTGCTTTTTCAGCTTGCTGAAACATCTCAATGGATATTCCATCAATTCCTGAAGCCTTGTTTTCGGCTAAAGCATTCAGTCCGATTTGAACTTCTTCCTTCAGCACCATTGGCTCTTGCTCATATGCTACCTCCTGAAATGGTGGAATGTCAACGAGTTCTTTTTAGTACAGGGACTCTGGCATTCTTTCCATCTGCTCTCGATGTTTCTTGCATCCTTCAATATTTTGCCCATGGAGGTTTCTAGGTAGGAAGACAAATTGGGAAAAGAAGAGAGCCTGTCTGGGACACACAGAGAGTAGCCTGAAATAACAACTAGCTAATGAATAATAATAATAAAAACCAACGTTGTTAGATGCTAGTGAATAGATTCAGTCTTAGAGCAGCTCTATGTATGACAGAACAAAACAGAGCTGGTCCTCCACCCACCTCATCACTGTTGTTCTGTGTGAGCCTATTGCTGCAGCCACTGGGTCAGTTCATCCTGCTGAGTCTTTGCTGAGCTCCTGCTTTACCAAGCATGATGTCCTTTTCTAGGGAATGTTCTCTCCTGCTAACCTGTCCAAAGTATGTGGGACGAAGTCTTGACATCCTTGTTTTAAGGATCCCTCTGATTGTGCTTCTTCCAAGACAGATATAGCTGTTTTTAGGATACACGCTACTTTCTTTCCTTTGTTTTGTTTTGACTGTGCTTAAAGTGCACTCACTGGGAATCTATAATTCTTTAGTTATTGTTCTATTAGGGGCTCATATGACTCTTATCAATCCATACATATATCAATTGTGTAAAGCGCATTTGTACATTCATTGCCCTCATCATTCTCAAAACATTTCCTCTCCACTTAAGCCCCCAGCATTAGGTCCTCATTTTCCCCTCCCTCCCTGCTTCCCCCTCCCTCATGAGCCCTTGATAATTTATAAATTATTTTTTTGTCATATCTTGCCCTGTCCGATGTCTCCCTTCACCCACTTTTCTGTTGTCCGTCCCCCAGAGAGGAGGTAACATATAGTTCCTTGTAATCGGTTCCCTCTTTCCAACCCACTCTCCCTCTATCCTCCCAGTATCGCCATTCACACCACTGGTCCTGAAGGGATCATCCATCCTGGATTCCCTGTTTCCAGTTCCTATCTGTACCAGTGTACATCCTCTGGTCTAGCCAGACTTGCAAGGTCGAATTCAGACCATGATAGTGGGGGCGGGGAGGAAGCATTTAGGAACCAGAGGAAGGTGATCCCCGCTACTTTTGATAATGTTGTCAACACCATCATTTAAAGGCGTCGACTTGTCTGCAGTCGTCCTTATCCATTGCCTCATGCCTGCAAGAGCTCAACAAATAGTACCTTCCTTCTTTGTCAGGTCAAAGGTAGACTCTTCCCCACTTCTCTGCCAGCTGAGTGATCGTGCATACTATTCACTACAAATAACAGGAAATCCACCTACCCTGTTTCCCCGAAAATAAGACAATGTCTTATATTAATTTTTGCTCCCAAAGATACGCTAGGTCTTATTTTCAGGGGATGTCTTATTTTTCCATGACGAAGAATACAGTACACATTTATTGTTTATTGTTTTATTAAAAGAGACCTCGCACTTCCTGTCTGCTCCGGCTGCACTGCGGCCAACAGTGAGCTGTGCGGCGTCCACCACTACAGTCCAGAGTCCAGAGTTACAGTAGCTTCAGAGGGCCTTACTTTCGGGGAGGTCTTATTTTCAGGGGATGTCTTATATTTAAACGAGAGGCAAAACTGTAAGTAGGTTTTATTTTGGGGGGAAACAGGGTATCAGTGTCCTAAAGCAAGAAGTAGCTTCTTATCTAGAGATAAGTAGCTGCTGCTTTGAGTCTTACACCTCAGCGAGGTCCAGAGACAATTGTCTTTTCTATTCCTCGCAGGTAAAAGATTGCTAACACAGCTCCAACCACCACAGCTGAATTCCAGTCACGAAGAACAAAATGAGGGGCAGCATAGTGACCGGTCCCTTTGACAAAAAAAACCCAGAAGCACCCCGTCACAGGCACGTCTGTTTTTCATGGTCACTTCCAGCTGCTGGGAGAAAGGGAGGAGGGATTGGGAAGCAAACAGCTGTCTGTAGTGAAGGTAGGCAGAGAGAAAAAAATCGGAACTGATAGTTGAGTCAGCCAAGCCACAGGGCCAGCCCCACCTGAGCATGAAGTGCAGTGCCGTGGTTGACGTTTGCAGGTGGTTCTCGATTGACCATAGGGTTCTATCCTGACGACTCTGTTGTAAGCCCATTGCATTATAAATTAAATGCTTACAAAATAAGGTTTCATAATCATTGCTTTTTATTACCAATATCTTTGGGTCATAGTGATTACATGTTGGGCTGACATCCCATAGGTTGGTAGTTCAAAACTACTAGCTGCTTCTCAGGAGAAAAATAGGGGCTTTCAACTCCTTCAAACAGTGACAGCCTCAAAAGCTCACGGTCCCTGTGAGTCAGCATTGACTCAATGGCAGAGAGTGTGTTTGTAAATCGGATCTCTGCACATCGACAAGAAGATAGCTGAGAAGGATGGCATCAGCAAAGCATGTGCTAAAATGTGGCATGTATTTCATGCAGCCATGCACTGCATGACGTCTGTTCTGGCAGTGGCTGACCACACAGGCGCCCATCGTCTCCTAAGGTTGTAATAGAGATCAGAAATCCAATTGGACAGACTAGACGGACGCCTTAGTAACTGGACATAGCAAACACTTCAGCTTTTCACATGCGACACATGCGATGCATGTCACAGATCTCAAATAAAAAGCAATTGCACTGCCAGGCGTCTACAGCCTGTAATACGTATGTCTTGATAGTCATAATAAGTACTTGTGTTACTGTCTTATGTATACACTGTACTGTACTTTCTATTATTGACTTAATGAGAACTGTTGTTCTTTACCAATAAAAAGGTTACCAATAACAATGCCCAGACATACCGCAGAGATATTGCAGGTCCCAGATGCCAACACACAAAATGAATATTACAATAAAGTAAGTCATGTGAATTTCAGTTGCCCAGTGTGCATAAATGATTTGTTTGCACTCTCCAGGGACCCTGGTGGCATAGCGATTAACAGTTGGGCTGCCATCTGCAAGGTCAGCGGTTCAAAACCACCAGCTGCTCTGAGGGTGAAAGACGGGGATTTCTACTCCCATAACCAGTTAGAATCTCAGAAACTCACAGGGGCCGTTCTACCCAGTCTCATAGGATCACTATGAGTCTGCATCGACTGGCTGACCGTGAGTTTGGTTTGGAGTTTTGGGTAGTCTACCAAGTGTGCAACATGAAAAAGTGTGAAATACGGAGAGTGTGGCTCAAGTCTGACACCGAGACTTGACCAAGTGAGCACATTTCTGCTGGAAAGACGGCGCTGATGGACTTGCTCAAGGTCAGGCTGCCACAAACCTCCGACTTGTAAAAAGTGAACAGCACAAAACAAGGTCTGTGTGGAGGCCTTGACTCATGCGCAGAAGCATCCAATTTTAGGGCCCACGCATCTCGTGAGTGTTGCATCCTCAGCTCTCTTTGATTTTCTTTGGGGGGAAAATTGCTCACAGACTCATCAAAACCAGTGCTGGTGATCGCGGTGGTCAGAGGCAAAGGAGAACTATCGACCTGGAAGTGAAACAAAAGCCTGTTAAACAACAGGAAGGTGCAAAATCAGTGGATGCAACCCACATAAGCATGTTCACACAACATCCAAATCACATAATGCTCTATTTCATAGAACATATCAGGAACGTTAAGCAACATGTGACTGTTGCAATACATGACTCCTATGCAATACATGACTATCACTAGTAGTGATAAGACAAATGTACACACACACACAAGAAAAAAGATGGTTGTAAGTGCCAAACTAAAGCCTAACTCACTGCCATGGAGTCAATGCTGACCCATAGCCACCCTATAGGCCAGGGTAGAACTGCCCCTGTGCGTGGTGGCTGGTGGCTTGGAACTGCTGGCCTAGTGGATTGCAGCCCCACATGTAGCCACGATGCCAGCAGGGCTCCTGATTGTAAGTGCAGTTCATTATCATTTGAATGTATTGTAAATCAAGGCCTGCTTGGATGACTTCCTGGGTGCCAGGCACTTGAAGAGGAGGTATTCATGTAGTGCTCCAGACAGATGCAGCACCACATGCAAAGACCAAACAACAAGACAATGATGTTAGGGAGGCCACACATATTTATTCAACAAGAAAGCATAGAAAGCTGGCACACAGTCCAGCAACTGTTACTGAGCGTTTGGCCCAAACTATCTATGAAAGACTCCCGATCAAAAGGGAGAAAAATGCAGAACAGAAGTTCAAATCCTCACAGAATCCAGAATCTCTGGAGTTACTGAGGCTGGGTGAACTCCCAAAACGGTTGCCCTAGGATGGTCTTTAAACCTTAAAGCTGAGACAACCATTCCCTGAAGTTGTCTTCAGATCAAACCGTTTCACTGAATTAGTCAAGAATGTCTGTAGTGAGCAGTGTGCTTCTTTAAGGGGTCATGCTGACAAACAGCAACTCGAAAGGTTCGATGGGAAGAAAAGGAAGGTGAAAATGGTCGCACCACTTGAAGAATGAAATCCATGTCCCGGAATTGGATGTGTAGACATTGTTGACGTGGGTTATGTCTTTTTTTAATTCTTCTTTAAATCATTTTATTAGGAGGGCTATGTCTTGCTGTGTATATTCTCCACAAGATTAAAGCAAAAATGGGGCACACAGCTTCAAATGAGTCTATCTGACTAGTGGGCCCACTAAACCATGCTGGGCTGGGCCTTCCCATCAGAGAACAAGAAAACACCAGCTGTCTCCTTAAGCGCAGGTGCTGCAGAGAGGGCTCTGGAATAAAGCGGACAAACTCAGCTGCTTCCTGACCACCATCTTTAGGGAAAAGCAAGATCAAGACAGGGCAGGCTGGGCCCTGCAACCAGGGCAGGGACTCTTCCTTCCGTAGAAACCCCACCCTGGAGGCCTTGGCACCTGCTGTGCCCTCTGCCCAGAATTATCTTCCCCTGACTCCTCACTCCTCACCCCACCCTAGCGCTGTCCGGCTGGCTGCCTTCTCTTCCTTCAGATTTCAGTTTGCTGACACTGTTTCAATGTGTTCCTCTGACCAGCCCCGACCCTGACATCATGGGGCCTCTATGTACCAGGGACCTTGACTTTGTAACTGTTAGCACAGTTTTTGTATAAGTTTTGTTATTATTATTACTAGTAATTATTGCTCCTGGTAAACTCTATGAGGACATGGGGCAAGGCTGGGTTTGCCCAGTACTATATCTGGTGGTGCCAATGTGGGATAGCTACTGGGCTGCCAGCTGCAAGGCATGCCAGAGGTGTGGGCCCCCTCCAGGCCCATGTCAGTGGAGCTAAAGAGCTGTAACACTTGCCCGAGCAGGAACCTCTGAGAGAAGGCCTGCCTGCATGCAGGTCTGAGGAGCTGAGAGCCACCTTGATTCGAAGCTATCCAATTGATTGATTGTCCTGTCTTCTGAGTTGTAACTTGTTTACTTCCAAGTTGATCCAGATCCCAAGTTGTAGCCTGCTACTTTTGGAAGATACTCTGAGATTTGCTCTTGACCTTAGAGAGTAGTTAAGGCAAATGGAAGAAATGATGAAGTGAAGGAGCTGGACAGAAAATCTTAAAGGGCAGCTTGAGAAGACGAAGTAAAGTATAAGAATAACAATTATGCAAAGACCTGGTGTTAGAAAACCAAAAAGGAAGGGCATGCTCAGCAGATATCCAATTTAAACAACTGATGACAAAAATTCAAGCTTTAAGTTGCAATACTGAAGAATTTGATGGGCAAAATATTCAACAATGCAGGAAGCATCAAAAGGAGATGGAAGGAATGCAGAGAATCACTAAATCAAAAGGAACCAGTTGACTTTCAACCATTTCAAGAGGAAGCATATGATCAAGAACCAATGGTACTGAAGGAAGAAGTCCAAGTTACACTGAGAGCATTAGACCAAAACAAGGCTCCAGGAATTAGCAGAATACCAGTTGCAAGGTTTTGACACGCTGATGGAGCATTGGAAGCATCAGTAGTGTGTCCCGAGGCATTTGAAAGACAGAAACTTGTCCAATTGATGAGAAGAGACCCATGTCTGTACCCATTCAAAGAGAGGCGACTCCACAGAATGCACAAAATATAGAACAACCTCATTAATATCACGCAAGTAATATATTGCTGGAGATCATTCAACAACAGTTGTAGCAGCACATTGACAGACAGCTGCCAGAAATTCAGGCCAGATTCAGAAGAGGATGTAGAACAAGGGATATCATTGCTGAAGTCAGACGGATCTTGGCTCAAAGCAGGGAATACCAGGGTGGGGTGGGGTGGACTGGGACGGGGTTTACTTGTGTTTTATTGATCATACAAAGGCATTCGGCTGTGTGGATTATAACCAACTATAAATTACAGGTAATGCATGGCATTGGGTAAATCTGATGCACAAAATCTCTCTAAAGTGCTGAAGAGCAAGTATGTCAGCAAATGTGGTGAAGAAGCTGATGGAGCCTGGGTATCACAAGATATAGTGTGTAGGGTCTTAAAGACTTGAAGGTAAACAAGTGGCCACCTAGCTCAGAAGCAACAAAACCCACATGGAAGAAGCACACCAGTCTGTGTGATCATGAGGTGTTGAATGGATCAGGTATCTGACATCAAAGAACAAAAAATCATATCATTGTGTGCTCACCTTTCCGATATGATTACTGAAGACAATGGGTGCATAAGCAAATGTGGTGAAGAAAACTGATGGTGCCCGGCTATCAAAAGATATAGCATCTGGGGTCTTAAAGGCTTGAAGGTAAACAAGTGGCCATCTAGCTCAGAAGCACAAAGCCCACATGGAAGAAGCATACCAGCCTGTGTGATCACGAGGTGTCAATGGGATCAGGTATCAGGCATCAAAGAACAACTCTTCTTGATGTGATTGAATTGTTGAATTGTCTGATATGTGAATTATATGCCAATAAAACTGTTGGGGAAAACATTTTTTAAAAAAACACATGGAGTTGGCATGAGTCAAAATCCACTTAACAGCAACCAACAACAAATACACAAACTAAGAGATATGGATTGGGGGACACAAATTTTGGTTGTGAACAGTCTGTTGCGAAGGGTTTAGTTCTACTTCTCGGTTGGCTTCTGTTTTGTTGTCATTTCTTCTTGTTCTTCTTTGAATTCCAGACAATGTTCCAGATAGCTGGCATTGCAGCCTGAATCATCTCTGGCTAAATGGTGGGCCGTTGTCCTGTGACCAGACTTCTGATGTCTTTTATTCATTGACAGTGGCTCAAATGGACTAACCATGCCACAGAAGACAGACAAGACCGTCGGCTTCCAGAAGGATCACAGTCTTGGAACCGCCCCAGCAGCTCTCCTCTGTTCCATATGGCCACGAAGGGCAATGGCTTTGGATTTTTAATTTTGATATTGTCCCCAAATCTCACGACTTCCCCTACACAGGCATGAATCCCTGTGACAAGAGATGCCAATTCTCCCAGAGGAACCAAGTGTGCCCTTCCGCCCAGAAGCATCTTTAGAAACACGGGTGTTTTGAAAATTCTGACTTTTAAATGAAATTCATGTTGAGTCTGCATTAGCTCGGTATTGAATGGATTCATTTGATGGAAAACCAGTAATGGTGCTGACACCTTATTAGTGAAAAACATTTTTGCGTGTGGGTGAGTCTCCCGTGATAAATGGCTAAGTGCTTGACTGCTGGCTGCGAGCCTGGCCGTTAGGAGCTGCCTAGAAGAAAAGGGATCTGTCTCCCAAAGGTCACCGCTCTGACAACCCTGTCGGGCTCAGCGGTACTCTGCACACACGGAGTTGCTGGGCACTGGCGCCAACGAATGCAACGACAGTGAGCAGCAATGCGACTGCTGTGTGCGGAGCCAATGGTTATGTGCTCAGCTCCACACTGAAAGGACAGTCGTTGAAATCCCCCCAGAGAGAGCTTGGACAGAAAGCCTGCCAGGTGGGGAGCCCTGGTCACGTACTACACCCTAGCCCCAAGGGAGGCTAAGGAAGACAAATACATTATTTAGGCTTTCATTCTGCTCTGTGTAATTAAAAATAATAATACAGCTCAAAATAATAGTGGTTTTAAAGACCATTTTATTTCTCTGTGTAATAATACATTTGAAGGCAAGCCATGCAAGGCTGCGGTGTGGTTCCTTAAATCTCAGCCTGTGCGTGGTTCCTTAAATCTCAGCCTTTGCAGGTTGCCATATGGACCAAGACGGCTGCTTGGCTGCTCAAGTGCCTGCTATCAAGTCTGCAGTCCAGCCATCGAGAAGGAGAAAAAGGCCCAGATGATCTCCCTTTATAATCATTTCTTGGAATTATCCCATATTGCTTACATCTCGAGGGTGGAAACTTGGCTGCATCTAGCATAAAAGACTTTGGAATAGGCAGCCTTTGATCCAGAGGGCATGTGGTCAAGTAAAACTTGGTGGTATATATCTAAAGGATATTAGGAGAAACTACAAATGGTGTCTGCCACAGGACCTAACTAGCATTTTTGTCTTCTACACTCGGGCGTGAACGCTATCCACTACCTAGGCTCATAAAAGTATGTGTACATGGGACAGGGTCAGGGATTCTCCAAGCACAAAATGGGGGTTCAGAAGCAAGAACACCAAAAAGATGAATCAAGAAAGGACACAAAAGGGGCACCACCCTTATGATGACTTTCTCCTCCACCCCCATCGGTTGCCATTGAGTCTAATCTGATTCATGTGTGTCAGTAGAACTGTGCACCACAGGATGTTCTGACCGTCACCTTTCTGAAAGAGGTCCCTGAGCCTTGCTTTCAAGGCCCTTTCTGGGTGGATTCAAACCACCAACCTTGCAGTTAATAGCTTAGCACTCAAAGGCTTGTACCATCCAGGGCCTCCATTGCTGTAACTACAGCCAGTGTATGAACTGACTCACGCAGTGGTGGAGCATTTGAACAATGGCACCTGGCAGAGGAAGACTGGAACATGGGGCAAAGAGAGAGATGGGAGCACTCGTGCAAATCTTAGTTTTCCAAAAAACATCGTCCTGCTATGGTGAGGGCAACAGTGCAAAAGAAGACCCATATACCATATGCCTAAATATTTTAAACCTACAAACTAAGCTAGGAAATTGGTTGTCTTAAGCTAGGTTCTCTGGAGAAGCAGAACCAAGGAAGCTGATATATGTGAACAGAGAGGGAGAGAGATTTCTATAAAGAAAATGGCCCAGGCATCCATAGAAGTGGGCAAGTCCAAGCCCAGGCAGGTTCCAAGTTCGTGGGTCAATTGTTAGGCTGGAGGCTTCCCTTGACTCAAATAGCTGCCAGAGCCAAAGAACCCAAGATCCACTGGAAGACCACAAGCTGCTGGCTGCAGACGCGAATGAATCCTAGATGGGCAGGTCACATGGCAGGCTGCTGTGGACACCCAGGATGGGCAGACAATATGGCAATTTTTCAAGTCCAAAGAATTGGAGGTAGACGAGTCAAATGCAGGATCCAGACGCAACAGGCTTTTCCACAGCACCCGCTGATATTGGAAGCAGCTGCCCACACTGCCACTCCACCCAAGGAAACACCCTTGCAATGATTGCATCAGGGCTGTGATCTGAATAGGGGTTCCCCTCCCCCTAATCTTCTTACAGCTTCCATAGCAGATCCAGCCATGGAGACAATTACATTTCCTTAGGTCACATCATGGGAGGCTTACCAGGTCTTAACGAGCAAACCACTAAGGGTCCTGACCCAGCCAAGTGGACACAAAACTTAATGGGGGTTTTCTTTTCCGATCTTCACAAATGACTCTTCCTAAGATTCTTGATGCCTCAGTGTGAAGTTGGAGCTCTCAGAGCAGAATGGGACAGCATAGGTGGGAAGCCACCAGCCTAGGGCCTGGCCCTTTGTTTCTATCCTTAGGGAGGGTCCTCGCCCACATCCCAGCATGCAAGTGCAAGGCACAGCTGGCACCATCCAGTTGTGCCCAAGCCTATCCTCACACAGCCACCCACACCCCTTGACTTGAGAGGGTGACAGTGGGGACAGACCCACAGAGACCCTGGGAATGGCCTCTGAGTCTCCTAAAATGGTGTATAAGCTTGGGCTATAGCCCATGGAGGCCAAAGCAGGATTCCCCAGGAATCCTGGGGTCTTCCTGGGTCTCCGGGTGGCATCGGGTCACATTGCACTCAGTGATGTCCGATGTAAGTTGTTCATTGGCCTTGAAGTCCATTCCGGGCCCGTGTGTGCCCAGAGCAGAACCGCTTCCAGGCAGTCGGGCGACACCATCGGGCAAGCTCAATGCCCAACCTCCTGACTACTGGTCAGCGCTTTAACCGGTGTGCCTCCTAGCCGATTGCTCCAGCCAGAGACCCCTGTCTTTTTCGGGGGGGAGGGAGGGGGGAGGCGGAGGGAGTTTGAGGAATAACTGGACGCTACTTTTAGTTTTCTCTATCAGATCAGGGATCTGGAAATGCCCCTAGTTACCGACTACGGGAGAGAGCTTTCTTGAGCTGACGACTGTGTGCTGGGGGAAGGACGCAGCACTAAAAGCATCTCTCCGGAAACCAACCAAAACACGAAAGCCAAAAACCTAAACAGAGCAAAACAAACCAGGCATCCCTCTTCCTTCGCCGCCGCGCGCGGCCCCTGCCCCTCCTCGGCTCCGCCTCCGCGGCTCTGCTCCAATCAGGCTCCCTCCCGTCGCCCTCGAGGCCCCGCCCCCTCTCCTGCCCCGCCCCGCCCTGGCTCGGCTCGTAATCCCTGCCATGGCGACGGGAAAACAACACACGGGGCAGCTGCGAGCTGCACTGCAGAGCCTTTCTGAGAAGCAGGGGCCAGGAATTTCCATGACGAGAACAACTCGGAGGAAAATCTAGAAACCTTGGAGAGGAGTGGAAGAAAATAGGGGGGAGGGGGACGGGTTGTGAAGGAAAAAGGGGGCATCCCCAAAGCCCAGACCATACGCAAAAACCAGACTCGCTGCCATTGAATCAATTCTGACTCATAGCCACCCTATAGGACCAGGGTAGAACTGCCCCTGCGGATTTCGGAGCCGAACGCTTTACCGCGCCTCTGGCTGGTGGTATCAAACTGCTGACCTTGCAGTGAGCAACCACTACACCTCGCAGGGCACCTTCCAAAGCCCAGAGAGTGTAAAGTTGGTGATATGGTGCTCCACCACCTTCATTCACCCACCAGCACATAACCCCGGAACATCCCCCCAAACGGTCATCCTCTGATGGGGTGGGTTATTAGCAGAGGGAGAACTGAGTGGGCGAGGAGGTGGGTGGAGGAGGGACGTGTGCAGGGACACTAGGCTCTCTCGTCTGTAAAAAGCTCAAGAGTTAGTAGTATTTTAAGGGAACCCAAGGGGTCCTGTCTTGACACACACACACACCCAGTAAACAGCCCCAGGGAATGAACTTGGGAAGCCTGGGTAGGTGTGGCCCCGGAATCTATGTACTTTAGAAGCTCAGAAAGCAGATGGGTGTTCATCTGGCCACAAGACAGGACAGGTGAGAAATAAGAAAGCACAGAGGCTCTCTTCCTGGAAAGGGGGCGTTTCAGACCCATAGGGAGCAGGCACGGCCCCAGTGACTATGGGAGCCAATGGCTCCCTCTGCCACCTTAACGTGTTGCTGGTAGCTGACACCCAGGCTGCTAACACCTGCCAGCCACACGGAAGCTGGGTGTTAGAACTGCAGATTTTGGAAGCTGCTTATGAAACAGATGACTAATCCCTAGGGGCAGGGAGAGGGTGCAGCTAATGCCGAGCTCAGCAAAAACTGGTAGGCTATCTAGTGATCGCACGCAGTGTTGATCGAGGGCCAACTGCATGCCAGGCTCGTCCCTGGAGACGTGAAGACAGCAAAGCTTGGTCTCTACCCCAGAGGGCCAGCTGTCCCTGTGAAGAAATAGCTCCACAAAAGAGGAGAATAAAGAGTTCAATGGAAGAAATAGCTTTCAGGAGGGCACGGTGCAGAAAGTAGAAGGAAGAGGTGTTGTCAGTCTGCGTTTCAGAGTCTCCTGGAAGTGCGCTATCGTCCACATGCTGCCACATCTGACCAGCCTGCTTCCACTCCCTAACCGGCTCTCAAACTGGCCAACTCTTCTGCTGTTTTGGCTCAGGTCTTCATCCTTGGCCTTGGGCCCAGTACTTTGCATTTAGCGTCCTGAGGCAACTTCCTACGACTCAAGTCCAATCAGCCCGCTCCTCTGCTTGAAAACCCTGGCTTCCCGTTTCCCCCCAGAAGGAGGGCTTCCCCTGCTTGAAAACCCTGGCTTCCCGTTTCCCCCCAGAAGGAGGGCTTCCCCGTAGGTTCACCTCCATGACTCCACAAGATCACAGAAGCACCAGCTGCTTTCTGAATGTCGTCTCTGCCCTCCCTGGTGATACCTTCATCCCCCCTGCTGGTTTGGCTCATGGTGACAAAATGGTTACAGCAATACCTGGCCTCACTTTCACACTCCATGCCGTGTAGAAGGAGAGAGAGAGAGTTCTTTGGCCAGCAAAGTTGCCAGTCAAGTCTCTCTGATTAGAACTGGGTCATTCATCCATGCTCAGGAAAGATGGGGCTTTGCTGAGTAGCCCAGACAGGGCCTATTTGTCCTACCCCTAGTAGGGTCATGTCCCTCCAAAGCACATGGACAGCCTGAAAAGGATGGGTGTCTGAAGAGGAAGGAGGGAGTGGGAGGTTAAAGAGGCCACCACCATGTCCACTATGCATTCTTCCAGGAGGCCCTCCCTTCAGGCCCCGCCCAGCTTCTTGCTGCCTGCTGTAGTTAGATGATTTTATGTCAAGTTGAAAATATATGAAAGTGTAGGGGTGGAATCCTGTCCATCCGTCACAGCCTAATGATGCCTCCTTGGGAATGTGGCCTTCTCAGAAGCGGGACGTGGGGGGACTGGGAACCTGGGAATGTGGCCTTCTCAGAAGCGGGACGTGGGGGGACTGGGAACCTCCCTCTCACTCTGCCCCATTCGCCTTCCTGCTTGCTCAGACTGCCACCGACCCTGCGGGGGGGTCGGTGCCTGGCCACATTTCAATGGACTTTGGATCCACTTAACTTGGCGCCCTCTGGCCTGTGGTCTTCTGCTTCTGGTTCACTCTGCGTCACTGGCTTGTGGCTGCGTGAGTCTGAAGAGGGACTTA
>NW_022103915.1:30082785-30084693 GCF_000313985.2 Echinops telfairi
TCATGATTGCATAGGCTGGTGTGCTTCTTCCATGTGGGCTTTGTTGCTTCTGAGCTTGATGGCCGCTTGATTACCTTCAAGCCTTTAAGACCCAGACGCTATACTTTTTGATAGCCGATTTCCCAGCTCATTTTAAGAAGTAGCTTGCCTGGCCTTTCTTCTTAATCTGGAAGTTCCACTGGCATCTTGTCCACCATGGGTGACCTTGTTGGTATTTGAAAGATCAGTGGCGCGGCTCCCAGCATCCTAATGACATGCCAATCACCACCATGCAAGCAGACAGACCAGTGGGGGCCCTTCAAGGCAGGGACCACCGGTTCAGATGCTGCCAGGAACAAGCAGATAACAGAAGTGATTGGCGGTGGGGATGGGGGAGCAAGGGGCTGCAGCAAACGGCAGAGCAGGTGCTCCAGGTAAAGGGAACATTAGCTTCTCCCCCAACATGGGTGACTGTCTTGCTAGCAGACATTCCACTTCATTAAATAAATCAGGGCAAATCGCAACTGGCCTGTGAAATGTGTGAATTTCTAAATAATCAGGAACTAATTTTGTTTAACTCTTCTTCCATCCCAGGCGGGACAAGCACAAAAGCAGGCCAGATCGAGGCCCAAGGTCAGTTGGCTGTGCCTGCTTTGAGTTTTCCGTGTTCCAGGTGGGAGGTTTTTTAGCGGTGAACTGATTATTGGGATGCCGCAGCTCTCCTCTCCAATACTTCACCAACGGTTCTCTCGAGGATGCTAAGAAGCTGTAAGAGTTTCCTTAGGCGGCCGTGTGAACTACCACACGGTGAGTGGCTTGGAACTCCAGAGATGCACAGTCTCTCAGTGCTTGCCGCCGGAATTCCAAACTCAAGACGCAGGGAAAGCATGCTTCCTCCGAAGGTTCTCGGGAGAGGGCCTTCTGGGCTGCTCCTGGTGGGTGCGGCAGTCCTGGGTGTTCTTTGACTTGTGACAACAGTAACTTCAATCTTCTTCATGTCCACGTGGTCATCTTCCTTCTGCCTCTGTGTCACTCCACAGCTCTTCTCCTATTTTTAGAAGCACACTATCCTATTTAATTAGAACCCTGGTGGTGGAGTGGCGTATGTGTTGGGCTGCTAACCACACATCGATGGTTCAAGCCTACCAGCCGCTCTGTGGGAACAAGGTGAGTCTGTCTGCTACCACGGAAGCCATGGGGGCAATTCTAGTCTGCCCTGCAGAGTCACTATCAGGCAGGATTGACATGAGTATGTTTCCCATATTGGATTTGGGCCCAGCCTACACCAATATGCCATTGGGTTAACGGATGATACATTTTAAGACACTTTTATTGACATATAATTCACATACAAGTCAATAGTTTAAACATATTTAAAAGAATTGTACAGCATCACCACAATTTTATAACAATTTCATCATTCTTGTATCATTATTAGCTCCCCATTTCCCCCAACCTTCCCTACTATAACCCTAAGAAGCTATTAATCCAGTTACTGTCTCTATAAGTAAGTACCTATCCTAAGTTTCCTATAGAGAAAATGATACAACAAAACACAACAACAAAATGAAACAGAAAAAAATCTCAATCCAAAAGAAAGCAGAAAATAATGACCCTAAATGATTTAAAAATGAGTCAAAAGGAAAAACAAATGATAAGGTGGTAAAAAAATGTTTAAGACAAGAATACATTATGTTTATTAGTGAGGTGGGGTTGTTCTTGGGTACGGTGAGTCAATTACACGTCATAGTGACTCCGTGTGATCGCGTAGAACTATCTCCATAGATTTTCTTGGCTGTAATCTTTTTAAAACAGTTTTATAGGCCCCAAATTCACACCTCAAACAACTCAACCATTCAATCATATCAAAAAGAGTTGTATAATCACCACAATCAGTTTTAGAACATTTTCGTTTTCTTGCATTCCTTT
>NW_022103915.1:30085112-30099496 GCF_000313985.2 Echinops telfairi
ATTTTAACCTACCTGCACCTGAAATCCTCTCTCCAATGCACCCTGCTGATAGCAGGCTGTTCACATCCTGGTCTGTGGTCAGAGGGATTCACGGAGGTTAATCCACATGTATTTCCCCTTCGCTTGTCTTTCTTTTTTTTATAACTGAAACAACTTTAAAATTAGTCAAAAGATCAAATGATAAGATGTTACTTTTTAACCTAACTATATCTTCCATAATCAACTTTACAATGTTCTGTCTGATAACAAGCCTATTCACGTCCCTTGACTGTGGTCAGAGGGGATTCACTGGAGGCCTAATCTATGTGCAAATCTACCTGCAAATGGACGTTGGGCTCCCACTGTCATCTGTAGCGAACTGGGCTTTACCTCAAACTCACCTGTAGCCCTTGGCCTTGTGGCTGAAACTCGCTAGTGTGAGAAGAAACAGATGACTGCTATCCCAAGGGTATCAAACTGGCGGTCATTGGACTTTGGTTTGGATCTCTTGCCTTGAGGGTGCCCAATGGGTGGTGTGCCGGGACTACCATATACTTACTGTATTAATGCCCTCTTTACTTTATTATGGCACGTATTAATTTGGTAGGTGTGGGTTTGCCATTCTCAGCGAATATTGTTGAAAGTTTTGCCCTATCACCAACCCCCATTGTTTGTGTAAATAGTGTCCAGTTATTTAAGAGTTTAATTTGTACAAGTCAACAATTAATGTGCTGCAGTTCATATTTCCTTGTCTCAACAGTGTTTTAAATTTGATACCAGTGGCCCTATCAGTAGAATTACCTCATGTCGCAGAGATGTTTGATAATGTTCTCTAACAAAATGACTGGTGTCTCTAAGGTGAACCAGAGACCCATCTAAACCATAGCTATATGAATGGATTTGGGACTCACCCTTACTTCTGGTCCCAATCTGAGAACAATTTGTTCTTATGGCATGGACCTGCTTGATGCTCCCTCCCCCTCATGAAGAGATCACACAAGACATGGGGGTCCTAGCACAGTGTGGCAAGGAAGCCAGGTGGTGTCTGGCTATAAGAAAGAATTGCAGCACCAGGGGTCTTAAAGTCTTGTCTTCAAACAAGCAGCCATCTAAATGAGGTGTCAACTAAGTCCACATGGAAGAAGCACACCAGTCTGTATGATCCGAGAATTATAAATAATATCATCTAAATCCAAAGGAAGGCATGGTATCAGAGCTTAAATGATAAACACTTGGTTGACAGAAGACATTACATTTTAACCTTACGATAGCTGCGGCAATCTACTTTCCAATACACTCTCTCTGAGGAAAAGTCTCATCACGTTCCTGGTCAATGGGCTGAGGGAGCTCAATAGAGCGTTACCTAGCTCTCATCCATAGCCTTCTGCAAGCCGGGTCCCTGAAACATAAGCTCTAACGCAGCTAGCACAGGCTGGCATGTTCAGTCTGTTTGTACTTAGTTGCCCTATCGCTTAGATGGCTCCTTGTTTGAAGACAAACCCTTAAAACCCCAGATGTTATTCTTTCTGACAGCCAGGCTCCATGGGATTTCTTCACTGCACTTGCTATAGCACCCCTATCTTCAGTGATCATATCATGAGGGCGAGTGTCAAGCAGGGCCACATGATAAGAACTAATAATGGTTCTTAGATTAGGGTTTATGATTAAGCGCAAGCTCAAAAGCCATTCATGTATCTAAAGTTTACATATACCCCGGTCCAATGGAGGTGCAGTTTCTTGGGAAATAATATAAATAACCTCCATGGGACACTTGGTAATTCTAATAATAATATCATTAATCTAGTCAGCAGGATACAATGAAAGATTGAGTGGAGAAAAGGAAAATATACACATGTAGGAAAGCTTTTTAGACTAAACTGCATAGAAGGTTTGCTTATACAGATGGAAAATATAAGAGACTGAACACTGTTTAAGAAAACAACGAGGGTTAGAACTGAGAACACCTTCAAAGACCCTCCTTCCAAATAAGGTCACATTGATAGATACCATTTAAGACATCTTTTAGGGGACAGAATTCAACCCCAAACTGTCATTGAGTATTCCAAACAATCTTTAATGGATTTGTTGTTCCTAAGCCATCTTAGGGCCAGACCTGCTGCACAGGGACAGAGGCCGAGGGCTCCTGGCTAAAGCCTCAGGTCCAGCTGAATAAGCCAAGCAGAGTCCTCTTCGACCAGGAGCCTCCAGGCCAACCACTGGCCCCTGCCCACCAGAGTTTCAAGCGTCAGTTGTAGACTAAATGTAATTGCCTGCATGTAATGTGTCATTAGAATTGTTAGAAGGTAATCAAGCGGCCATCAAGCTCAGAAGCAACAAAGCCCACATGGAAGAAGCACACCAGCCTATGCAACCATGAGGTGTCGAAGGGATCAGGTGTAAGGCATCATCAGAACAAAAAATCTTACCATAGTGAATGATGGGGGGGAGTGTGGAGTGGAGATCCAAAGCCCATTAGTAGGCCACTGGAGATCCCCTTGCAGAGGGGTCTCGGGGAAGAGATGAGCCAGTCAGGGTGCGATGTAACAATGATGAGAAATACAACTTTCCTCTAGTTCCTAAATGTTTCCTCCCCGCTCCCACTACCATGACTCGAATTCGATCTTGCAAGTCTGGCTAGACCAGAGGAGGTACACTGGTACAGATAAGAACTGAAAATACAGGGAATCCAGGACGGATGAGTCCTATAGGACCAGTGGTGTGAGTGGCAAAACAGGGAGGGTAAAGGGAGAATGTGTAGGAAAGAGGGAACCGATTACATGGAACTGTGTGTGACCTCCTCCCTGAGGGACAGACAACCGAAAAGTGGATGAAAGGAGACGTCGGACAGGGCAAGATATGACAAAATACCCATTTATAAACTATCAAGGGCTCATGTGGGAGGGGGGAGTGGGGAGGGAGGGGAAAAATGAGGACCTAATGTCGGGGGTTTCAATGGAGAGAAAATGTTTTGAGAAACGATGTACAAATGCGCTTTACACAATTAATGTGTGTATGGATTGGGATAACAGTTGTATGAGCCCCTAATAAAATGTTAAAAAAAAAAATTTCTGACCCACCCCCCAAAAAAAAAAAGAATTGTTAGAAGAAATTAATATAAATATCAAAGGAGAAATTAGGATCATTTGAGCCCTCCTCAAACAGCCACGTTGCTGGAAAGAGACTCCATTGGCTCCCCCCCTAATAATATCCAGGGTTTCTTTCCCTTCTCTCTGTTCCACTTGGAGCGGTTACTGACCACACGGACTCACTCCAGGCAAGGCCCTACCATTAGTGGGTAACAAGAATGAAGACTTAGACCCCTAAAACTCACTGTCATAGAGTTAATGCTGACTCAGAGCCATGCTATAGGACAGAGTACAACTGCCCTGTGGAATTTAAGACTGTGACTCTTTATAGGAGTAAAATGTTTCCTCTTTCTTCCTCCGAGGGGCTGGTGGTTTCAAACTGCCAACCTTGCAGTTAGCAGCTGTCTTCGCCTGGGTAGACTAGAGAAACAAAATTCACAAGCACTCATATCTTATAAGAGAGAGTTTTATATAAAGGGTAATTGTACATTAAGCATCCCAACCCAGTCCAGTCCAAGCCTATAAGCGCAACGTTAGCCCATATGTCCAACACCAATCTACAAAGTCCTCCTCCATCTCACAAAACACACGCGATGACGCGACTGCAGGAGGAAAGCCGAATCAGTGAACGTGTAAGTATCTCAGCACAGGCAGGTGTCTCCACTCAGCTTCTCCAGCATCCAAGGCTGCTTCAAGGTAGGTCCATGTGGCTTCTCCTCAGGGATGTCTCGCAGGAAGTGAGCCTTGCCAGCTGAGGCAGGGAACTGGCTAAAGCAGCCGCAATTGGTCCAACCATCAGAAAGCAAGACACCAAGGCAAGGCTCAGCGAGCCATTTCTCTCTCCACCTTTCAATTCATCTCACATGTGTTCATTGGCCAGGTTGGTACAATGAACCTTAACTATTGAAGCAGCCCAACACATAACCCACTGCTCCTTCAACCCCACAAAAGCCTGTGAAAAGCAAAGGGGTTGTCATAAATGCCAGATGTTTACAAATATCATTTATAGGAGAACATTTCATACTCTCACTTACCAAAACCAAACCTGTGGCTGTCAAGGTGATTCCAACACACAGCTCGCTAATAGGATAGAATATAGCTGCCTCGTCTTTCCCTCTCAGCGAAGATGATGGGTTCAAACCACAGACCTTCTGATTACAGCCCAGTGCTTTCTCACTTCATTAGCAGCCCCCGAACTCAAGGACCTGTTACTTCTTGTTTTGAAGTCAACACGAACACGTGTGGCTTCTAGGTGGTCGTGGTGTTCTTAGTGCCATTTCTGGGTCTTGATGGTGTTGCCATCAACTCGGCTCTGACCCATAACTGCCCGATGCACAACAGAACGGAATACTGTACAGTCCTGTGCCATCCGCACAATTGTTCCCATCCTGAGCCTGGTGATGTGGCCGCTGTGGCCACTGATCTCATCGAGGACCTTCCTCTTTTTCACTGCCCCTCTCCGCTCTACCACATACGACGTCCTTCTCCAGGGACTGAGCTGTCTGACACGTCCAAAGCACGTAAGCCAAAGTCTGGCCATGGTCGCCTCTGAGAACCGTCTGACGCCACTTCTTCCAACACAGGTCGGTTTGGTCTTTGAGCAGCCGTGGTCCTTTCAGTCTTCTCCTCCAGCGCCACAGTTCAAGCACACCAACTCTTCTTCCGCCTTCCTCTCCCAATGTCCACCTTTCACATGCATGGGAGGCAAAGGAGAACACCATGGCGCCGGTCAGGTGCACCTTAGTCCTCAAATTAAAATCCCTGCTCTTCAATACTCTCAAGAGGTCTTGTGCAGCAGATTTACCTAATGCGGCATGTCTTTTGATCTCTTGACGGCTGCTTCCATGAGCATTGATGTGGATCCAAGCAAGACAAAATCCTTGACAACGTCAACCTTTTCTCCATGGATCATGAGGTTACCTCTTGGTCCGGTTGTGAGGATGTGGGTCTACTTTACATTCAGTGATCATCCATACAGAAGGTTACAATCCTTGACCTTCATCAGCCAGTGTGTCAAGTCCTCCTTACTGTCAGCCAGCAAGGTTGTGTCATCTGCTGCACATCTCAGGTTGTTAGTGAGTCTTCCTCCAATCCTGATGTCGCCTTCTTCTCATAGTCCCGCTTCTCTGATGAGTTGCTCAGCATAGAGATTGGGCAAGTATGGTGAGAGGAGACATCAGCTTTGCTGATGGTCAACCATGTAGGATTCCCTTGTTCTGTTCGCACAACTTCCTCTGGATCCATGTCCAGCTTGCTCATACGCACAATGAACTGTTTTGGAACTCCCATTCTGCCAGTCAATTTCAACTCACGGCTACCCTGTAGGGAAGAGTCATGCTGCCCCTGTGAGTTTCTGGGACTGTAATTTTTGATGGGAGTAGACAGATTCACCCTTCTCCCAAGAAGCAGCTGGTAGTTTTGAACTGCTGACAAGATACCATCATTTTAAAAACATTAGGGGGTATCTTGGGAAGGTTATGTCATTGGGGGTCACCCTCTTGAAGGTGCGCTATATGTTTTTTTCATTTTTGGGGGGTATGAAAACCAGGGCTAATTAATCTATAGTATCAGCAAGTGGAAAAGGGTTTTGCTGGGAGGGGGACACAGAGGTGGTGTTGGGGGTGAAGGGGTAATGACATCCAGGGGTCCATATAGAAAATAATGTTTGGAAACTGATTGGGGTGGCAAATGGACAATTCTGCTGGACGTGATTGAACTATGGAATGATTTGATATCTGTATTGACCCCAATTAATTTTTTAAAAGTGAGAGACACCATGCATGCCATTGAGGCCCATCAGGAGTATGGGGGGAGGGGAGCTTGCATTCCACAACAGGAAGAGCAGAAACCAGACCAGAACTTGAGCATGCTAAGATTTCAGAGATGAGAAAATGGTCTTGGGTAATTTTTGACAGTTGGAAACTGAGAGTTTTTCTTTTATTCCTTTGAGAGAGAGAGAGAGAGAGAGAGTGTGTGTGTGTGTGTGTGTGTGTGTGAGAGAGAGAGAACAGATACACACAAAGAAAGACCAACTCCTTTCAAAAAAGAGAGAGTAACTTGATCAATATCTTCCTGTAACCTCATTCCACCAGGCAGCTCCGTGAATTCATTAGCAGCACTTCAGCTGTGGCACCCTTGTCTCTGTAACCCCAGCTTCCAGGACACCTGGGGAAATGCTGAGAGACCCACTTCCCTTTGTCTCTAGAGCAGGCAGGCGCCAAGTGGAGGTGTCTGGTCAGAGCAGAGTAGCTGCCAATCCTTAGGGAGCACATGGGGACCCAACTTCCTACCGCTGGGAGGACTGTGCCCAGGGACAATTGACTCGGAGGCTGGTTTCTGGACACATTTCTAAAGCACGGCTGCTTTCGTACATCAGAAAAGAGAGGTCAACCTGATTGAGACTGTCTTCATGCAGCTCTTTGGAACTAACAGCTACATGGGAAAACCGCAGCCCTGCGGTACCTCAGAGGGACAAGTTCTTCTTCAGGCTTAAAAAGTTTAATACTTGAATACCCACACAGTCAAATCTTTTTGACAGATTTTTTAAAAGTATAGTGTGTGTGTGTGTGTGTGTGTGTGTGTGTGTGTGTGTGTAATACTGTATACTTCTTTGCTTTCTTAGCCAGGTATTGGAACCTGATTTAGTCTTTTCTTGATGCCGTAGTGACTCTGCGGTCGTGTCTTGTTCTCCTCGTGAGCATAGGCAGATGGCACAGTGGTTTCCGGTGTTGTACCAAATTAGCGCTTGGATTCTGCGCACCACATTTGCAGAAGGCTTGTGGAGAACAGTGAAAGCCCAAAACCCATTTGCAGAGTCCCCACGTGGATGGATGCAGCCTTCCGTGAATACCTTCAGAAACTGCATCACCTCCACCCATCTCTAGCCAGCGTGCTGAGGGTGGGGCAGTCTCCCCTGGGGGCTTGCCTGGGTGTGCCCTGGATGGACAGACCATACTAGGGGTCGAATAGTCATGAGCCCTGCCCTGTCAGTCTTGCCCTGACTGCCTGGTTCAGAAAGCCATCAGAAAGCTCTCCCTTCTGCCTAACATAGTGCACTTGCCCCATCACAGTCCCTGGGCCTGCTTCTGTCGCCCCACCTATAACCGTGATGCGCTGAGTAGCCATCAATCACGAATGTGTTTCCTTTTGTTCTGTGCCTTATTTAACTAGCTTCCTGGCTGCACATCCTCAAAAACCACATCAGGATCGCCTGTTAATGGTCTCTCTCATCCGGATGAAATATCATTGTCTCCATCTTCGCTTTGTCCTGCTTCAGCCTTAACAAATCTTCTTCCACTATATTTGAGATTGGGGTCTCTTTTGTGCCCTAACCCAGTACACCCTGAGCAGCCTTTCCACCATGGGGAAGGTCTGGGAATATGTGGAGGGCATCATGGGTAGGGAGGAGATTTAGGAACAAAAAGCGAACTTCTAACTGGTTGGAAAGCAAGCCTGCGGGGGTGAGCTGTGCCTCAGACCATCTCTCATCTCACATGCTAGCGACCAAGAGATGGACCACACGCTGTTTCTCCTTGGGTGAACCTCCAAGTTCTAGTCCACTCTGAGGGCCCTGCACGCCAGAAGCAGGATGACTCGGGGCTGCCTTTGTCCCTCTGCTCAGGGTGGGGAGAGAGGATGGACCCTAGGGTCAGCAAGCCCTACAGGGAGGAACCTGTCCCCTAAAACCACCTCCTCTGGGGTGTTCTATCGGTTCCCAGAGTCCGCTCTAGAGAGAAGTAGTTCTCATGTTTCTCTAGGTAGCTGAATTAATTTCATTAATAGTGACTTGTTAAAATGGAAATTATGGTTCAGAGGGCCTGGAATGGAGGCTGAGATTCAGCTCTCCAGGGGCGAGAATGTTCCTGCCCCAGGAGCACTGACTAAACCTGTTCCAGCCACTGACGAGATAAGGGCAGTGACGCTCCTGGGAGAGCAACGCAGCTCCAATTGTGCTCGGAAGCTGTCGGTGAGCAGTGGTGGTGACTCTGGTTACACCGGGCGTGGCCATGGTTGTGGTAACAGTGGTGATGGTAATGATGGTAGGTGGCACAGCAGTGGTGGCAGTGGCAGTAGCGGTTAGCATCTTATATCACATTCAGTGTGATCGTTTAAAGAGTGTTTTTTTTTCTCCCCACAGGATTTGGAGTCAGAAGACTTGGTTTTGAGATGCAACTCCACCACCTACTGGTTGGGGGCTCTGTATGTCCTTCATCGGTAAAGTGATAATCCATCCAGTAGGATGCTCACGTCTCCCAAGGTTGTTCTGAGGATCACATGAGATCTCTCCCAGAAGGGATTTGTAGACTACAAGCAGGCAGGGGGTGTGGGTTCCGATCCTTTCCTCCAGGTGCCTGGCTAACAAGAGAGCGGCTTCCCGGCAGCAGGACTGTCCAATAAGCAAAAGCCTGCAGTGTGGTGTGGGAGGAACCGGTGTGGTCCCTGGTCTGCCGGCTGATCTCTGCTTTTGCTTCCACCAACATCCGTTGGATCTTTCAAGCTGAGAATTGCCTTCTTCCTTGGGTCTCTTTGCTGAAGGATACAGCTTCCAGAAACAATACAATGAGAGTACAAGCAAAAGGGGCTCTCGATGTAGCACAAGGAGGCCTGGAGTCTCGCCCCAGCCCAGCCCCTCTGTCTGTCTAGATCACAAAGGACCGGTATCCCCACAATCTGGGGGATTAAAGGGCTGGCCTCATTTGTCCCAAGGGTCCTTCCAGCCACCCAAGCCTAGGGTGCTGACTTGTGTGTGATGAACTCCCTCCCCGGGTGGCCTTCTTTCAGGACAGGGCAGATGACACAAAATCAGGGGTATCCCCACGGCTGTAGCCATAGTTCAGCCCAGAACTGACGCTGGCCCAAGGGCAGTGAAGTGGGCCTGTGGATGCTACCAGGCCACTGAGAGCTCCTGCAGTCCCACCGCCCTGGGAGGGAAGCTTGTTTTGGAAAAAAAAAAAAAAGTCCTGGGAAAACTGTGCTGCTCCACGTTAGAAGTTGGTTGGCCACATTAGGAGCTCAGTTTCCCCTTTCCCTTGGTATCAGTGGCTACGAACGTGTGGCTGTCTGCCGTGGGGCCATGAGTCCAGGGTGTGACCACCAGGCAGAATTTCACCGTGAATAGGCTGCAACATCTGCTCACAAACATAGGCTCCCAGGCTGCCAGGCCCAGGCACTAGAATGCCGCCAGGTGGATTCTAGTCCAATTGACTGAGCTGCCCTAGCCTTGGAGAATAGGTCCTGGGATGAGCAACCTCATGGGCCCTCATTTCCCCTTGCCCATCCTGAAATGGCCAAGAAAGAGGCTGAGGGAATAACCTTACACATCTCCAGATCCAAAGTCACCATCATGGAGTCGATACCGACCCCTAGGGACCCCGCAGGACAAGATACAACTGCCTCTAGGTTTCCAAGACTCTAACTGTTTACGGGAGTACAAAACCCAGCCTTTCTCTCCAGGAGCTGCTGGTGGTTTCAAACTGCTGACCCTCCGGATCACAGCTCCTGGGAAACAGCTGGTAGATTCGCATTGTGGATCTTGTGGTCAGCAGTCAACACATCACCCGCTGCACCACTAGGGCTCCCCTCCCCCCCACCCCCAGAGATAACCAAACCCACTGTCATCCAGTCCATGCAGACTCACAGCAACCCCCTGTGGGGTTTTAAGACTGTAACACTTTACAGGAGTAGAAAGCCCAGCCTTTCTCCCAAGGAGCTGCTGGTGGTTTCGAACTAATTACCACGCGAATGACAGCCCAACTCCTAATTGAGCATTTTCTTTTCTCGGGGTTCCCTCACAGGTACCATTTCTAGGAGCTGTCCAGGGTCTCAGGTGGGTCAGGAGAGTGTGGCACGTGGAACCCTGTACCCAGGGGCTGTGCAGCTCTTTGTCCACCCTCCCCCCAATGTCCTGCCTAGCTGGTCCCCACCAAAGCACGCCGAGGCCTGGGGGTTAAACTGTGAGGTGGAGCAAAGCCTGCCTCCAGTCCTCCGGGCTCTTCCACCCAGGCCTCCAGGGCCTGCCCTGTCTCCTTCTCCGCAGCCCCATCCTCTCACGCTGTGGCCCCCAGGTCCTCCAGCACCCTGCAGAAGGGGAGGGAGGCTGCACTGAGAGAAGAGAGGAAGGAAGCAGTCAGCTGGGTCCCTTTGGAAATGTTGCCTAGCGGCATCCTGGATTCTGCCCAGGCTGCAAAAAGAGGCTCATTCAATAGAGTGGCTGCCCCAGATGCAAAGAAGCATCGAAAGAGCCGGATCCATCCACAGGCCGCCAAGCAAGTGTGTGGCCACAACAACTCTCATACCAAGTATGGCTGTCGTCATTGGTGGGAGCTGTCAGTCAGGGCCCTAGCTCATCGAGACCCCATGTACAGGGGGCTCAGACTAGAGTGAGCTACAGTGTTTTCACTGGCTGGATTTTGCAAGCTACCCATCACTACGCCTTTCCTCCGAGCATGCCTTAGCTTGGAAGCTTTCCTGAAGCTTGTTCAGTGCCATAGCAACGAGCACACAAGCACCCAGGGGCAGATGGGTGGTGGCTCTACGGGAGGTCCATTGGCTGGAAATGGAACCCTGGTCCGCCGCTTGGAAGGTGCCAATTCTCCTTCTTGATGGCTGCTGCCAAGCGGGAGAGACGCTGCCGCAGAGCTAGACATGTCCTCTAGCTGGCGACCCGGGAAAGCTGCTCGGTGAAGGGGCACTTGTGATGGGAAGCAGGGTTTGGATCCACGTGCTTCCTTGGGCTTTCCAAGCAGATGGAATGGAGTCAACACCTGTCAGCTGGAACAGACAGGATGTGCTGGGAGGAGAGTTTGGCAGGGTGCAAGGCACACTCGGGCTAATAGGAAATACATTCGCAAAGGTCAATTGGAATCCAATTAGGGAGGGCCTTGAGCCATGCTGAGGAATTTGGATTTTATTCAATAGACAATGAAAGCCTTTTAAGGCCTCTTAGTAAAGGAAGCGGCTTACTTAAGGGGAGAGAAATTGTTCAGCACCCAGAGCCAGGCACTTTACAACTGTCATCCGATGTGAGAGAGCCCCATTTCACAAGTGGGAGCACTGAGGTTCAGAGAGGGTAGATCTTTCCGAAATTACACAGTTAGTAAGTACTTGAGATTAACTTTTGGCTCATGCCTCTTGAATAAGCTAAGTAAGGGTAACCCATTTCTGATTCACAGTGACCCTACAGGACAGAGTAGAACTGCCCCCTGTGAATTCGAAGGCTGTACATTTTTAGGGGAGCAAACAGGATCATCTTTCTTTCATAAATAAGGATAGAATCCAGCAAAACTGGTACAAGCATTCAGGGGGGAGGAAGAAGAATGTGAGTTTTTTCAGAAGTATGGGGGTTTATTAGGGAAGTTAATATGAGGGGGTACCACCCCCCCAAAATGGATTTTTTCCCAAAGCCATATATTAATTTTTTTATTGTTTACAAAGTAACCTTCACAGTACTCTCCATTACCCTTAATACATCTGTCAGATCTGTGATTCCATTCTTGGAAACATTTTTCAAACTCATCTGTTTGGATGGCTGATAGCACCTCCCTTGTTGTTTTCTTCACCTCTTCTACATCGTCAAATCGCTGTCCTTTCATGTCCCTTCCCATTCACGAAACAAAAAGAAGTCTCAGGGAGAGAGCTCAGGTGAATCAGGTGTGTGGGGTAAGAGAAGCATGCTGGTTTTTTGCCAAAAATTGGCACACTGAGATGGCTGAGTGAGCAGGTGCCTTGTCGTGGTGGCAAAAACAGACCCCCGTCTGCCACAAATCAGGTCTTTTTTGTCACACACTGTTACACAATCTTCTCAGCACCTCTAAATAGAAAGTCTGGTTAACAGTCTGACCTGGTGGAACGAACTCCAAATGCACTATCCTCCTCACACCAAAAAACAAATGAGCATTGTCTTGATCTTTGATTTCATTTGATGAGATTTTTGTTGCGTTAGGTGACAATGGTGTCTTCCATTGGCTTGATTGATGTTTGCTTTGGGGTCGTAAGAATAGCACCATGTTTTGTCACCAGTAATGACCTTGGAAAAAAGCCTGGGTCGCTTCGGAGTTGTTCTTCCAAAGCCTGGCACGTTCCCAGTCCAAGCTCTTTTTCCTGGTCAGTCAGAACCCCAGGTACAAATTTCACAGCAATCCTTCTAATTCCCAAATCCTCTGTTAAAATTTGCTGAACCGAGCTCTGAGATAGTCTAAATATTTTCCCCATATCATCAATGGTTCATCAGTCTTCGAGCACAAATGCACAAATTTTGTCAACATTTTCATCTGTTCAGGAAGTTGACAGACGTACAGAACAAGGTTTGTCATCAATTGACATTTCACCTTTTTTGAAATGAGAAATGAATGTATATTTGAGTTTTTCCTATAGCGTTGTCCTTGTAAGCTGTGTTCAACATCACAACAGTTTCTGCAGCATTTTCCCAAGCAAGAAACAAAATTTCACAGCTGCACACTATTCTCTTAAATCAGCCATCACTAAAAATGAGTTCAAGCGAAACCGCTTTTATGAAAAAATCACATTGACCAGAGAGAACCTTTCCAGGTGATGCCACTGGGTGCACTAACTCAGAGCAAGTTGCTGTATTTTCACTTAGGTGGGGGAGGGGGGTACTACAAAAGCTCCACCCAGTGGAGCCTTTTTCCGGGTACCCCCTCATAGGTTGCACAAAGTGGCAAGGATACATTTTGTCCACAAGGCATCTCAACACAGGCATCTTCCTCTGTTCCTTGACCTGTCAGTCACCGGTCCCGTAGCTTCTGCCATGTTTTGGGGACCTGGAAGCCTTGTGTTGTGCCTTCTGGTGTCCGCATTGCCCCTCTTTTGTCTCACAATCTTGGTGTTCCAGCCTCTGGTACCACTGGCTCTTCTTGTTGCTGAGGCGGTGCACTCTAATCCAGTGGAACGGCAAAACTGGCCAATCCTATCCATGTTCCACTCACTCCATTTGCATATCCCATCCAACAGGGAGCTCCCTAGACAAGGATGCCCACGGAGTCTATTCTAATTCAGAGCAACACTTTGGGACCGAGAAGAACTGCTCTGGTGGGTTTCTGATGCTGTGAATCGCATGGGAGCAGAGAGCAGACAGTCTCACATTTCTCCTGAAGAGCAAGCAGTTGGTGGATTTGAACTTGTAGTTAGCAGTCCAACACCTACCGGACAGCACCGCCAGGGCTCCTCTACAGATGGACAGAGGGCCCTCTTCAAGCAATTCCACCTGGCCACACTTGGGTGCTCATGCTGGAACCTTCACCTGTGTCCTGGGGACTTTAAACTTACTACTGAGTTACTACGATGTTATCAAGATGTAAAAAGCATGTTCAATTCCATTGCTACTTTTCACCAAATGAAAAAGCACTTTATTACCTGGCTTGCTCCTCTCACAAATGAGTGTACACAAGTTTTAGATTTTGTGTGTTAATAGGCACAATGCAAACGACCTTTGTTGGACTTTTAATGCAGAGAATATGTATATATAATGTCCAATTAACCCAGGAGCTTATGAACTTTTAATAAATATATATATTTTAAGGTACAGTTAACCCAGGCGTCCAGTGAAAAGAAAGACCAGGATGACAATCATTTAGCAGGCCTCAGCAGAAAGTGGTGTCCAGCAAGATGTCAGGGAATTCCAAGGAGAAAATCTAGAAGAACAGGCTGAGTTCCAAGCAGGACACGCAGGAGTCAGAAGCTAGATGATCTTAGGGCCGTGTTAGCAAAGAAATAGCTTTCTCAACAGCTGGATGGTGCCCGGCTATCGAGAGACATAGCGTCTGGGGTAAACAAGCGGCCATCTGGCTCAGAAGCAACAAAGCCCACATGGAAGAAGCACACCAACCTGTGTGATCACGAGAGGTCGAAGGCACCAGGTATCAGGCATCAAAGAGAAAAAAAATCATATCATTGTGAATGAGGGGGAGTGCACGATGGGGACCCAATGCCCATCTGTAGACAAGTGGACATCCCTTGCAGAGGGGTATTGGGGAGGAGATGAGTCACTCAGAGTGCAGTGTAGCATTGATGAAACACACAACCCTCCTCTAGTTCTTAAACATTTTCTCCTGCCAGCCCACCCCCACTATCATGATCCCAATTCTACCTTACAAATCTGACTAGACCAGAGGATGGGCACTGGTACAGATAGCAACTGGAAACATAGGGAATCCAGGACAGATGATCCCTTCGGGACCAGTGGTGAGAGTAATGATACCAGGAGGATGGAGGGAAGGTGGGGTAGAAAGGGGGAACCGCTTACAAGGATCTACATATAACCTCCTCCCTGGGGGATGGACAACAGAAAAGTGGGTGAAGGGA
>NW_022103915.1:30099816-30121471 GCF_000313985.2 Echinops telfairi
TGGTCCCCAATGGAAGCACTGGTGAGAAATAAGGTGCATTAGGCAAATGATGGTCCATAAAGCAAGAAACGCGATTTGATTCTGACTAGGAACCGTTGCCTTTGAGTGACACAGGCACTTGACTATGTAGAGAGGGATGTCATCATAGTTCATTGCCCACACAAAATACACTCCTCTCCGCGCCATGGAGTGGGCTTCAGCTCTTAGGATTGACCATAGACGGAGAAGGGTGAATGTTAGCACCTTTGACAAGTAAAGACATAGAAACAGCTGACAGAGGAGGCAGAAGGAAACACAAAAGAAGCAAGCTCACTGCCACCGAGTCCAGTCCAGCTCCCAGTGACCCTACAGGACAGAGTAGAATGGCTCCTTTGGGTGTCTGAGACCTTCGATCTTCACAAGAGCAGACAGCCTCACCTTTCTCCCGCAGAAGGGCAAGTGGGGTCTGACTGCCAACCTAGCAGTGAGTAGCTTGGCACATAACCCACGGTGCCACCAGGTCTCCTTGTTGAAAGGAGAGGAGAGGAGAGGACCCGGGTGGTAATGTGAACATCGTCAACTCCTGTGAAAGCTGACCCACCCCCCATTTCTGTCAAGTCCACTCTGACTCGTGGTGACCCCATGAATCGCAGAGTGGACAGAGCTCCATGGGGCTTTGGTGGCTGTAGAGTTTACAAAAACACCTCCCTGGAGCTTTCTCCCACAGTGCTGTAGAGGGGATCCAACTCTCCATCTTTAGGGTATCAGTTCAGCGCAGACGGTACGTTATCAAGAGAGGACCTGAAAACAGTCATTGCATGAGTTAGAATTCAGGAAAGAAAATGACTACGCAGGTTGGACACGCCTTGCTGTCGGGTGGATTCCGATTTATCCAAAATCCATGTCCATGGAAGCAGCAGTGGAGAAGTCAGGTGCAATGTCTGCTGCACAATCTCACTCTAAAGTGTTCAAGGCAAAGGTGTGACTTCAAGGGCTCAGGGGCACCTGACCCAAGGCATGCTATGTTCAATGGTCTCATACACATGTGAGAGCTGGCCAATGAATAAGGAGGGCCACAGCAGAAGACCATTTGAGTTGTGGTGATCAGTGAAGACTCTTGGCCATAGCCTAGACTATCAGAAGAACAATCCAATCTATCTTGGAAGAAGTGTAACCAGTAGGCTCCTTAGGCACGGGGATGGTGAGAGGTCCTCTTGCAGATTTTGGACATGTTATCAAGAGGACCCAGTCCCTAGAGGATATCACAGTTGGTAAAACATGGTGGGGTGAGTGGGAGAGGGCTGAAAGAGAAAGAGGAAAATCCTCAATGCAATGGATTGACGCCAGCAGTAGCCACAGACACAACTGAGGCACAGGCCAGGCCGTGATTCAGTCTATTGGAGATAGAGCTGTTGTGAGCCGAAACCTAGTCATTGGCACTTACCAATCCTACATGTTCTAGAATAAAGGATCTTTTCTAGGGAATAGGCATTACACAGTCATGGGACTTGGCTAATAGTCTTCCTAAGTCTATTGCTTCTGTGTCCGGTATTGGGCCTGAGATCAGCAGGACTGGCACATGGAAAGAAAAGACAGAAAGAGGTCCGAGCAAGAACAACCTGAAACCCACAAGAATTGCCCCCAACCTTGATGATACGTGTGACCCGCAGCACGGGCTGGTGCCCCCTCATGAAGTTGTACAAGCAGCCAACCGAGGGCTCAGAGAAGCTGGAGGAAGAGAACTGGGAGGACGGGCCCAGGGGATGCTCCTGTCAATAAGGTGACCTGGCAAGACATTGTTACCCTGCAAGCTGCAACCGCACCTGCTGGACTCCAGCCTTCAGAGAGTAAAGCGGTAGTTGCCTCTCTCTGACCTTCCAACATGTGCACACATTTCCCCGTGGCTAACCGGAATGCCGAACCACAGGGGAAAGGGAGTTTGGGGAAATGTAGTTTCTGGTTAGTCAAGTTAATGGTGAAGAAATTGATATACTCTAAGAATTCTGCAATGGGACCAGTGTCGTTGTGCAGGTTGGGTTCACCAGAGGCAGATTGTGAGACTGATCATGTGGGGTGTGTGATGTTTGTTATGGTCCCCACCTGTGAAAAGAAAGGAAAGGAAGCAGGGTGGGTAGCGGGAAGGTGAAACTTGGATGCAGGCCCAACCAAGCCTTGACTAACATGGGACAGCCCCCTGAAGAGAATATTGACCACTCGATGTCCCACATTGGGATGAGATAACCTGACCTTCATATCTTCCCTTTGATATAGATAGTCTGAGCATCTGCGTCTCTCCAGGAAGTGGGGACATTTGAACAAAGCAACTATGGCAGTTACATAATCTCCTGTCAACTTGCAAAGGGGTAGAGTCTAGCCTGTCAATCAGGCCACAGCCATTGAGGCCTCCGTGTGGACATGGATTCTGGAAATGCCTGTATTCCTCCCTGGAGACAGGAGACACTCTCTGCTTCATCTTCCTGCTGACAAGTCACACGGAGTTACACTGATGCAGCCAGAGTCCTGGAAATAGAGGAGCCACGTGGAGACCCACGCCAGTGCTGAGATGCTTCCACCACCGCTGGATCCACAAGACTTTCCACCCACTGGCCTGTGATCTTCCTGCATTCAGCATCATTGCATGTGTTGCATGAGTCTGAAGCGGAATTTATGGACTAGTATTGACATAGGGGGTAATATTGGACTTATGGACTTGATCTGGACTGGGCTGGGATGGTTTCTTAATGTACAAGTGCTCTTTGATATAAAGTTCTTTCTTCACACATATGAGTGTCCCTGGATTTGTTTCTCTAGTCAACCCAGACTAACACAGCAACTGTCTACAGTTGAAGCTGACCCCGAAGGAGCTGGCAGCTGAAGGTCACCTGCTGCCTGGGCTCCCCATAACTGAGCAATAAGTCCATTTTTGAAGTGGCCTGGGCGGTGCACCTTCATGTGTACCCAAGGGTGGGGGTGAGCTAAAGCCAACTTGATCAGAGCAGGGAGAAAGTAGATGACAGCCCCAGCTGGCCCAGCAGAACATAGTAGTACTAGCATACCCATGATTTGGCCATGTCCCCCCAAAGGATGGCCTAGCACCTGTACCTGTATATGTGATTATATTTGGAAGCTAGGTCTTTGAAGATGTTTGGTTAGCTTGACCTGTGTTGCAGTGGAGTGAGTCCTAATCCAGTATCATTTGTGTCCTCATACAAATAGAGGAGCTAGAGAGAGACAGGGAGTATATGGGCCCAAAATTCAATTCTAATGCAATCTATTATCAATTTTGATGCAATGCCACTTCAATGCTGCTCCATTCTGTTCCTTTAACTGCAATCTTGATCCTTACTCCTCTGCTTCTTTCCACCAGAGCTAGGTCAGATCTCACAATTTTGAAAGGCACAGTCTGCTTACAGTGACCAGTGAGCCCAAGACGCCAGCCACAAGCTGGAGGATCCCCGGCCACGCTCACTTCTGACCTGCCGGCTCCCACCCCTCCCTCAGGTGTGGCCATCTGCTGGAATGGCTCACAGAGCCCACCGTGCTAGACTACAGTGTCATTTCAGGGGCAAGGATACAAACGAAGGCAAGCGTAGGTCACGTGAGGGGGTTCTCAGAGTACAGCTTCCACCCCCCAAGCAGTCCATGGCGGGTGCCATGGAACTTGCATATCCAGAGCTTTTACTGGGACCTCATAGCTGGGTCCTCTTCCCTGAGGTCAACCGTTGTCTCCTGCATGGTCTTTCTGACAGGGCCAAAGCCCAGGGGAGGCGCCTCATTAGCATAGCCTGTGAGGCTGTGCTGGTCTGGAGCCCTCCCCAGAGACATTTTCATCACGAAGAGCAATGTCATTTTACAGGTTAACTCTAAGGAGCCAAAAACCAAGACCAGATTCTTCGGGAAAGTTCATTGTCAGCTCCCCAGGAAGCACAGGGACATGTCCTTGTGATGCTGCAGCTACAAGCCAAGAGACACCTGGCGCTTCCCGGTGCCAGGAGAAAGGCAGGGAGAAGATTGTCCCTCCAAGCCTCAGAAGGAATCACCACAGCTATCCCAGGGGCCCCAACTCCAGAAAGGAGAACCTGAGAGAGAAACTTCTGTTCTTAAAGGCGACCCCGCCCCCCACCCCCAGGCTGTGCTAGAAAGGCTGACGGAGGCCGGGCTGTGGAAAGCCAGGGCCGTGGAAAGCCGGGGCCCTGGAAAGCCGGGCCGTGGATAGCCTGGCCATAGATAGCCGGTGCTTTAATATTGGCAGATGTTCCACTGTGGGTTGACTCAACAGTAACAACAAAATGAAATAAAAAATTTTTAAATCATTTTATTGGGGGCTCGTACAACTCTTATCACAATCCATCCATCCAACCATTGTGTCAAGCACTTTTATACATTTGTTGCCATCATCATTCTCAAAACATTTGCTTTCTACTTGAGCCCTTGGTATCAACGCCTCATTTTTCCCCTCCGTCCCCGCCCACCCCTCCCTCATGAACCCTTGATAATTTATAAATTATTATTATTTTGTCATGTCTTAAACTGTCCGACGTCTCCCTTCACCAACTTTTCTGTTGTCCGTTCCCCAGGGAGGGGGTTATGGGTCGATCGTTGTAATCAGTTCCTCCTTTCTTCCCCACCTTATCCTTACCCTCCTGGTATCACTACTCTCATTGTTGGTTCTGAGGGGTTTATCTGTTATGGATTCCCTGTGTTTCCAGCTCTTATCTGTACCAGTGTACAACCTCTGGTCTAGCCAGATTTGTAAAGTAGAATTGGGATCATGATAGTGGGGGAGAGAAATCATTAAAGAACTAGAGGAAAGTTACATGTTTCATCGGTGCTATACTGCACCCTGACTAGCTCGTCTCCTCCCCATGACCCTTCTGTAAGGGGATGTCCAGTTGCTTACAGATGGACTTTGGACCTCCACTCCACACAACCCCTAATCCACAATGATAGGATTTTTTTTCCTTTGATGCCTGATACCTGATCCTATCGACACCTCATGATCACATAGGCTAGTGTGCTTCTTCCATGTAGGTTTTGTTGCTGCTCAGCTAGATGGCCTCTTGTTTATCTTCAAGCCTTTAAGACCCCAGAGGCTATATCTTTTGATAGCCGGGCACCATCAGCTTTCCTCACCACATTTGTTTATGCACCCGCTTTGTCTTCAGCGATCGCGCTGGGAAGGTAGGCATCATGGAATGCCAGTTTAATAGAACAAAGTATTCTTTGTGTTGAGGGAGTACTTGAGTGGAGGCCCAATGTCCATCTTCTACCTTAATACTAAATCTATAAATATATACACATAAATCTATTTCCCCATCATCATATATAAATATATTTACATATGTACATGCCTGTACTTAGACCTCTATAAATGCCCTTTGCCTCCTAGTTATTTCCTCTATTTTACTTTCCTCTTGTCCCACTATCATGCTCAGCCTTCATTTGGGTTTCAGTAATTCCTCTGGGTTACATTGCCCTTGATCAAGCCCTACCAGGCCTCCTACACCCTCCTCGCCATCAATTTTGGATCACTTGTTGTTCCCTTATCCCTGGGTTGAAATAAATTTTTTTTAGGAACGGTGTTGCCTGTAGGAGACAAGACTGGATCCTAGGAGCCGTAGAGGTCTGTTGTCAGGTACATTCCCTTCTGTACAGTTTCCATTTTCTATCTACATGTCAATTCATTATTTGTGACATTGTGAAAAATGCAAGTCTGCCTGATTCCCAGAGTCACATACCAGGCAGACTCACAGGGCAGTGCTGGGCAGGACTGGTTGGAGTAGGCAGAAGGAACTCTTGTTTTCTCAATGAGGGGTGGGGGGGTAGGCAAGCTGGGAGTGCCCTGGTCTTGGCCCATCCAATCCCAAGGCAGGCAGCTGGCCGATTCCTTCTTCTTGTGCCCCTACATGGAGGTATGCCCAGACTCTCAGAGTTGGGGGATGTCCCAGCCCTGGCATCCTTGGATTGGGAAGCTCTCTTTCTTTTTCTACCGGTGAGCTGCTGAATGTGTGCTGAGACCAGGGGTGCCCTTCCCACTAGCGAAGCCCCTCCCCAGATTTAACACGGAGGATTCCGGCTGTGCCACAGGGAATGCTGGCAGTTGGGTTGGCAGAGAGCAGAGCTTCTCCTGTCAGAAGTCCTCCTGGAAGGCTCGCTAGGTCAGGACAATCCACGTGGTAGGGACAACTGGTCAGATGGCATCCCTTGTAATTTCTTCTAACTTCTTTTTCTGGATTTACAAATGAATTTAATGATAGTACAGGACATTTTTTTTTAGCATTTTATTAGGGGCTCATACAACTGTTATCCCAATCCATACACACATCAATTGTGTAAAGCGTATTTGTACATCGTTTCTCAAAACATTTTCTCTCCATTCAGACCCCCGACATTAGGTCCTCAAGTACAGGACATTTTTAAAAATAAAGTTACTCATAAGCTTATCAGTCAGACGCAATCATTATTTCCTTACTACATTTTCTCTCAGTTCCATCTTCTCAGCATCTTTGTAGGAAAATCTGGTTGTAATCACATTGTTTATAAATACTGACTCCTAGGGCCACACTAGATGGGCCTTGGTGGATGAGAGAAGCATGTGGAACAGAATCTCATAATCCAAAAGAGAGAGACAGAGAGTCAGACCAAGGCTGGCTAAGGCTGAAAGATTCCTGGAGACACTTCCCCTGAGATGCCCTTCAAATCTTGAACTGAAACGAATCTCTGAAATTACTTTGTAGCTCACTAATAAACGGGCCAAAAATAAATAAGGAATATCACCTGTCAGTACTGTGCTTCGTTAGAAAATCACCCACCTTAGACCACGTGGTCAACAATCACATTAAGCCAAGGGCGAGACTGTCAAGGGGCAGGGAAACTAGATTCGTGGAAACGGAACAAGCACAGCAGAAACCAGGAGGATGCTCACACATGGGAAGAATGTCACCAAGGTCACCGAGCGTAAATGGTGATGGATGGGACCCCGCCTTACCATGCAGAACCTCACCTGCAACGAAACATTATGTTAAACCATTTTTGACTCTGGGATTGGCTACAAAATTGGTATTATACTCATTGGCCAGGTTGTTATATAATCTTCATAATTCTCACGTTAAATAGCTGCAGAATACAAGCTTAGGTATTTTGTCCCCACATCTAATCACACAAGACCCTGGTATACAATAACTAATTGAACATATTTGTCCAAATAAATGAAATGTGTGCTTGAGTAATAATTTTATGTTACTATTCTATTGTGGGATCGTGAAGCAATTTGTTTCCAATTCTTCACTCACGTTGTCTCATTTCTTTTCTGGATAGCCTTCCCATTTTCTTCCAAACGACCCCAAACTCTGCTCTTTGCCTGCCTCCCACCCTCAACCACATTAACTATCCCTTGGATAGCATAAATCAACCAGATGTGTGTTGAGCAATCACCAATGCCCAGCAGCAGGTTACATGAGAAGAGCCAGACCAAGCTAATCCCTGGCGTATTCATTTCCTACAGTTGCCATAACAATTAGCAAAACCTGGGTTGTTTAAAGCCATCAAAATATATTCTCGTTCCATTCTAGAGGCCAGAAATCTGACATCAAGGTCCATTCTCCATCTGGAGGCTCGAGGAGAGCGTTTGGCTTGCCTCTTCCAGCTCCTGGCAACCCTTGGCATTTCTTGGTTGGTAGGTCATTGCCATCTCTGCCTGCATTGTCACATCCTCCTCTTCTCTGGGTCTCTATGTGTCCTTTCCACAGTTAGAAAGACATCAGTCAGTGGACTGACACACACACACACACACACACACACACTTGGCCCTTGCACTTGACCCTTGAACATGATCTCATCTCAATCCTTAACTAATTGCATCTGCAAGAACCTTATTTCTCGATAAAGTCATATTCTGAACTGGGGGAGAGCAAACAGGGGAGGGTGTGGGTTAGCAGAGTAGGAAATCCCCGGAGTCCAGGAGGTGTCCCATCTGATCCAGGGCCCTCTGTGTCCTTCAGCATCACTGTGCTCTGTCAACAGACCTGTCCCCGTAGAGCGCCCTGCAGGCTGAGATTGCCCCCCAGGCCGTGGCAGTGATTTCATTCCACTGCTTATGTTTTTCACGGGAGTTTAAACACCAAAGCATAATGAACATGAAAAATAAGCCCTCAACCCACCACGGCATTTGAATCAGGTTCAACTGGGTTCAGCTCATTCCATTACTTACAATTATGTAACAGCTTTTCGACCCAGCTCACTTCCTTAGGTCTGGCCCACTTACAGCCAAGACAAACTGTGCATTGTCGAAGCACTTGAAACATTGGGGATAATGGGTGTCTGGGCACATGGTGAGCATCACCGGTCCTCCCAGGCCAGCAGGGGAGCCACTCCAACACTCCGGAGAAGGAAACGGCTGAAGGATACACTGGGATTGGAGCCTGACACCTATGTCCCTTTGCCTTGCTCTCTGCACTTTTCAAGTCACATTGCCACTCTCTGATGCTTCCCACTGGGCAAGGACCAGAGCCTTGGGCGTCACCATGTGATTGATGCAGCACCTGAGGCCTAGGGAGATCAGGTGACCTGTGTAAGGTGCCTACAACAACACAGATTCAGGTATTGTCTTAGAGCTTAAATTCTGAGCACCCCAGTTTACAAAAGGCTATGGATGTCAGTGACAGCCCAAAATCCATTTACAGAGTCCTCACATAGATTCAACTTCCACTGAATTCTTTCTGATCACTCACCAGGCTGAGGGCCTTGGGAAGTAGATTATTTCCACCTCTCTCCAAGCAGCCTAGGGCGGGCCGTCTCTTAAGGGCTTGCCTAGGTGCGCCCTTGATAGAGGTCGTCATACTGGGGACAGTACAGGGCATCTCATGGTCATGAGCCATGCCCTATCAGTCTCAGCCTGACTGCCTTGGTCGGAAGGCCCTAGACCAATCTTGCAAGTCTTTCTAACATAATGTACATGCCCTGACCTTGACCCTGTTCCTGCTTCTGCAGTACTACCTGTAACTGTGATATATTTTTCTGTCATCCATCATGGATTTGTTACAGTTCCTTTGTTCCATGCCTACTTAACTAACGTCTGATTGTGCATCATTGAATGCCATTTTGACCTTGTGCTAATGGCCTCCCTCATCCAGATGATGCGTCTGTGTCTTTATGTTGGGTTTGCCTCTTTTAAGACTTAATAAACACTCTCTTTAAAATGTATTTGAGATTGGGGTTTCTTTTTTATCCTAAAACAATACAAATGAAGCCCAGAGGAGAAAATCCAGGTAGACAGTGACTACCAGGTACAATACAAAGTTTCCATCTCTGCATGCAAGGCGGCTTCTCCAGTGGTCCTCGGTCCTGCCAGAAAGAAAGAGGAGAGGGAAAGGGAGTGGTCGGGTGTCCGTGAAGGGTTGGACTATAAACAAGGAAGATGCTGAAGAGCTGCTGCATTTGAATTCTGGGTTGATGAGAAATATTGAAAGTACCATGGACTGCCAAAGAACAAATAAATTTGTCTTGGAAGCAGTAGAACTAGAATATTCCTTAGACAAGAAGACGGCAAGATTATGCTTCATGTATATTGGACATGTGATCAGGAGAGAGCAGTCCCTGAAAAGGACACCCTACTCAATAAACCAGAAAGTCCAAAAAATTATAGGGAAACCCCCAGTGAGATGGCCTGACACATGGCTGCAACAATGAGCTTGCGCATAGCAACAATCGTGAGGATGTTGCAGGACCAGGCGGTGCTTCTCTCCTGTTTTACACGGGGTTACTCTGAGTCGAAACTGATTCAACAGCACTTAACAACAGCAACAGCAATAGGAACGTGTGATCTAGAGGTGCGCTCAAATTGATGCAGTTGGATGATGGTGCCGGTGAAGACTATTCAAAGTACCATGGACTCCCAGAAGAACAACTGAATCTCTCTTGGCAGAAATATAAGCAGAAAGCTCCTTAGAGGTAAGGATGAAGAAACTTCCTCTCATGTCTTTGGGCATGTTGTCAGAAGAGACAAGTCCTTAAAGAGGGATAGCATGCTCGGTAAAGTAGAGGGACATCGCAAAAGAGGAAGTCCTTCCATAACATGAACTGGCGCATTGGCTGCATCAATAAGGCTCAAACATAAACAATTGGGAGGATGCCCTAGGACCAGCCCGATTTGTTTGTTCTTTTAGCAGTCCACGGTACTTTCAACTGTCAACATCCCTTGCCAGTATCACTCTTCAAACTCATCAATTCTTCTTTGATCTTCCTTATTCAATATCCAACTTCCACATGCCTATGAGGCCATTGAAAATACCATGGCTTGGGTCAGGCACCTTAGTCCTCCAAAAGTAACATCCTTGTTTTTAACACTCTAAAGAGGTCTTGTGCAGCAGAGTTACCCAGTGCAACTCGTCTTTTGAGTTCTTGACCGCTGCCTCCATGAGCATTGAGTAGGAATCCAAGAAAGACACAATCCTTGACAACTTCAGTCCATTTGCTCTTGATCGTGATGTTATGTATCGGTCCAGTTGTGAGGATTTGGGTCTTCTTTACATTGAATTGTAAACCGTACTGAAGGCTATGGTCCTTGACCGTCATCAGCAAGTGACTCAAGTCCTCCTCACTTTCAGCAAGCCAGGCTGTGTGATCTGCATATCTCAGGTTGTTATTGACGCTTCGTCCAATCCTGATCCCACATTCTTATTGATATAATCCAGCTTCTCTGATTTATTTTCTCAGCACACAAACATAAGTGTGGTAGGATGATACAACCCTGATGCACACCTTTGCTAATTTTAAACCATTCAATATTCCCTTGTTCTGTTCACCCAACTGCCTCTTGATCCATGTGAAAGTTTCTAATGAGCACAATGAAGTGTTCTGGAATTCTCATTCTTCTCAAAGTTATCCATAGTTTATTATGGTCTACACAGTCTAACGCTTTGGCATAATCAGTAAAACACAAGCAAACATCTTTCTGGTATTCTCTTCTTTCAGCCAAGATCCATCTGGCATCAGCAATGATCTCCCTTGCTCTACATCCTCTTCTAAATCCAGCCTGAACTTCTGGCAGCTCCCTGTCAACATACTGCTATAATCATTCTTAGATGATCTTAAGCAAAATTTTACATGTGTTATCAATGACATTGTTCTATAATTTGAGCATTCTGTTGGGTCACCTTTCTTTGGAATGGGCACAAACATGGCTCTCTTCCAGTCAGCTGGCCAAGTAGCTGTCTTCCACATTTCCTGGCACAGATGAGTAAGTGTTTGCACTGCTTCGTCGGCCCGTTGAAATATTTCAACTGGTGCTCCATCAATTCCTGAAGCCTTGGTTTTGGCTAATGCATTCAATGTCACTTGAACTTCTTCCTTCAGACTGCTGGTTCTTGCTCATATGCCACCTCCTGAAATGGTTGAATCTCAGCTAATTCTTTTTGGCACAAAGACTCCGTGTATTTTCTCCATCTTCTTTTGATGCTCCCTGCATCTTTCGATATCTTGCCCATAGAATCTTTCAAGAGTGAAACTTGAGGCTTTAGCTTTTCCTTGAGTTCTTTCGGTTTAAGGCCTGCTTAACATGTTCTTCCTTTTTGGTTTCTAACTCCAGATTTGGGCACATTTCATTGTAATATTTTGTTTTGTCTTCTCAAGCTTCCTTCTGAAATTTACTGTTCAGCTCTATGATCTCATCCTTTCTTCCATTTGCTTCAGCTACTCTATGAGCAAGGGCAAGTTTCAGAGTCTCTTCTGACATGCATTTGATCATCACTTTCCTGTCTTTTTAATGACCTTTTGCTATCTTCCTGAATTATGTTCTTGATGTCCTCCCATAAGTCATCAGGTCTTCTGCCATCAGTGTTCAGTGTGTCAAATCTGCTCTTCGGATGTTCGTGAAATTCAGATGGGACAGACTCCAGGTTGACTTTTGGCCCTTGTAGACTTGTTTTCATTTCCTTCAGCTTCAACCTGAACTTACATATGAGCAACTGGTGGTCTATCCACAGCCAGCCCCTGACCTGGTTTTAGCTGCTGATTTTGTGTCTCCCCACAGAGGAAGTCCATTTGTTTTCTGTGTGTTCCGTCTGGAGGAGTTCATGTGTTGTTGAAAACAGCATTTGCTGTGAACAATTCATTGGTCTTGAAAAATTCTATCATGCGATCTCCAGCTTCATTTCTATCACCAAGAACATATTTTTCCAACTATTCTTCCTTCCTCTTTGTTTCCAATTTTTGCATTCCAATGACCAATATTTATCAATGTATCTTGATTGTATTTTGATCAATTTCCAACTGTAGAGATTAGTAGAATTCTTCAAATTCCTCATCAGTAGCTTTCATGGTTAGTACATACATTTGAATAATAATTGTATTGATTGAATTGAATTTCCTTGAAGGCAGACAGATATAATCCTATCACAGACAGCCTTGCACTTCAGAATAGATTTTGAAATGTCCTTTCTGATACCACTTGTTTGTCAGTTTGTTGTACTGTGGTGGCTTGGGTGTTGCTGTGATGCTGGAAACTATGTCACTGGTGTTTCAAATGCCATCAGAGTCACCCAAAGTACAGGTTTCAGTGGACCTTCCAGACCAAGAATGGAGGACAAAGAACTCAGCTCCCCTCTTCGGAGGAAGGAGCCACTGTCAACCAATGCATAGCTTTGAAACGTTGTCAGCTACAGAAGACCTAAGGAATGGAAGTACAGCAGGGACTGCTGTAGGATGCATAGAAGGAAGAGGGAGGGAATACACAGTCACTGAACCAAAAACAACTAGTTGATATTCAACCATTTCAGGTAGCTTATGAGCAAGAATCAATGGAACTGAAGGAAGACGTTCCAGCTGCACTGAGAGCATTAGCCAAATGCAGAGTATGAAGAAGGAACTGGCTGCGCCCTTAAGGAGAAGGTAGCCACTGAAAACTTGACGTAGAATCGACGTTGTCACATACTGAAGGGCTCCTGATTGGAAGCAGCGCATTGTGGAGACAGAGGCGAAGGATGGACTCCTTGAGGCGCGGGGCACTCAAACCTGACTAACGAGCAGCTGCTCTCTAAGAGTAGGGTCAGCTTCGGTGACCTGAAGAATAAGCCCGTGGGGGTGCAGCCTTCGGATCTTCATTTGCTGATGGGACACGACTCAAGGTAAGAAGAAACAGCTGCCAAGAGTCTACCAAAAATCAGAACGTGGAATGAACGAAGTATGAATCCAGGAAAATTGGAAGTCATCAAAGTGAAATGGAACTCATGAATATCCTAGGTATTCGTGAGCTGGAATGGACTGGTGTTGGTCATTTCAAATCAGACAATCAGGTGGTTTTCCATGCTGGGAATGACACTGTCAAGAGGCAGGGCATTGCATTCCTTGTCAGAAAGGACATTTCAAAATCTACCTAGTCTGACAAATAGTTAGGGCTCAAGAAGTGAGTTTTGATTGACTTAAACTTAATTAAAAGGCAAAGAGCATATCCACTTGGATAAGTAGAATCAGGCTCGGTGAATTCTTCCTGAAGAGACTAGCAGGAGAAGTCTGGTTTCTGAGGCTCGAACCTGATGTGCAATTGATGCGCTTGTTCTGTGACCTTGGGAAAGAGGTCTCCTAGTCTGGGTTCCCTCACCTGTAAAGGAATGTGGGGAATGGGGACCAGTGATCTCTAAGGTTCTTTCCAACACTAAAATTTTGAACCCAGTCCATCCTCAGGCCCTAAGGGGTTAACCGTGCTGGGGTTGGGCCTCTACTGCTACCCCTTACCCAGGGCTGCACCAAGGGCTTTTGTTTTCTAGGCGGTCAAGGGAGGAAGTGGGAAAGAGGCAGTTCTCCAATTTCCTCTGCTGTTTCTCTTGGGAGAAATTGGGGGTGGGGGGGCATGGCTACCTCAAGGGACATCCTCCCCTCTGGACAGTGTCGCCTCTGTGACACCTCCCATGGAGAGCAGTGAACCAGGAACTACCAACAAATGTCCCTGCTTAACAGCTTTCCATTTGTTTACCCAAAAAATATTGTTCTATCATAAAAATTCCCAAAATAGTTCCTTCCCTGGCCAGACTGCCTGGCGGGCGCCCAGCTCGGGAGCCCGGCCCCCTGGCCACACGCTGTAGGCTAGGTGAAATGAGCTGGGCCAGGCAGGCTGGGGGCTGTAGTGTGAAGGCCACCAGGGTGGCACTTCATGTAGGGTGCGGCTCAAAGGGCTGGTGCCCTGGGGTTGTCTGCCGGGGGGCTGCTCTGAGCAGTGGCAGGATTTTCCTCCAGAGGCTCAGCAGACTTCTTTTCATTCTTCCTTTTATTTATTTTGCTGAACGGGTTTCCTCCGCTTTCTGTGGAGGTGGAAGGGGTCATCGCTGGAAATGGAGCGAATGTTTTACCGCTGGAATGTTCGCTCCCACCCTCTTGTTCTGGACTTTTCATCCCACAATTCCCAACTCAAATAGTAGCTCTTCAGAGAGAGTCTTCTTAAAGCCCTCTCCCCAAAATGAGCCAAGTTGGGGTGTCAGTTATATAGCTTGTAAAATGCTGCCCTTTCAATGTGCAGGATTCATCTCTATTTGTACTTCCAAATATTTCCCCTTGATCTCTGCCAGGCGGGAAGGCCTTGGGGCAGAGAGCATTGCTCCATCCTTAACTCTAGAGCCTCCAACACACTCAGCTACCCTCCATCCCCTGGATCCCACCACATAGAAATGACCACTATAATCTTTTCAAAGAGCTTTAAAAAAAAAAAGGCAAGTGTGCACAAATGCATAGTTATATCTGTTTCTCATAAAGGGAAAATGGTATGATATTCTTTTGAAATTTAAAAATTACAACTTTTTTCTCTCTCAAAGAAGCCCCTGGGTGGCATACATGGGTAAGCATTTGGTTACTAACCAAAAGGTTAGCTGGTCGAATCCTCCTGTGGACCTGGGGGAAGGGAGAGCGGGGAGGCATGCCGATCAACTTCTGAAAGATGATGGGCATTGAAAACCCAATGGAGAGTTTTTCCTGCCCTGAAACATCCTGAGGTGGCATCAGCTCAACAGGAATTAAAATGATGTTCAGAGTCTTGTCTCAGAGAAAATAACGGGCCCGGTTCCCTGTGTTTCCAACTCCCTCCCATGCCCTGGGCCAGTTTGGGGCACTGTTAGTATTTGTACCAGAAAGTCAACTTGATCGCCTCTGTTCTAAGCAGGTGACAGTCAGAGTCACTCCAAGTGGGAAAGGGAGCAAAAGGACCCCTGTCCGTCCTGCAGGGAAGCACGCTCAGGAAGACTCTGAGTCACCTCCACGAATCCCATCTGTGCCCCAAGACCCGGACTCTTCCCCACAGCGGAGCACCTGGGAGAAGGCAGGCTCCCCGCCGCGCTGCGGGGGGTCGCTCTTGAAACAAGACAACCAGGCGAGAAATGGAAGGACTGCCGAGATGAAGAGAAACATTGAGAAAACAAACACTCTCCTTCGCCCCCTGAAGCCTGCTCTGGTTCCAAGCTGTTTCTTTGCCCAGATGAGGAGAAAGGAATCATTTGAAGAGCAACGGGGTTCAGTGTTGAAGGCTAACTGGGGGGAGGGGTGGGGGGAGCAGGGGGATCCGTTCAATGCACTGGGTGTTTTGTAAGGTTCTCACCCCCTTTTGATTTGCTTTCTACAATATTTAGCGGGAGCAAATCTGGTCCAAGATTTAGCTGAGGATTTGCAAAAGCAGTGGTTTAGATGAAGTCGCTGGACCTTGAGCTTTGAACGGGTTCATACCCAGGATTAACCTTCACAAGACAACGAAGTCCCCAGCCACCGGCTTCCCTGAGCACCGGGGCACTTCCAGACCACGGTCTAGAGGACGGCTGCGAAGGAACGTGATGGTTGCCTTTCCAGTGAGCAGGGCGCCCAGTCACCACGTGAAGTCGAGCATTGGTTTCAGAATGTAACTATAAATAGGGCAGGTACGGCCTGAGCTTCCAATGTCAGCCCTGCAAAGTTCCTGTACGTATGAATGGTCTCTTGTGTCCGTCCAGCCCACCACCCTCTGCAACGGGACGGGCGTGAGCCAGCGCGCCATTGCCACCCAGGTATTATTTATGTATTGGACCACCTGGTTCCCTAGGTGGGGTAAGATGGTTTGTAAAACTACACGTGGGCAAGATGAGGAAAGCACAGCACTGGGTCAAGGAGGAACGAGGGGGATGAGACTCTTTTTTTTTTTTTAACTGAAGAGGCCACCCATGAAAGTTTAGGACCTCTCCTGTAGGTTGACGGTCTGACACTTGCTAGAGATGTGGCTTCAGGTTGGAATAGGAGCTTCCTGGTGGGTACAGCAACCAAGCAAACATAGTCAGCTACGTGGTTGAGGGTGTTCCTAAGCTAAAAAGCATATGCTTACGAATCTGCTAGATTCCTGGTCTAAGACTTAAGAGAGAGTTCTCCCGTGGGTCACTTTAAAGAAATCAATGTCCTGACCATACACATAGCCCCACCTCCTACCCACCCCTGCCATCGAGCTATTCCCACTCAGAGTGACCCTCTGCAGGGTTTCTGAGGTCTGTGTTTTTTGTCTCAAAGAGGGGCTGCGGGGTTTAACTTACAACCCTGAAGCTGCCGTCCAGGGCTTACAGGCCAGCACCACCAAGGCTCCTTCCAAATGCCACCGGGAGTCCCATGAGATTTTCTCTTAAAACATCCTTCAGGGTGGACTGCGAGCTTCTTACCCAAGGAGAGTTTGTTAGAAAGCATTTCCACAGAAGACTAAAACCACACAGTGCAGATCCAGAGGTGGTGTGATTCTAAGATACCTTTTAAGAAGGAAAGGACTGGATGGACTAGCTAACCCTCAGACTCTCTCTCGCTTGCTTCTATTGCTCTGAATCAAGCATTCACCAGGATTGTGAGTGTGAGGAGTGAGATAGTTAAGGTTTATTGGGCCAACCTGACCGATAAACACATGTGGGGTTAATTGAAGGGTGGAGAGAGAAATGGTTCGGTGAGCCTCACCCTTGAAGTTCTCGGGTCTCTTGTTTCTGATGGTCGGACCAGGTGCAGCTGCCTTACCTAGTTATTTGCCTCAGCTGGCAAGGCTCACTTCCTGCAAGACATCCCTGAGAAGAAGCCACATGGACCTACCCTGATGCAGCCCTGGGTGCTGGAGCAGCCATGTGGAGACCCCTGCCAGTGCTGAGATGCTTACACGCTCACTGACTCAGCTTTCCTCCTGCAGTCGGCGTCATTGTGTGTGTCTTGTGAGACGGAGGAGGACTTTGTGGATTGGTGTCAGACATATGGGCTAATGTTGGACTGTGGGCTTGGACAGCACTGGGTTGGGATGTTTTCTTGATGTGCACTTACCCTTTATATAAAACTCTCTCATATACATATGAGTTTCTGTGGATTTGTTTCTCTAATGCGCCCAGACTAATACAGGGAGGTTGAGTTTCTCTCTAACCCGCACCTATGATAACTCTGTTTGTTTTCACTATAGCCAAACCAGGCATAGGGTCCATGTGCCTCCTGGACAATGCAGAGAAGTGACCACATTTCATCCCCATCACCTGCCTTCTTCTCTGGCGGGGCAGCCTCGCAATGACATGTTCTCTTTGATTCTTCCTTGATCACTGAGGGTCTAATTGGGCCCACCTCAGAGTAGCTCTCTCTTTCCAGCAGTACCACCTTTAGACAAGTGAATGGAGCGTAAGCTTTCTGCATCCCTCCGTTTCCCCAGTCCCCAGTTGGCCCCTTTGGGATGCTTTCCAATTCTTCTGTCTACCAACTCCTTCATTCTACCTCCTCCCACACATACATGGAGTTGACCAGATACCCTAAGGCAGCGGTTCTTAATCTGTGGGTCGCGGACACTTTCACAGGGGTCGCCCGATGCATAACAGTAGCAAAATGGCAGTGATGAAGTAGGAACGAAAATAATCTTTGGTTGGGGATCACCACAGCATGAGGAACTGTATGAAAGGGTCTAGGCATTAGGAAGGTTTAGAACCACTGCCCTAAGGCATTCCGGGACTCGTGTGCGGGGTGGTTCTGGGAGACCCTTTCTGAGTTTGTTTCAGACGGGCATCTGAGCGAGTGAGTCGCTCTTGTTGACTTTCAGGATATTTCTTTTATGGGATTTCATGAGATTGAACTGCTCAAAAGTCCTGGTATGCTCATTTGGGGTGCCCTTCACATCAGACACAGGGCTAGCCCATGCTCTGGTGATCAGTTATCCGCCATGAGCTTCTAGATTTGAGCTGACTGGGGGATGTGTGCATCAGCTCCCCTTGTTCTCCACCTCCCCCAAAAGTAAGGGACCTGGCGGTGGCTCTCCCCACATACGACACTGGCAATCTCTTTGTCCACGTTCTTCTTGCCCTGTGACTCTGTCAGGTGAAATATTCCCCTCTGTGTCCCTTACGTCACTCGGTGCCACTTAGGAACAAAAGCTCAAGCCCCAATCGCATCTGATCAACCTGAACAGTGGGGTTAACGATGCCTACAGAGAAAGAAGAGAACGTTCTAGGATTAAAAGTCAAATGACACTAACCATCTCAAGAAGAGTTCCATCAATACTCTAAGCCCATAGAATAGCCACAGGTCTCATCTAGAATCCTCACAAGCCTTCACACACTTTCACTTCTAATAAAATCCGCTCCCTGCTTACCACCAACACCCTTAATAATGAAGACAACTTTGGATTTGGTTTCTCCGTTTTCTATTTAGGCACTGTGACATAGTTAAAGTTTATTGTGCCAACCTGGCCGATAAACACATGTGGGGTTAATTGAAGGGCAGAGGGATAAATGGCTCAGTGAGCCTCGCCTTTCTAGTTCTCAGGTCTCTTGCTTTCTGATGGTCGGACCAGGGTGCAGCCGCCTTAGCCAGTTCTCTGCTTCAGCTGGCAAGGCTCACTTCCTGCAAGACATCCCCGAGGAGAAGCCACAGGGACCTACCCCGATGAAGCCCTGGGTGCTGGAGCAGCCACGTGGAGACCCCTGCCAGCGCAGAGATGCTTACACACTCACTGATTCGGCTTTCCTCCTGCAGTCGGCGTCATAGTGTGTGTTTTGTGAGATGGAGGAGGACTTTGTGGACTGGGGTTGGACATATGGGTTAATGTTGGACTTGAGGGTTTGGGCAGCACTGGGTTGGGATGTTTTCTTGATGTGCACTTACCCTTTATATAAAACTCTATCTTACACTTGAGTTTCTGTGGATTTGTTTCTCTAAAGTACCCAGACAAACACACCCTGTCAGTGGTGCTTCCTGCTCGCTGTCATTCCTAGTGGGCCCTACGTCAACTACACAGTGAGTTAAACAGCTTCAAGGATTAACCGATCCACAGAGCCACCATACAAAACAGTACTCCTATGGGAACATGCATTCCCATTTCCAGCAAATGCTTCGTTGAACTTCTGGCACAGAAAGTGGGCGGCTTCCTGTCCTGCATCATGGACTGGTCACCACGAGCCAATGGGGAATGCCCAAACATTTAAAGAAGGACCAAGAAATGGTCACCTCTGTGATTCATTTGAAATGCTGATGCAGCAAATCTTGGCACAACAAAAGTTCCTTTCTGGCTGTGCGGCCAGGTGTATTCAAATACAAGCGCAGAAGCACACTGCAGACGCCAAACGGCTGTCCAAGGTGTGACTGCGGGGTGACATACGACGGCAGGGTTTGGTCTTGCGGGTTCCCGCTTTGTCCTCTGGGGATCTGGACGGAGGTGCAATCTTCCTCTTGTAGTGCATGTGTTGGCGAAGCCGTGTTCTTTTCTTTTCAGACGACTGAAAATGCTGACATGCCTTACCAAAAACCGTCTCTCGGACTTTCATAAAAGAAATTCTTTTTTCTTTTTTTGAGTGCAGCCCTGTCATGTAAACTGGAGACATTAAGACTTATCATAGAATGTTGTGGAATGTTACAGGCTATAGAATATCATGGGATGTTATAGGTTGTTCTTCATTTGCAACCACGGTTCTTAAATTTTGTTTCCCAAGTCTTATAGTGCGGGACCAAGACTGCATCAAGCCTAAGACTTGTCTCCCCAAATCCACTTTTCTCAATCCGTCAATCTTCTCTAAAGGGGAAGCATCCATCATCGATGGTGGTAGTGAGAAAATGAACGAGCAAGTCTAAATGAAGCAGTGGGTAACATAATGGCGACCTCTGCGTGGTTGGGAAAGCATGCAGATGTTGTTTCGATCATCACACCTTTTAGGAGTCTTAGCCCCATTTTAACTGAGAGAACAGTTTTCCAAGTGCTCCTAAGAACAGATCTCCCGTATTCATGATGTCTTTCTCCTTGTGGCCTCTGCGAGTTGATCAATCCATTCACCTGTGTTTGCCTGTGAGTTCTACGGAGCCACCTTCTGTTCTCAGCTCTGTGCATGAAGATGCAGTCTCCCTCCATCCAGCCAAGCTTCAAACTGGTTGAGGGAATCCATAGAAGAAATCCTTATGGTGTGTCTTCAGTGCTGGCTCACACGGCAGGGCAGATTCCCAGTGAACGATTTCTACATACGTGATTCGGTGACGTCGGTGGGATTCTTCACGGTGCGTGCTTCACAATACAGGCTCCTGCTCCATTCTGCTTATACTTCTGATCATGAAACTATAGACACGCATCTGTGTGAAACACAACTGACTACTGATGGGTTAAATATACACTGATGGTGAGGGAGAACAGCCACAAAGCCCCACAATTCCCACTCATGGCCACCCCATGGGACACCAAGGTGAACTGTTATCTTCCCAGAATTTGGTTGCCAGGCCTTGCTTCTGTGATCCCATTGGACAGGTTCAAACCCCCAACCTTCAGGGTAGTCGGTGAGCACAAACTATCTGTGCCGCCCAGGGATGCAAAACAAGCAAACAAGCAAAAGACACCTTACCGCCACCAGGTCAATTCTGACTCACAGTGACCCTCTAGGGCAGAGTCGACCTGCCCCTGTGAGTTTCCAAGACTGTCACTCTCCACAGGAGTAGAAAGTCCTGTCTTTCTCCTTCGGAGTGCTGGGGATTTCGAACTATTGCCCTCGCAGCTAGCAGTCCAACTTGTAACCACTGTGCCACCAGGGCTCTTCAAAATTAAAGGACAGGTGTCCGAAATCCCGGGCCAGATGGTCACTGACTTACGTGACCAAGAATAAGTTCCCTCACCTCTCAGAGTCTCAACCTGTGCCTCTGTGGAAGCACAGGGTCAAACCAGATTTAAGTCTGTGAGGTCCAAGATTTGGCCCCCTGATGGGCGCTGAGTGCCTTTGGGTTACCCACACAGACCCTGCAGCACCCACCCCACGGCTGGATGCCTCTGGCCACTCTTTCCTAGATAAGCACTGGCGGTACCTCCCACTTAGGCAAGTAGCTGCACACCTCACCTCCCTCCTCTTTCCCCAAACATTTGGTGGCCTCCTGTGTGCACAAACCCCCGGGGCTGCGTGCTGCAGAGTCTAAACAGAGGATGTTCATACCATGAAACTGTGAGGAAACAGCTGACGGCGTCATGACAAGAGGCATAGACCTTGGGAAGCCTATCAAGCCATGCCGCAATGGTCCACCATATTCACCCCACTGGGGGCAGAGGTAGACATGTTTACGGGAGGCTGACAACTCTCCCTGGGCCCACCCACCAACTCTGGATCCCCGGAGGCCCACTAGGGAGACTGGAAAGAGGCAAGGAGGGATTTTTTGTTTGGGTTTGGTGTTTTGTTTTGCCTTCAGCTCCCACCCTCATCGGAATGCGTGCTGGTTG
>NW_022103915.1:30122500-30126037 GCF_000313985.2 Echinops telfairi
ACCCTTCTTTGCTCGCCGTTCTAGAGGGCAAAAGTCCAAATCGGGTCTCGGCCGTGTGGATTCCTGGCAATCGTCCTCACAGCACGCCTTGTGCGCCACCCTGTGCGCCGTGGGTCCAATCGACTCCTTCAATAACTCAGAAGTGAATGGGCTGAGGACACCCCTCTGCTCGGATAGTGCCTTGTGGACATCGTCGGGAAACTCCCTTTTCTAAGCAGGATTACACCCACATGTAGGAACTAGCTGCCTCCCTGGGGACGGATGCCTCTCGTGGTGACTCTCAGGATCAGAGTCGAACCGTGCTCCATGGAGTTTTCAAAGACTGTGTTTTTTTAGAAGTGAGTCTCCGGCCCTTTCTTCAAAGGCATTTCTGGACCGACTGGAACCTCTTACCTTTCAGTTAGCAGCAGAGGATCCCAACGCATAGTTGGGGGGCACAATTCACTCCATAACAGTCCGTCTAGGCTGGAGTTCTTCCAGAGCCATGACCATGTCCATCCCAGAAACCTTCTTAGTTACCCTGGGCTGCATTTGTCCCCCAAAGGTTTGAGATCATGCTATGCAAGAGGACAGGCCACGTGCTCTGAGAGCCTGGCAAGGTGACATTTCCTCTGTGTGTCTGCAAAGGGCCAGCCCAGGAGAGGAACCCCTCATCGGCAGAGGCATTTCATCCAAGTCCTTGATGCACCTTCCCTTTGAACCTGAGAGGATGGAGAAGATAGCAAGAGTGGGGGACAGGACAGAAAGGACCCCAAACCCATCCCCTTCCTCCTCATTGTCCAGTCCAAGCTTTCTTCCCACCCCTGCTTCCCTGAAATCGTTCACCAGACTTCCATCAGAAGCCTTGGGGGCCCAGCTCCCTCCAGCTCTTTCTGCGGACCTTTCTCCTCTCACTGGCACCAGCATTTTCTAAAAGAAGATGCTGGGAGTGTCTTGTGTCCCTAGGACCTTCACACACACAGAAAGAGAGAGAGGTGTGAAGCTGCTAAGATCAGGTGGTGCCACAATGGCAGCCCGGGGACACACCAGGGAACACCTAGCCTGGGGAATTCACAGCCTACTAACCCTTTGTTGGTCTTATTTCACAAGTTCTGCTAGAATGGCCTCCTCGCTACTCAGTAATCTAACTTACTGAAATTAGCTCTAGGGCCTACTATGGGCCAACCATAGATGTTTTTCCCCCAACAGTTTTATCGGCATCTAATCCACATATCAAACACTAGTTCAATCACGTCCAGAGGAGCAGTGCAATCATCACTACAATCCGTTTTAGAGCATCCTCTTCATTCTTGTCCTCATCGTCTTATTGGCTCCCCACCTCCCACCAAGCCCCTCAGACCCTCTACAGGACCCCCAAGGACTCATTCATCCAGTGACTGTCTCTGTAGATTTACCGACCCTGGATTTCACACCCAGAAAAACATTAAGGAGCCAACAACAGCAAACTAACTAAACAAAACAAATACAAAACCTCCATTGAAAAGAAAGCAGGAATCTTAAAAACCAGGACACATTTAAATGGATCCTGATGAAAGAGTGCTAAAGTTTTACCCTAACTGCCTCTTCAACAATTCACTTTCCCATGCTTTCTGCAGGGCAGCCAGGCTGTTCACAGGGGAGTGCCCTAGATCACAGCAGAGGGGTGCGAATCGCCCTGTGATCCGAGAGGACTGTCCAGTCAAGTCCATTACGCAGATGCAGGTCAAAACTGAATGCCTTATCATCTGCTCCCCCTTTTGGCCCATTTTAAAGTCGTTTCACCTAAAAAAGTTATAGTAAAAAGTGAAGGGAACCTACGTGTGGCTGAAGCCCCTGTTAAATCCCCTCAAACCATAGACTTTCGAGGCTCCAGTGAGATAATTCATGGGAAGAGTTAGCAGTGCTGGGAAGCAGCCATTCATATAACACATATTTGTTAGGGTTTCCTGGGTGCTGTCTGCACCCATAAAGATTTACAGAGCCTTAAAGCCCCATGAGGAGTCACTGGGCATCAGAATCCACTAGAAGACAGTGAGTCTTGTTTTTGTTTTTGGTTTGGGTGGTCTGGGGCATGGCTACGATGAGCCAAGTACCATTCTAGGGACCAGGGACACAACCTTGAACAAACCAAAGTCCTGTTCTTCCTTTTAATTAACTGAGATTCATATAGAGATCAAGTCAGTCCATGGTTCTAACCCATCCAACAGAATGGCACATTTCCTACCACAGTTTCCCAGCATTCTTTTCCGATAATATAGAATCTCTATGAACCCGTTGACATGATCACCCCTTCACCACGCGCCCACCTCTGTGTCCCCCTGATGTCCTCTGCTTGGCAGAGTGGCTCTCCACTTCCAGAGGTGGATTAAAGGCAGGTGACCTCATCTGGCTAGTGACCAGCTTCAATTTCCCCTCAGAGGGCAAAAAAACACAACAAACCCAGGAGTCTGAGTTTGAGTTGTTCACTTTTGGGGGAGGATAGGGCTTGAGCAGAAAGACCAGATGGCCCTAGACAATCCACCTAGGTTCCTGGCCTCCTGGGGTAGGAGGTAGGGGGCTGGGGAGGGAGTTCCTACTCTAATTAAGGATCCACCCCAGCAGTGACTTTTAATTGACTGAATGTTCGACCAAATAAATGCAAACACCACACTGTGTCTCTCTCCTACAGACTTTCAGGGTGCAAGTTCAGGACTAAAAGAACACTCGTCTCTCGCTAAGGATGAGCTGCCTCTGACACGACAGGCCAAGTTCCTCTACTCCAGCTTCCTCTTGCCGGCCTCTGACTCAGAGAATTTCCCCTTCTCGGCCGCCTGAAGCCCTCTCTCAGCTCTCTCACTCCGGCGTGCCTATCGCTGCCTCCATCATATTTTCCCTGTAGTGTCTGGTAATTTCCCGACCCACGTTGACCATGTGCCTGTGACCTCTGGGGGCTAGAACTAGGATCCGGGCCAGAGTTCATCTTTCCCAGACGCCTTTTCTCTTCTGCCTGATCCCTGGATCTCAGGAAAACCTTTTTTTCTCTGCTTCCCACTCTCTATTAAAGTTGACTTTCCAGACTAAGCCAAGGACTTCCCCTATCAGCAAGTTGTGCTAATTATCCAAGTTGTACAACCCCCTTTAGAGGGGCCCCTGGGGACAGGGACCGTGGGTCACAGGGGAGTCCTTGATTCTCCTTGTACGGAAGCCCATTCGTGCTGGCTTACATCTACGTGGTCTCCACAGATGTTCCACAGGAATGCCTCCCAGTCAGCCTCCCAACCAACCACTTCCTCATCAAGCATTGATTCCCTGGAAAAACTGCTCGGGACTGAGCTCCACTAAGAAGGTAAGTTTAAGACGGCTGACCAGGGTCTATCCTGGACGAGCTTTGGTGGACAACAGGTTAAGAGGAAAAGATCCCAGGAGGCTCCCAGCTATCCGAGCACATGACCCTCTTGGCTCTGTTACAAAGACCTCCCGTTCCCCCAGAGCGATGGCCCTCTTGGGGAAGTGGCTGTGTCAGGGATCGGAAAATCCAACTCGGCACCGCAGCTTTTCGGGAGCTGCCTGGGCGGTGGA
>NW_022103915.1:30127263-30128503 GCF_000313985.2 Echinops telfairi
CCCCAGATGCTATATCTTTTGATAGCCAGGCACCATCAGCTTTCTTCACCACATTTGCACATGCACCCATTTTATCTTCAGTGATTGTGTCGGGAAGGTGAGCATCACAGAATGCCAGGTGTTAGAACAAAGTGTTCTTGTGTTGAGGGAGGGCTTGAACAAGGGCCCAGAGTCCATCCACTTCCTCAATGTATTGCCATATAAATATATGTACATAAGCCAATACCTCTATTTTTATGAAATAATATATTAACATAGGTGCACACCTATGTTTATACCTTTATCCCTATCTTTGCTTCCTAGATCATTCCTTTGTTTCCTTTAACCTTCCTTCTGTCCCACCATCACACTCACCCTTCTTCTGCCTCTTAGTAATTCCTCTCAGTTAGATTGCTGTTGCTCCAACACCACCAGAATCTCTACATCCTCCTCATTGTTGCTCTTAATTCCCTAGTTGTGCCCCTGTCTATGGTGCTGTTTGCTCACCAATCCTTTCCCCCTGGCTCCTCCTCCTCCCAGGAGATCACCTGTATTTTCAGGGTCTTTTCATTTCCCTGAAAGGAGCCCTGATGACGTAGCGTGGAGTTGCTATCTGCGAGGTCAGCAGTTCAAAACCACCAGCCACTCCACGGGATAAATATGAGACTTTCTACTCCCATAAACAGTTACAGCCTCACAGGGCTGTTCTTCCCTGTCCTATAGGGTCACTATGAGTCAGGCTAGCCTCGCATGTTATAGGTGATGTATAAATAGTTGTTGGGTGAAGAACTTCATGCTCATTTGTATAGTTTGATATCATTGAACGTTCTTATTCCCCACAAGAATGTCATATAATAGCCATGCTATCAGACAGAGGGCATTGTAAAGTTGATTGTGGCAGACATAGGTTAAAATGTAATTATCTTATTTATCATTGGCCTCCCTTTGACCAATTTTAAAGGTGTTTCAGTTTTTACACAAAGAAGAAGTGAAGGGGAAATGCACATGGATTCCGTCCCTGCTAAATCCCCTCTGACCATGACCATGGACCAAGGATGTGAGTAGCCTTGCAATCGTGCCGTGCACGTTAGAAAGTGGATTGTTACACGTGCAGTTAGGTTAAAATCTTAGCACCTTATCATTTGATCTCCCTTATGATCCATTTAAATTTGTTCTTGTCTCAAATATTTTCTGCCTTCTTTTCTATTGAGGTTTTAATCTGTCTTACTTTTTATGTTGTTAATTTGGGTTTGCTTTTTTT